>NC_061518.1:15160000-15472500 GCF_022379125.1 Scophthalmus maximus | reverse complement strand
CGACTTGATAGATTGTATTCAATGTCAGCATCCATTGGCCTTTTTACACTGTTACACGTTCAAAACAATCCAACCTTAATTTATTCATCTTCCAAAAGATTTCCCCCACATTATGGACGTTCGAGGTGTTCCTTGGCAAACGCCTGGCACGCAGGGCCTTTATATGAGGAGTTTTATAGCCTGCTAGTAGAGAAATGCTGTTTTATCTAGAATTGACTGATGTGAATGGCCACATTACTGCAGCATTATTACTGCAATCGAAAGTTACATGAACAACAAACATTGGTGGTTCTGTTTGGAGTGCAACGTTGAACCTCTATAAAGATTAATGAAGTTAAAGAAACAGAGAGTTTATCAAAATTGAGACTTTTGAAACTTTCAGTCGATTTGAAGTAGGTGGCATGATGGATTAAGTAATACGTTTGACCTCAGAAGCAGTTGGTGTTTGTGGGCAAAACCCGGTATTTTGAAAGGAGTAAAATAAGCAAACTGCCCAAACTCACTGTCCACGGACTCCAATTTTCGATTTGGTTGTACTGAACCCAGTATTCTAAGATAAATTGCCTTTTTCTCTGTCAATACCTCACCTCTTTTCTCTTCAAAAGGTAAGAAGCCATTTGCAGTCTGCGGATATAATTTTGATTACTACATAAATTATTTTTAAAACTCTTGTCGTCGCTCTCTCTCTCTTTTGCTGTCCTCCTCTGCAGCTCGTACCTGTGGCAGTAACCTACGGGGGCCTAGAGGGATCATAACCTCTCCTAACTACCCTGTTCAGTATGAGAACAATGCACACTGTGTGTGGGTCATCACTGCAATGGACTCTGGACAGGTGAGCTCATTTTTACTCTTTTATTCCCCTGTTCATTCCACCAGGGTTTCAATAAAAATTAAAAAAATTGTCTAATATGGTGATCATCACATGCTATTGCAGGAGTTTTGATGTGATTCACCTTTTGTCTTAATCTACAAAGCATTGTTCTACCAATTGTGTTACCCAGATGAATATTGAGTTGTTCTTTATTTGAAATATTGACCGGCCGGTTTCATTCATAAACACTGTCCAATACTGCTAGCATAGTGTTTAAAATATCGGCCTTAGAATTGACTGTCATTGTCATTTGAAATCGCTGCGATGTAAACGCTGTGATGAAAACATTACGGAATGAATTTTTCGTCGGAGAGGGATTATTGTATTTCACTCAACAGCTGTTGAAGTCATAGAGCAGACATAAAAGATGGATAAGCATTACTCATTTAAAGAGATCGTTGAAAAATCCTAATGCATTCACAGCCTTCTTGTTGTAAACAGTTTTAAAAATGCTGCCGAGAGAAAGACAGGGATGGCAAAATAGAGAGCATGACTTGCAGTAAAAAGTTGTAGACAAGACTAGAAACTATGACACATCATATTCTCTCATGTGGTCCAGTGTTGAGGAAGTTGTTCTGTTGTTTTAGACTTCTTTTTTTTCTCTCTAGCATTTTGATTGGATTCTGTTTCAATTGCTGAGCTCATGGGAACCACAACTCCCCAAACCTGTGAAGGAAACTGTTCATATACCTGTGGTGTCTCTGTCTACATTCTCGTTTGTGTTATTATCGTCCCCTTATGTCTCTTCATATACACCAAACATTTAAGAATGTCCCCATTTTTTCCCCCAGTTTCTTGAAATCTAAGCAGTTCAAGACCAGTGAACAACCTTAAATGGTACAAAGATTAGAAGTAAACTGACTGAGTAAAGGAAACTAAAATGAAATTGACTGACAGCAGAATAATGAACTTGATGGAAGACCAGCACGTTCTCCAGACCCCATTGAGCTGGACTGGAATGAACTGAATACTGAAATTTGATTTCCATTGTGGGAAGAACAACATGAGTGTGTACTGCTGCTGAGCGAGTCATACATTTAGTTAAAAAAATAATAATAATTACCTTTTTTTAATCACCAATTGTTCTATTTGTTCAAGGCTTTCAAAAACACTGAGACATTGAATTAGGTAAATTCATGCTGAAGAACTTCTAAAACTTTTGACAGACAGTGTGTCCTGCACTGTCTCCACTTTGAATCCCCTTTCCCCACTGCCGCTCTCTTTGTCTTCACTCCGTCCATTTTCTCTCCTCCTCACCCCCCGCTGGCTTCTCAGTTTCTCCTAACATCTCAGTTCTTTATTCTCTGCTCCCCTCTTCTCGCCTCTCTGCTCATCTACTCTGCCCTGCACTGCTCTCTTCCCGTCTACTTTGTCCTTCTGTCATCTTCTTTTCTTCCTTTCACTGTGATTTGTCTAAAATGTTAAGTGTGGAAATGGTGAGAGTATAAAGAGAGAGAGAGGGGAGAGCAGAAATAGACTCCGAGAGCTTTTGAAAACAGTGAAAAGAGAGAGGGAAGCGGAGAAGAGAAAAATGTGGCTGAATGCTGAGCTTTCCACTATACGCCTAAAAAGCAGGCACCAGGATGAGCATTAGGTGCTGAATGTCCAAGCAGGTACTTGACATGTGGCATTGAAGTTTTTCTCTAAAGATGGATGGAAATGGAGTCTACTCGCCTCTGAGTCTCTGAGGGAGCAGAATGAAGAACTACAGAGATATGATTGAGGAGAGAGAAGAATTTTCAATTTTCTATCAATCGGGTTTGCACTTTGGAGAAACCAACATACGGCAGTCATGATCAGCGATCTGGATCTCAACGCATTTCTTTGAAGGGACATCAGCTTCGCAGCTATTGCGTGAGAAATGTATTCCATTTTATTAGTTATTTTAGTTGGTGTCAGGTGGCAGATGGACAGCAATACTTGGGTTGTGTGTTTATTGTGCTGCTTGGGGTTTAAAATAGAAAACAGTACAAAGGAGTATAATAGATTCTTGGCTGGCGACAGACAGAATGAATTTGATCAGTTCAGTGGCCTGTGTGCCCGTGTGTGTGTGTGTGTGCGCGTGTGTTTGTGTTAGAAATGCTTCAGGTTTGAGAGCACTTTAAGAATGTGCTATAATGACAGATTATCAGCTGCTACAGCTGCTGGCATTTGCAGAATGTCACTTTCTACATACGCAGAGGGAGAGACAAGGACAGAGACAAGCAAGAGGATAGAGACACTTATGAACTGGAGTAGAATAGAATAAAACTAATAACGTGTTGGAAGAATATGTCAATGCTTCCTCCCTACTCATATTTTGAGCACACAGTTTTTTCTATTTTTGAAAATGTATTTGAGATCATACATATTCAATAATCCTCCTCATTCTACCACTTACAGTAACGGAGTGATCCAGCCTTCCACGATGCCAAACCTTTGCATGTTCTCTTTCTTTAGCCCCTCACTCATTTCCGGTATGAGAAAAATGCCTACAAAATATCAGGATATTGTAGGTGTAGTTGAAATGTTGTCAGTGATAATGTGCTTTAAACCAGGTGGCACTTTGTAGGATTGCAAATGTAATGAGTATTGGGTGGGCTGTGTGCTCCTCGAGTACAAAACCTGCACTCAACATGATGCTGTTTTTATTGAACAACAAGAACACTGACCTGGGACAAGGTATTTATTACCGTTGGAACTAAGGTGATAGTTGTTAAATGTGTTACGGTTCATCGGGAGAACTATATCATGTTTATGTAGGTTTAGTACAATCAAGTAGATTGCATATTGATGTTTATTAAATTTTGCCTTTCCAATTGACTGCTTTGAATTAATAGATAAAGCATGACTTCTCTGCTAAACAGTGATCATCTGTCTGTCTGACTGTTTACTTTCAGATAACAGTTCTATCTTGTATATTTGTTGAAATGATGTTATATTATTGATATGCCTACATTTTCCTCCCAAAACAGTTATGACGAGGTCTATATGATGGCTGCAATCACCACTACATCTTCAAAACTAGCTTTTGCCTGATGATGTATAGACTTGCTTAAAAACATAGAGCTCAGATTAAACTTGGACTTGTTGGCTACATATGTTTAGGAAACTGAACAATAAACCATTTAACTAAATCATAGTGTAGGATGAGATGTTGTAGATGGATTGAACAAATATCTTTGTCGCAAATTAAATCCAGGTAAAGCCTTGAATAGAATAAATAATACAAATACAGACCCGGCATATCATTTCAAAGAAGTTGAACATGAAATGTCTCGGAATATTTCTGAAATATTCATATTACTGTCAGTATCAGCTTAGTTGACTTTGTCTGTTCACATTGCTTAAAGGCCTATGACTTGTGTTTTGTTAACCTCCTCCCCACATTTTCCTTACGTAGAAGACTTGAACATTGATTTTTAATCATAATTTAATTTGTGCATGTGAGGAATGAAAGAGATGATTAATCACCACATGGAACCCCAAGTGTGAGTTGCCCAGAAAAAAGATGGTTATGTGCTTTTTGTCGTCAGTTAGAAAGATTGTGCAGAGCGACTTAGAGAGAGAGCGAGATATTTAAACAGAGAAAATGAGCGTGAATTAAGATAAATAGTAATCTTTTTGTAGACCTTTCTTTTTTTTCTTTTAACATTCCCCTTGTTCCATCTCAAACTGCTGCTCTGTCCCTCTTTGTTCCCGCTCCTCTTGTTCTTTATTCTTTCTCCACCTCGGTCGGCCGCTGACTGACTATTAATCCAGATGACTTCTTCCATCAATAACATGTTATACAAAATAGAGACGGAGAAGAGCGTTTTCATCAAAGTGTGTGTGCCATTTTGTTCCCTCTTTGTGTAGTTTAAACTGCCAATAAGTAAAGCTGTTTGTGTGTCTGTTGTCATTCTGTTAAGTTCTGAATACAAGCAGCACAATCAATATAGTTTGCACTGGCCTGACAGCCTGTCAGTAAAATGCTGTGATTGTGCTTCTGTTTGTGTGCACGCCTGTTATTGTACACCCATATTTGATTGTGTGTAATGTCATGAATGTTTGTCTGTTTGCCAACTTAATTGCTAACTGCCAGAGGTTGTGGACAATATGTTGTAGAATATTCGGTTAACATCCGGGTTGTGGAGGAAAAACTCTGGTGGCCAGTGGAGTAAAGGACTTAACAGTTTGTGTGTCTATGTGTGTATGTGTGTGTCAGTCATTCGATTCATCAGTATCAAGCAGATAATTATTTTGCTCAAGTCTGAACCATGCCTGACTGCTCACACACATACACCCTGAAACCCATCGTCACACAGACCCATTAGGCCTATAATCATTGCTGTCTTTTTCCTGATGAATACATATTAGCGTGTGTGTGTCCGTGTCTGTGTGGGGGGATGTTTGGTCATTTTCATGCATGGATCATCATCATCGTTTCAGTGCTGGCAGGACACATTCTGTGACACTTGATCAGATTCTGTTAAATTTTACTTGATACCGAAATTGAGGCCAATAAAGGCCTCAGCCAGAATATGTTAATCTGCAGTCTGATTCTGCAGCATCGCATCGCTTTGCAACATTAGTCCATTATTGCTCAAGCTGTTACGTAACGAAACATAATGCCCAATGTCCAGTGGATAATCAGAAATAAGGTACATTCGACAACCTTTTAGTTTTTTCAGCTTAAAACTACAATATGCATGTTCTTGAAATCAAGGTCGCACTAACTTTAGATCTTAAAGCAAATCATACCAGCTCTCCCTGCTCAGTTGTGCTCCTCCTTCCTCAGCAAATACAGGATTACCGGTGTTCATGTACTGATTAACAGCCATGAGCTTCCACCCCTGACTCCGGCCTTCTCTGATTGGTAATATGGGAGAGACTCGCTCAAAAATAAGGAGAATATAGATTGGAATGTCTCTTTAGACTCTCCAATGAACCTGACCCCATTCTGCATGTCTTTGGACTGTGGGAGGAAGCCGGAGTACACACATACGCATACACGGGAGATGCAAACTCCACACAGAAAAGTCCTGGTTGGTTTGAACAGGGACTTGAACCCAGAACCCTCTTGTGTGAGGCGAAGGTGCTAACCACTACGCCACCGTGCAGCCTCACTAAAAGCGAGTGCATCAGCTATTAATTTGTCACTGGAGAAGACAACTTTGTGCACAACTGCAGTAGATTAAGTTGAACCGGGATGTAGGTCATAATTTGGGGTCATAGATTGGGTCATAAGTTGACTTTTCACCAGGGAGTTTATTTACAGCCTGTGATTATCTGTTGTTGTTGAGTTGAAAGGATGGAATCAATCCCCCAAGATACGATAATTAATCCATTAATAAACATTAGTTTTCTTGTAGGACCAACTTTTCACCTTAATGTGTCCTTTGAACTTTAGTGTTACTTATAGGGCTACAGTAACTATATTTACTCATATAATATTTGATATGCTCTGGTGCTGGTAGGAATTCATTATAGCTACAGTGAGGCAATGTGTAATTTCTGAATCACAACAACAGCCCAGTGTGTTTGTTGATCACATAGACTGAACAATATGCATGAGTAAAATGCAGTGAAAATAACCATCAGTGTCCATGGTAATGGGCAGACATTCGCCAATTGCTGCCTAATTAGCACATTATCCCACTTCAAGGCTTTATGCTATTCTAGCTTTTGACTATAATTTGGCTGTCTGACCATAATTTACTGTATTCGCTCTGTCTTTGTCTCTCATTCCTGAGCCTAATATGTCTCCATCCAAAGGAGGTTGCCCATGGTGATGCATGAATGTCCCAATGTCACACTTATTAGTTTTCTACACTGCCCTTTTCTGATGGAAATACTTGAATTGAATTTACTTCAAAGCTGTACTGTTCAATATTCTGCAATGAAGCATTTGCCAGAATGAAACTTCTGAAGCCACGGTACGCTGTTGTCCAATTTTTTTTTTTATTGTATCACTGAACAGCTTATAATGTAGTTTCCCCATAGCTGTCATACAGCTGTTCCTCAAGCAGTAGTATGCAGTTTATTTTCCAACAGGTCGACAGCACTCGAAGGTGCTGTAACACCTCAACTACTGGAGTTATTTTACCAGACAGCACCGGTTTATTGTCTAACACTTAAGGCAAAGGTCACCTCGGGGCAGGATTGTAACACATAAACCTGGCACATGTGAGCACTTTCAGGGCACAGCCGATGGGCTAGCATCCTTGGCAGTCTATTTTTAAATTGAGTGTTTTTTTTATTTATCCCTCGTGAAAAATCACTTGTCAGAGCTAATAACAACATTGAGAAACAATAACTGAGCTCAAAATAACATTGACACATAAACCCAAAATGCAGTAATCACCACAAACGCTGTACCGTGTATTGTGCCATAAAACCGTTTTATGATAGCGCAGATGTAATGACCTTGTTACACCCGTCACCTGTGAAGAAATTAGCATCTTGTGGTTTGGGCGTGAAGGAATGCAACAGTTCTTCTATCTTTTATCTTTATCACCATGTGTTCCCTGTTTCCACTGAGCGGAGGTCAAGTGGCTGTGTCAACATCTTGATTGGCTGCATGGCTACTAGTCATGGTTGTCCGTCAGTATGGTCAGATTTCTACACGGTGCATCACATCCTTTATTTCACTCTTTTGTTTTCTCCATCTACTTTTGTCTGAAGCAGAAGACGTTCATCAGGTCTTTCAGATGCTTCAACTGAGTTGAAAGACTTACTTTGAGATGATGAATCATAGTGGGCTTTTTGACTATTTACTTGCTACTGCTTTCTCTTAACACTTAGTGAGTAAGATTGTTGAATTAATTCTCTGATGTGCAAGTGTCCACTTGCATCTGCATCCATATAATAATGTGTGCAATATCATAACTGATCCCAGAAAAGTGGAAGCTGAGTCAAGGGCAGCTTGACAAGCTCACCCGTAAGTAGCGAGCTAAAGCTAGTCACACTTCAAAGATCCCAGGATTATGTAGAATGCGTCTGCAAAAATGTCCAAAAAAAAAATGCTGTGTCCCACTCTGCTTGACAAGCCCCGGCCTCTGTTAACGTGACATGGTTACACCCACGTCCGTGAGAGTGACAGAAATGATAGATGCAACCGCTGGTTGTCACCCTATAGCTTCAAGAGACAACGGCCCACTGTGGCCACTAGAGGCCAGTAAAAAGCCAGTGTCAGACGCTCAACTGGACAGAAAGTTGTTTTGAGATGAAAGGAGAGATATCTCTTCCACTTCAATATTGTTTTAAATAATGTCAGTTTTAGCCGTATGTGGCTAAGCGCTGCTTGTCTTGTCTCTGACTCTGGCCTAGTGGACTACATGAGGCCGTGACCTTGGACCTGCTGCCGTTACCTCTTGGTGTTTTTTTAGCATGTTGCGGAGGCTCGTCACTGCTGATCTAAATGAATTGTCAGGATGAGTGTACTCGGTATGCACACTGCTACTGCATTTGTCCCTCATTGCCCTGCTGCATGGTGTGTATCCATTGTAAAATCCACTGTAGCTGCGAGATGCAGTGCACTGTAAAGATGATTTATAACGCTCTCTTGAGCTGCAATGAGCAGCACAAGTGCTTCTGAAATTCTGATTAGATTGTCAGTGAAAATGCTCCTGGGAAATGAAGTCTTGAATAAAAGAAGTGTGTTGATAAGAGAAGCTGTGTTAATATGATTATGTTAATCAATTGAGTAATTTGATAAATTGGTGATCGCAGGCAGTTTGTTTCCTGTAACTGATTACTTTATGAAATTAACATTCCCAGGCATGAAAGGTGTACTTAGGGCCCTGTCCTCAAACATGGTTTCAGGTTTTTCTGTACTTGTTTGTTTGGCTGAAAGTCCAAAAGTAATCAATTGGAAAACAGTCCCAAACTGGCATCGTGGCAGCTCACCAACGACTCAACCTAGCTGCAAAATGTCAGCAAGGGAATTCTTGTACACTCTGCTTTCAGGACAGCTGTTCCCTCTCTGCACTATTTCTGACAAGGGGTCACCTCAGTACATGTTTTAAACTTTATCTTGACAGTTTTTATTTCAGCCAGGGTAGTAGACAATGCATTAAAGCGCCACAATACTAAAGTAAAAATAGACCTTGCATAAGTCCCATTGGGCCTACAGCAGTAGAACATTTGTCAGCCCTCCCTCTGCCTCTGTTAAGACCCTGTAGACTACTGAAATTGAGGTATTAGGTGTGGTCATCAGTGTGACGTTATCAATGTAGCCTGGAATAGACAAAACTAATGAAACTGTTTCCCACCCGTTTTAAAATCAAGATAACAGAAAACATTATTTCTTGTCAATCTTAGTCCATTCAAGTTCAATGGTGTGAACTATACTGATATATTATTTCTATATACCTACATAAAACATTTTTACTAAGTTGTATGAATTACATTACCTCTCATGTCAGTCAGAGATTTACTTGCATTACTCCTGTGCAAACACACATTAACTATACAGCATCACTGCCAGCTTCCGATTCAAGTATAAATTTTGTAAATATGTTATTTTGTTGTAAAGTCGTGTGCAAAAGAGGAATTCTGCCATGTCTTTCAAAAGTTCTACTGAGTAAATGCCTTAACTCTATTAAAGAAAACATTTGTTTTGCCGTAATTGCTACATTTGCAGTGGGTCAGCTGAGAGGTCGATCAAATCTAGAGTGAAAATACTGACTGTTTGGTGTTAGGTTATAAATCACAGCGGTGTCGGGAAAATAGCAGTTGGTAGTGATAAGGATGACGGGGAGACTGCCCCCAAGATTGAAATGAAACGTATACCCACGTGTGCTACCCTTGGCAGGGGTCACCTCAGCTTATTCTGTACTTGTAATGGCTGACTGAACGTAATTCATTAGATGTGTGCAGGGTTGACGTTTTAACAGGGCCCGAATCAAATCTTATTTTTTTAGGGGGACCTAGGGCTGCACAACAGCATAGTAAGTATGCTCTCCGACCAGATTACCCACGTCATAACCATATAGAGAAGCATCGGACCTGCTGTGATTAATGATAGTGATTTAAGGATCAATGAAATGTAATGATATGCTATTGTGCTAGACTTTGATTGATTTGACACATTGATAGATAGATACAGTAGATAGATAGATACATACATATTTCTATTTTTGTGATCATTTCTCGCCATGGTTGCTGATCAGCGGTGACTCAGCTCAATGAGAGAGTTCAGGATCTATTCCCAATTACAGCTGTTTGTTCCCTTGCACTATTCTGACATTAGGTCACGACATCAAGGGCAAGATCAACAGTACAGCTTTTCAGTTTCAAGATATTTTTTTTTTGTGAGGTAATGGAAGGGGCATCTCTGCTCATGCAACCCTTTATTGTTCCGCTGCAGACAAACTGGATATATTCTAGTGCTCGTAACATTCATAAGGCTCTTGTTGACTGACAATAACAACCCAAATATGTATCAGATCGTTTCTTTAAATGGCACAAACGCATCTGCTGAGGATTTAGGATCAGAGCAAGAGAAAGATTATTATCAGTTCCTCCTTGGCTGTGGCCGTGCCCTGAGGACACCCTAATATTCATGGCACTACAACTTTACTGTCTAACTGACTGAAGACATTTCACTGTAGGTTTGGATTGCTCAGTGCTCCTAACAATGTTTAAATGGCCTATTGCGCCGCTCTCAGCTGCTCTGCTGCTTACTAATGACCTCAAAGTGATAACGCTTCACTTATCCCTTTGAAGAGCATCCACAGAGCATCCACCCTGAAACAGAAACACGTTTTTAAAATCTTTTTTCTGTTTTGAACATTAGACTACACCAAGCTGTACACATCAACTTGAATTCTTGTTTTCTGCCAACGCTGCCAGATTCAATTGAAAATCTGTAAAGGCCTAAATTACCCTTCTTGTCCTTTTTTTTCTTTGTGTCCTTGCTTCTTTTCTTTCTTTGTTTCTTTCTTTGCATCAGAAAATAAAGAAGCTAATCTAATGTAGTTTGGGGTTGCAGGCTGCTCTTAATGTCTTTCTAAATGGGCTCATTTCAATCTATTGAACAGCACTGAGCTTCTTGCTAATGACCTTAGTGTGATAACGCTTCAGTTCCTTCCTTTAAGTCTGCCGCTACTATGCAATCTGCCTCGAGTGTCTAGACACACAGCCAAACTGCACTCGCACATTCAGTGAAACAGGCATGCCTATCGTCCCGCTTCACTTGTTAAGGCAGAAATTCCTGCGCAAACCACCTCCTATAGACACACTCACACACACACACACACACACACACACACACACACACGCACGGATGCACAGAATACTAGTCTTTTTCGGATTCTGTTCTGCTTCATTACATTTCTTTATGAACACAAGCTGCTGCTGCTGCTGTACAGTCGTAACAACAAGCTTCACTTCTCGATCCAAAAACACACAAACAGCCTGCAAAAACATATTGTACAGTGTGTAGAGTACTGAAATTAAAAATTATCTTTCTCAGCGACGATTTTCAGAGTAACTGTTTGTATGCTAAGATAAAGAAAACACTGAATTTGAATGAAATTTAAAATCAATATTTTCTTACACATGGGCATTTCTGTGTGTATGTGGTGGAGGATTTACAAATTTCATTCTGTGTAAATTCAAATTCAATTCCTTAGAGTCTTTGTAGCTGATCACCAATACTGTTGATTGATAAAATATTATTTTCTTTAAAAAAGAAGCAGTTAAAAAAACATCTGAACATTTAAACAGTGATGATGATGTGTCTTTAAAAAAAATCCTCAGGAGCCATTGTGTTCTAGTGAACCTTCAGACAGAGGGGGAAAGATAATACAAAAACACATCAGCAAAAGATGCCCAATGGTTTATTAATGCTCACTGTGATATGTCGGTAGCCAGGAGAGGATACCTCACTGTGGTGTTTTACATCCTTTTCCCATTATTTTTTGCCATTTCAGATAAACTAAACATTGCCAGAGGCAGCAACATTGAGTTTATAATAAGATAGTAAAATTATTTTTACAAGTATCAGTCTCATATTTACTGAGCGGCATCTAGAATTTAAGTTTCTGATGTCAAAAATAAACCTGTTCATTTTTTCTCATAATTATGAACCTATTTGCTTAACAGTTCCCTCTGTTGTAGAGATTGTGTGAAATAAATCATGTATAAATACACATTTACAGTTGAACATGCCAGTTCTTTCCACATCCTTCTACACAATTTGAGCATATGATAACCATTTATATTTTGACAAAACACGGCCACAGGTTTAGTAATATATATTACTGATTCTTGAATGTTGAAACCATCTTTGCACTCCTTGTCACCTGCAGTAAGGGTTTTCTTAACTGTACATACTAGTGAGATTCGCCACATGACTGATTCTCATCCACATAATCTCATAGTCATGATTCTTCACAGTCCTGTTACACACCACAAACTGATTGAGATCAGCTCTTTTTACCCACAGGTTTCCTAAATGCAGCAGATATCAAACATCATTCATTGTGTCAGGGTTATGATCTATTGCTTATAGGAAAAAAAGAACAAGCAGCAAATAACAGAATATAAGTATAACAGCATTCAAGTGCACACTGTAGATTAGTATTCCAGCGATGTATGCGCGCAGCTACAGGCATGAACGTGACTTTAAGAAAGGCTTTTAACAACAGAACGGTGTGTTTGCATGGGGCAGTGTTTTGCACGGCTCCTGATTTGTGTGTGACTGTGAATACAAAGATTAAGCTGCCAAATATAAGCAAAGAGAATTTCGGTTGTTGAGTTTTGTTCTTTCTCTCAGCTTCCTTTCATTAAAGATGGATTATTTTGTAATAGCAATATGTCAATGTCAAATGAATTGTCATACCTTTGGAATAGCAGCTGTGAAATAAGATGATGGTCACGGCCAAGGACACCAGTCCGTCTCTCTGTCTCTCATGCTGTTGCTGTTATGAGTATTTGTGCTTTATATGATAGGATGCTCCCTCCCATGTATTGCCCCCTGCTTATCAGAGGTAATGACCACAACCTCCCTTTTCTTGCAATTGTTATTTTTCTTTCATTGAAACATTTTCCTGGGAACTATGATTGAGATTTAGTGAAAATACAAATGTTTGCAAAACAATAAAAATAAAGAAAGACTCACAATCTGTATTGTTTCGTTAGCCGAACTCCTTTGGAGTAGACCAGAGAATAATGTCAACACGTTAATCATCTTTTATTGAAAGTACTTTTTCATGTGTTTTCTGGTTTGCCTCCCCTCTGTCTAAAGGACAAGAACCAGTTGCAAGGTGTGATTAAATGTGATTAGGTTTGATTAAGCTCAGCTCTAGATTCTCTGGTAAAACATATTTAGCACAGCTTGATACTGAGCAAGTCTTTAAAAATGGCATTTAAGATTACCAATAGCCCCACGCATCTATTGAGACCAGTTTTGCCTTTTGTATGGACTAATACATTTTCACCGTTGTTCTTTTTTAACACAGTATATGTCTTTGTTGTGCCTATTTTAACACTTTCTAATGATTTCCCAGTTGGTGTTTGATACATTTCAGATTGTTGCACATATGGATCACGCCCAGTATTCCAGGGTCTAATGAGGCTGTCAGTTTCATGAGTTTCCAACATTTAGTGTTGTCTTTTCTAAGACTTAATGAGAATATATACACTTACAGCCTATACAATGTGCGACCAATTTTGGAAGTGGAACAATGCTGCCCAGAGAGAATGTAAGTGCAGCAACTCCGTTGCCTTCATGAGGATGAGCCCTGCACTGCAAGGGAATGTGAAACTTTGGGCATGTTTTAAATGAGATAATAGAGGCTCTTAAATGAGTTTCTTCTGTTCTGTAATTAAGTCTGACTTCGTGGCATGAAGTCAGACTTAATCACGAGAGTCATGAGGTCATGAGTTTGGCAGAATCTTTCAGTCGTTTCAAGCAGGATGGTTGTTGTTTTTTTCTTTGCAGAATGCTGCTTTATAATGAATGTTCTTAATTGATTGCTATTAACATCATATTGAAATTACATTGCTCAAGAGGCTCATCTTTGTGAAACAGAACTCCAATTTCAATGCTGGGCTTTTAAATATCCCCGGTGATATAACCATTATAGTTTCTATTACGAGAAATTGTCAGGGTGGAAAGGCATGATATTATCCCTGCAGGAACTGATAATGAGCCAGCGGTCTTTCTTTTTGCTTTTGTCTATATCCTCATCTTTATACTTTGTTTATAACTGTCTGTATGTTTACTGTTACTCTTTTTTTTCTTTCCTTTTCTAGGTGATAAAGCTGTCATTTGAAGAGTTTGACCTGGAAAGAGGGTATGACACACTGACTGTGGGAGATGGAGGAAAGATAGGAGACACTCGGAGGGTACTCTATGTGTAAGCACTACTTATGTTCTTGTAATATAGAGAAAGTCTAAGTCTTCCTAGTTAAAGTAGGCAGTGATAAACCATTAGTGTTTCTAAACAGTGTGTGTTAATGTGTATGTATTTTTTGTGTGTGTTTGTAGACTCACCGGCTCCAGTGTTCCTGACCTCATCGTCAGCTTGTCCAATCAGATGTGGCTACATCTGCAGTCTGACGATACAATTGGCTCAGCGGGGTTCAAGGCAGTCTATGAAGGTATGGCTTCCTGTACAACAAACACAATAACTTTGAATACAACTTTTCTGTCACCCTTTTCTTTTCTCTGTCTCAGAAACACACACACACACATACACACACAGATATACTGTATACGCTCACCTAATTGAGTGTGAAAGTCATGGCGTTGCTGACGTGGTTATTCAATAGCGAACACAACAGTTGTTGTCTGTCCTTGTGAATACGTGTTTGTGTGTGTGTGTGTGTGTGTGTGTGTGTGTGTGTGTGTGTGTGTGTGTGTGTGTGTGTGTGTGTGTGTGTGTGCGTGCGACTGTGCATTACGAGAAGGTAATAAATGAATTATGAGTCAATCAGTTGATCGTTTTGCTTGGTTATTTCTTATATTCTGCCAAAGCTGACACTGATAGAGAGATAAAGATGGTGACAGTCACAGTGAATGAAGGTGAGAGGGAGAGATATAGTTGCTCCTCCACGTACTTCTTCTTCTGAACAATCCATTTATTACACTTATTTATTTGATCACATACAACATCTTACCACATGCCGATGCAGCTCTTTAAATCGAATAGAACTGGTACCGAATTTAATGGAATTCACTGGAGACATTGGTTGAGACAGGTAGAAAGCGAAAGGTAATAAAAGTAGAGACAGAGGAAGAGGGACAACAAGAAATTGAGTTTTACAGAAGGAGACAAAATGACAAATTGAGTGAGAAGAAATGGACTGTTTCAGGGAGACTGGGGGAGTGCGTGAACGAGGGAGAAAGAGAGAGGTTGTGCTCTTGACTTTGCTTACCTGTGTCTGATTCAGTGATGTCGCCGGCAGTGTCGTCTAGGGCTAGTTACTCCTCAAGAGTACACGCCTGCACATGTGACTGCGATGTGAGACATTTGATTTTACTTTAAAAGGCTTCTTTGGCTCAACATAATGCTGAAGTGGTTCTGACTTTGTTTTGAGGTCTAACATCATTTTTTCCGTGTTTAACATTTGCCCTAACAGCAGTAAGGGCACGTCTCCTCTTCACACCTTCGCTGGCTGGCCCACCGCAGTTATGTGATATCATAAATTTAAAGGCAATGGCAAAATTAAAAAAACGACAATGCTTAATAACCTCTAGATGATCTTGTAGTGTATTTTTCTTTACAGCCGCCTGTGGTGTGTTTTGTGTTTGCGTCCCTGCATATATATACTGGATGTAATGCTGTCACATAGTATAATACCATTATGTTACACAATGTTTTGATCACTGATAGCTCTGAAGTTTCAGTGAAAGGATACTGCCAGGTTTTCAGGCTGATGGCAACTGGCTGTGAAAAGTATAATGATGAATAATGAAGTATTTATATTCTAAATTCATTAAAAGACTGAAAATCAGAATTAAATAACTTCAACATACCTTTGTGGTTCCTGAAGTATGAATTAAATGGTGTTACTTTTTTCGTCAGCTGGGTATCATCCTTGCATTGCAATTACAAATGTTGTAGAAATCAACTTAAATGTGTAAACAATTAGCATACATTAATGTTTAACCAACCAGCTGTTAAATACACCAAAAACGAATAGTTTTCTAAAATATTTGAAAGTATATGAACTGAATACCCATGTGATTGGAATGCACATATATCTAAAACTTTTTGAGAATTGTTGAATACATGATATTCCTTATTTTACTTATGAATGCATTGATTATCTCCCTTTTTTTCTAATCTAAAATATAAATATTATATTATATAATATGTAACTGTTGGAAAGGAATAACAACAGAACCATTTAACATTATACTGAATCTGAAGTAAAACTCTCAGGAAGAAAAGAAACTAATTAATGACAGAAAAAAAGAAAGTGACTGAACAAATTAAAAAAAATAAAATAATGAGTGAGAGAGGCGGTTACCATAATGACAGACTTACCAGGGGCTCAAGATCGCTGATATCCATCCTGACACTTGTCAGCTAGCTGTGGGCCACGCACACACGCACACACACACACACACACACACACACACACACACACACACACACACACACACACACTCGCGGCTGCCATTAACTCATTGAGCATTGTGGATGTACCTACATCCTAATAGATAGTAAAAGTGTGGAATACTTTCTCTCTCTCTCTCTCTCTCTCGCTCTCTTTCTCTCTTTCTCACACACACACACACACACAGACACACACACACTGCACAGCTCACCTTGAAATGTATTTGCCCAAAGCGAATCCAGGAGCATGGGGGAGCATGTGTTACAAGATGACAGACGTCTGGTGGAATGTCAAATTTTAGGAGTGGAACTAGGGAAGAGGAGTGGATAAAAACATACTCCCATTAAAGGATGGAGAGGATTTAGAAAAAAGATGAATGATTGCAGGCCAGTTTGGCAGAACTGCTAATGTGACGCTCATGCCAATGAAGCACTGTATGTTCATATTATTTGTAACGTCTACTATATAGATCAGGTTTTGGAGATATACACACACACATATATATATGTATATATATATATACATATATATATATATATATATATATATATATATATATATATATATATATATATATATATATATATATATATGTATATAATGCAGTCCATGAAACAAAGGGAAAACACTTTGTCTCTGTATTTGTTTCTGATAAAGAAGCAAAGAAACAATGGACTGACAGCTGACAGTGGGCGAGAGGCGGGCTACACCCTGGACAGGTTGCCAGCCTATCGCAAGGCCAGAGACAACATATGTTTCTGAAAATGTCTGTATGAGAAGCAGTATACTGTCACAACCACCACCTCCCGATTTACCTAACAAGAGTATTCAGGGATTGGTGTGTGTGTGTGTGTGTGTGTGTGTGTGTGTGTGTGTGTGTGTGTGTGTGTGTGTGTGTGTGTGTGTGTGTGTGTGTGTGTGTGTGTGTGTGTGTGCGTGCGTGTACGTGCGTGTGCGTGCGTGTGTGTGTGTGTTTGCATCTACCTGCATGCCTCCACTTATTGTTTTGCCTTTCACAATTAAAGCTGAATTACACTACAATTACCCTGATGACAATTAGGTGTGAGGGGAAACAATTAAATTAATTTCTCAAAGGATGTATTTCATGTCGTAACGAAGCAGTGTAGAATAACAGACACGGGCCATGTTCGCAGTTTTGCAGCTCTGGACAGACATTTTACCGTTGCTTGTAGTTTTCCTTTTAAGACTTGACAGTTCTTACCATTTGTCAACCGGTTGACAGCCTAATGAGAACTCCTGCCAGCTCTCTATCAAAGAAAGTAGCTATTACATAAATTTTAACTATGGCTCCTCACTTCTCCCATTGGCTCATCCTGGGCACAGTGAACAGTCCAGTGAGACCGAAGCCTTTTCTGTTCCGACAGTAAGGTCTGTTTTGGTGGTTGCTGACTTATTCAAAGATAAAGTGGTTTCTCATTAATCCTAGCAGTAATCATACTTGTCTCTATATGGGGTATGTTTTTGAATGGGTACGTTTTGTAGCGTAGTGACTAATGTGCCAAATTGTCGACCCTTAGAGCCAGCAATGAAGTGTATGTGAGAATGAACACGTGTACCACATACAGGAGGTTCAGTGGCCCAGAGACAATCTAAAAATCATTTTTATGCAGGTTATTGCCTTTTAACCCCACCTCGCATTGCTTATCTGAGTGTCACTGTGTCACATGTTGACATTAATCATCTGCATCAAAACATGGCTGTCTGTGTCGTGTGTGTGTGTTACAGAGATAGAACGGGGAGGCTGTGGTGATCCCGGGGTCCCGGCATTTGGTCGTCGCAGCGGTGATCGCTTCCAACACGGTGACGTGTTGACCTTCTTTTGCCAGTCAGCCTTTGAACTTGTGGGAGAAAGGACCATAACGTGTCAGCACAATAACCAGTGGTCTGGGAATAAACCCAGTTGTGTCTGTAAGTACACATGTTTTATTTTTTGTTTTAATATTTTAGGCTTGTTTTTTTTGTGGGATTTTAAATTTTTAATAGTGCTGTATCCATCAATCTGATTATCTGCTTGCATTCTTACCCAATTACCCATCAACTTAACGTATTTCCTTCCTGCCTCTCTTCCTTTGTTCCTTCTTCTTTGTAGTCTCATGTTTCTTCAACTTCACTGCTCCGTCTGGGACTATATTGTCTCCGAACTACCCAGAGGAGTATGGGAACAACCTGAACTGTGTGTGGTTAATTATCTCTGAGCCGGGAAGCCGCATTCATCTCCTCTTCTCTGACTTTGACCTGGAGCCACAGTTCGACTGGTTGGTGGTCAAAGATGAAGGTAATTATATCTTAATATTTCACAATATTTTTTGTACCATTAATCCCTACACTTTTATATAAACCAGTCTTGAGAAGCCAGTGTCGACCTCAGGATATGGAGATGCACATTGTTCATGGCTGAGCTTTGGATGGACATACAAGATGTATGCAACTGAAAGGGTAAAATAATCTGGTCTCTTTCAGGACCATTAGATCAACCGTTCTCCATTGATTGGTGTTGTGTTTAATTGACTGGCTGCAAACCCGTGTCCCTCTGCAGGAATGGGTTTTTCTATAGCAGCGTTTTGAAAATTGCAGGGCAATTAGTGCTGTAGCACTGCGTAAACTAAAATCAAAGTTGTTACTTTGAAGTCTCCCAATCGGTTCCTCTTGGTTGATAAATCACCGCTGTCCCCGAAAGTAAGGCCAAAAACTTTCTCCTTTGAGTTACTGTTGAAGTGGTAATAATAATGAATTTTACTTTGCTATTTACTGTGATATTTGCCTCTTTATGTAAATATTCTAGTCAGATTAAGCAACAGTCACAGACTATTAAAATAAAAAGATAAATAAAAAAAGAATTGCTTCACTCCAAGATGAAACAGAAATCTACATCCCAATGTAGTGAGATGTTGAACGTTTAAGGGCTTTTCCATTTATCTTGGGTTTTATGTGACCTTGACAAATAGCTGAATGAAATTCTATTAAAATCTTTGAGATATACTTTTGAATGGTTAACATTCACAATGGTTTACATAATCAGAAAGCCATTGTACTCATCTATTATAAGAGCACATAGTGATAGACTATTACAAAAGGCTTTTGTAGAAAATCTCTTCTCTTAAATAAGGCAACATAGGATCATGTCACTCTTCCAGCTATTGTTGTGTTTGATTCTCTCTCCACTCCAGGTCTCTTGCCTATCATAGCATTAATGAATACGTGAAAGATGTTCTAGGTTGCTGCAGAACAGAGACTGACACTTTGCCACTCAGTGAGTGGAGGTACAAGTCAAGGAGGAAATAAAAAGGAAACTTTCTGTCTGAGCATTGGTGAATAATCCCAATTTCAAGTACTGTGTGATTTATTACTGAGGCTCTCCTGTAGCTCCTTTTCCATCCCTCATAGGGTTTGCAGCTCACACTGCTTTTCACTGCATTGCATTGACGATTTAGAATATTACTTTCAATAGACCGTTAGTGTAATAGTGAAAAACGAATTGCAATGGATCACGCTAATCACTCACGTTTATGTTTAGAGCATTGGATGGATTTTTTAAGTGTCACACACCAACTCAGCACAAAAAAGTCCTAGGTCATGACCTGAACAAGTACATGTAAGAGCAATTTTATTTACACTTTTGTTCTGTGTGTGGATGAATTACAGAGACTAGAATTAAAGATTGTTGACTGTCAGACTTTAGAAAAAAAAGCTATGACTGTAGGTGCCAGAGGGTGAGTGTGAACATCACTTTGACAAAGTTGCTTGAATTTTTTGAGGTTGGCATTCTCAGAGGCAATCGATGAACATGACAGAACACAAGACGGGTAGAGATAAACACTTCAAACCATTTACCATGTGAGAGAAGACCCTTGGTGGATAACCACAGGAATTGTCAGGTGGCATAATGGATAATCACCAGTGACTGCTTCACCCACTGATGCAGGACTGCGGGCGTTTTCTGATGAATCAGAGTTTCTGCCGCAACATCAGTGTGGTAGACTCCTGGAGGGCAATCAACAGCAACATGCTTTGAGTTGGTTCTGGCAGTGAATTGAAGTGATGCATGCCAATAGCTTATCAGCATCAGTTGACATTTATAATCATCAATCACACACAAACACATTTCCAATCACATTCAATCAAGACAATAAAGTGCTCTTTATAATCCCACCAGCTCTCACTCTTACTCTTGATGATTATAGCACTGATGCCGCCGCCGCTCCTGCTGCTGGTTAATCTGTTTATTTCTACCTGCTGCAAACTGCTATTTGCTGGTAGTTGATTTCTCCATCATCGACCTCAACCTCCTCCTGTTCTAGTATCTTATTACTGTATTCGGGAATGGCATTTCTTTCCGTGTGCATTATGTATAATTCATATCTCACTGATGTGGTCCTGCTGGGTTCTGTTATGTGTAGCTTCAAACCTCTACACCTTTAGCGTTTTATTGCGCTCCCCGCTGAATGTGTCACTGCCGACTGGATCGCTGGGGAGCACCCTCAAGAGCAAGTGTATTCTGCCAAACAAAAGAGTATAACCATTTGTTGCAGTTAATGGTCCTATGCTGTGACACAAATGTCTTACACAGATATGAAGTGATGCATGGTTAAAGCTGTACAGGCCAATGGGGAAGCTCTAATTATTTCTGCGCCATTCAATCGGTGTACAACGCACATAGAGCACTGCCATAATGCCTGAACATACCTAAACATAGCAGCAGGGTTCAGCCATTCATTGCAATCATATACCTCGAAGGGGATGATGGCTACTTAAAGCGAGTCAATGCTTCCAATAATGTTGAGAGAACTGTCTAGGAATGCGTGGTTCAAGACACTTTCAGGTGGAATAACGTTAATGACCTTGACACCGCAATCCCCAAATATGAGTATCTTTGGGAATCGCGTGAATGCAACATCCGTAGAAAAGAGCATCTACCTTTGGCCATGGGAAGCTCTGATGTCTCTCTAGTTTGCCTTAATACCAGAATCTGGCAAGTCCTTTGCTGAATAAGTGCCAAGACACGTGGAAGCTGTTATTAGGGCTAAAGGTGCAGGTCCAGTGCTGTACTAAACAAGGGTCTTTAATTTCAGGTCACTGATTGTATATTCTGTCTGTTAAGTTTGAAATAATGTTCAAGCTAAGAATCGGCAGGATAATCAAATTTGATTTCAAGAGACATTATTCAGTATAAGTTTTATCTGGCACGAACTTAAAGTTGCTTCATGGATCGATTTCAATAAAACAGAGTGTGTTACTTCAATACAGAAGTTGAAGGAAACTCCAGTGCAACACATCGTGTACTTTTGATTGATGTATTTTTACTCAGGTTTATTTATTCATCAGTGGCTATATGTGCAGATTGGGGTTATACAGTCAGAATGTGATGAGTAAGAAACATAGCTGTATCACTTGAACATTTCCAAAACGCCATCTGGCCAGGAACTATGAATATACATCTTATTTTAACACATCCGCATTACATTTCAACAGCATCTCAGCCTGTAGAGAAGCAGGTTAACCTTCAATGACCAAAATTTGAGACAAACTATTCCACAAAATTGTCAATTTAACTCACTGCTGTGAACTTTACAGGTTTAATGAAGTGATCAAACTTAAAACATACCGTGATAATAATTTGTCACTGTGAAATGAAATATTATTATTATTCCCTGAATACTTTTGACACTCACATTTCAATGTTATTACTTGTTTGCTTTTCTGAAATTAAATGGATTATCTTTCCATTTTGCCACTGACAGTATCAGAATACTGAATGAAATAAATTGCCTGGGGGTTTTTTTTTGGTGGGGGGGGTTCCCCGCTACATTTTTCTTAAATCCAAAAGAACTTACAGACAGACAGGTAATGGATTAATGGGGCGACATTTATCTCCCCGATGTCTTCTACAGATATTCAGTATTTCAATCAAGTATAAAATGTACATTTGTTGGATTTGTCTGGAAAACAGCATCAAACAGCATTATAGGATTCACAAAGTTCATTAAAAGTCTGGAGAACTACTGAATAATCTCAAAGTAAATTCGAAGTATCTTTTCTGGCCTTAATAACCTTTAATACATCTCCTTATGTCCCTTGGGGCATTTTTCTTCCTTCTTTACAGGAGTCCTTCACTTTCCAAGTGTGTCCTTGCCTTAATCTTATGCATATGAAATTAGATAAGCACCATTAAAAAGTGTCTCTAAAAGATTGTCTAAACTCTGTTCTATTTAAGGTCTGTCTGAGCCAACAACATTTGGAACGTTCTCGGGAAAAGATGTTCCATCACAAATCGCCTCCAATGGACACATCATGAGACTGGAATTTCAGTCTGATCACTCTAATACTGGAAAAGGCTTCAATATCAGCTACACCAGTATGTGCCAACTATTTACCTATCTTCTTCTCTGTCTATCTGTGTTTGCTTGTGTCTGTCTAACTGTCTTGTATATGTCTAATGCCACTAATTAAGTCAAAAGTATTGTTTGCAAAAATCGATTCTCACCATGACCATCACAATGCAGAGTGGTGAACGTCGCATTGCTTTACACTATAGTTTAACTGCATTCAGTGCATATTACAGCATATTTACTTTGTTACTCTGTCATGTCATCGCAGGGCAGACAATAATTCAGGCTTGGTAATTTGACTCCATCCGAACTACCCTCATGCAAACCATTAGGCCACTGCTTTTGCAGAATAACCCAATTTTTGGTTATAACTGATACATGACTAGTTAAAGATTTGGCATGTCCATCTAGAAAGAAAATACTAACATTTGTGACTGAACAAAAAATATGAAAAAAATTATTATTAGGAGTAGAATTATAAATATTATTTAACCATTTTAGAAATTGCTTGTTATTACAGGAGAAAGTGAAGACCACATGTGTATAAACATCTTCATCAATTTGCCAGCATTTACGCTGCAAATACACAGTACTTTTAAAATAAAGGGTTAGGCAAAAACTACTTCAGTAACTTCAAAGTCATTGGAGCATTGGAAACCAAATGTGCCCCAACCAGGTTGGTTGCTGAATTTTACTTTTATCCCTGCAGTCATTCGTGCAAAACTCAGAGAGACGTCCTATTTGAGATATTTCCAAAGCAACTACAATGGCGTTTTGATAGCAGAAAATTGTTTAACATCTAAAAATGACAGCAGTAAACATGAGGAGCAGTTTTTTGAGTACCACGCCGCAGGATGGAAGAGAAAGGGCTTCTTGTTAAATACACCAGTGTACGATCAAACAAAGATGAAAGTCAGCTGTCAGAGTCCAATCTAACAGCAGGATACAGAATGTTTTGAATGGGGCAAGATGGTCTTGGATCCTAACTCTACTTCTATAATAACGTGTTGCTTCAAACTGTGGATTACATACAGGTGGAGGAACAATTTTCATCGTACAATATTGAAAACGTAATAGTACTTAGATAACTGATATAATAACAATACAAACTGCTGACATGGTTAACTATCCCGAGGTCTTATTAATGCTTTACCTACAGCAGTTAAGCCTGTCCCATTGTCAGCTTTGAAAGCGACCCCTGCAGCCTGTGTATTTATCTGCTCTGGGCTGCACCAGTTCTGCATCACTGCTTCTGATTAATTCTCTGTGATTTCCATGCGGCTTTGCACCATTTCACACAATACCTTCCAAATGACCTTGTCTCCGACTCTTCCTTGAGAGGCGAAATTTGACAAATGGAAATACTAAATGTTTTTTTTTGCCACCTAAGCACCACAGCCTATTTAATAAAAAGTGAGAGACCTATCTCTCACTTTTTTTTTTTACCTAATCCGAACGCAAATGAATATGCGAGTAAAGTATTTCTCAGTCCCAAACATTTTTTTAAAGTATTGCACCAATACAGAAATGTTATATTTACATAAACTACCATTTTGCCCGGTAACATTATGCAGTGTTTTCACTGTCAACAGCTGTGAAAACATTCATATACAGATTCTTAAAGAAATTAATGTTAAACTACAGGCATATTATTCTTGATGGGGAAACTTTCTGCAAGTGCAACTTAAACGTCTGATCACATAAATACCACTCTGGGATTTAAAAAAGATCAGGAATCGTTGTGCTGTTTCAATGATTTGGTCTATTAACATTTTAATGCATATATGAATATCAATGGGCGTTGCTGTGGGTCTATCGGGATCTATTTATATGAATATTGTTACAAACTCAAATATGAACTTTGACACACAAGACAGCTATGAGCAAAGAGCAGCTCATTGGGAGAAAATATGAAATGTTATTAACTTGACTTGAGGTGAAATGATCCTGTTGGGTATATGACTGCAACGTCTCAATATTTACTATAGTGTAGCTGTGATTATCAGAGCTATATGTCAATAAGGCTGTGCCCAAACAGTATT
Organism: Scophthalmus maximus; assembly: GCF_022379125.1. Classification (NCBI taxonomy): domain Eukaryota; kingdom Metazoa; phylum Chordata; class Actinopteri; order Pleuronectiformes; family Scophthalmidae; genus Scophthalmus; species Scophthalmus maximus. The sequence continues at coordinate 15,447,703 of NC_061518.1, read as the reverse complement.
GCCAGGCCTGCAAAAGGAGGAACAGAAACATATTTTCTGTATGGCATAACCTTTTTGCAAAAATGAATGGTTCCTATAATGAATTACCACACATAATCTAGATATTTTTTTTCTCTACATCAAATACCTTCACACCACTAGCAGATTTAACCAGTGCTGTTATATGAACAGTTATTATTCTGCCCCAGTATTTCATAGTGTGACGGACTGAGATGTCGCTGCGATAGCCTCAGCGCAGCCGCAGCACACTGCATTGCTGACCTTTACCGAGCTTTAAAGTCATCGGTGCACAATTAGCCCAAAACTCACTTGGTCCATGAGGAGAAACTAACTTGTGAAGAATGAACACAAAGAGTAAAATGTCAGTGTACCCCTTCATTTGAGTCACATGCTGCCTGTGACAAACCAACACTTTTCACAGTGCACTCGCTTTAGGGTCGAGCTCTTCGACACAGACTGTTCAACACATTGCTGTCAAAGTTAGAGGTCATCTCTCACGCCTCTCTCTCTCTGCTTCAGCCCTACTCGTCTGTACTCCTTTTCTCCCTCTTGCCATGCTTTCACGCTGACTTAGGCTTCCTCTTTGTTGTTTTCCATTCATTTATTCAGACACAACCTTGTCTCACACTTTTCTTATTCTGAAACACTCACAGCACACCCTCAAGTATTTTATGACTTTTGCCTCTCAGAACAGGGAGAACTGTTCTGAGTTTACACATATAATTTGAATATTTTGTGAATTGTCATTTTGTGTGTTTTCTCATATATATGTATATATCTTTCTCGTCTTTTTATTCCTCCCAATCTTTTTCTCCACTTCCTATTATATCAGGTTTGTGAATGTGTGCAGGGTTACTGGAATGCATTTGCTTTTTTATTTAGTATTCGTGTGCTATACATGTATATTTGTGCACATGCTCGTGTATGCAAATGGGTTTCTATCCATCTGCCGGTAATACATGTGCGTATTCACATTTTTATGTATCTGCCTCACTCTCATTTTTCTCTATCCTTCTTTTTCCCTACACTCATTTCCTCTCCATCAGTAGCTAATCAACCTAAGACATGTCCAATCACTGGGTTTGTGCCTTGGTTGGAATCAGGTTAATCTCTGGAATGGGGATAATATAAGCTAAACATGACAGGGTTGAACCCACATGAAAATAATTCCATTCCCACATTTCCAAATCAGTGGAGATGTCACATTCACTGACAGTGATACATTGATGTCCCCCCCCCGCCCCCCTTGGGTAAAGTCACTTTTCAGGTGTTGACATGAAATGAAAAATCTGTGTTGTTTAGACTTCGTAAATACTCACATGCATTTTAAAGCTTTCTAACAATTCAAATGTCAATTTTATAGATTGAAGGTACAACACATCATTTTCTTTTTTGGCACATCTCTGCTCATTCGGTTCTACGCACATTTTGTTTCATAATTTATTTTGTTCTCTGTCTGCTTGCATCTATTTTAACTTTCCTTTCATTGTTGTCCCTCTGTAGCATTTGGTCAGAATGAATGTCATGACCCCGGAGTTCCTGTCAATGGTCAAAGGTATGGTGACCAGTTTCAGCTCGGCAGCTCTGTGGCGTTTCGCTGTGATCAAGGATTCATTAGGACACAGGTAATGATCAGTTGAGAGTTTGTAGAAGCATGCTGGTGTATTAGTCACTAACTTTGAATATTGTTCATTGTTACCATATTTCCAGGGATCAGATCAGGTCACCTGCATCATTCAGGATGGAAATGTTGTTTGGTCTGCGGCTGTACCTCGGTGTGAAGGTGAATATGCACTGGCATGCACGCACACACCTTGTTTGGAGCCAAAATGTATCCTCACTACAATAGAAAGATGTGTATACACAAACAAACACACACAAACTTTTTACACTATGTTTGAGTGATGGGGAATCCTTTGTAATGTTTCACTTGCCAGACTGTAAAGTGACAAAACATTAAACTATTTGTCTCTTGCTGTGCAGCTTACGCACCTTAGAAATTGTATACATTTCCTGTTGTAATTGCTTTAGCCTCGAGCCTCCCCACACTTATTCAGGCTATTTGCATGCATCTTTCGTTCTAAACAATAATCTTAAATGAGACTGGCACAAGTTCCAGGTAAAACTGGTTCAGTGAGACACATTCATTATACAGAGATGTAGCTATGGTGTGCAGATAAGCTGAGTTATAATGAAAGGACAGTGAATGTGCCATCATTCTTGAAGGGGGATGGCAACCGCTGGCCTGAATATATGTATGTGTTGTATCTCCTCCATCTTGATTATATTGTCTAAATGACATCATGAAATGTTGCCTGTTGCTAATAAATGTAATGAAGACGATCAAACTAAATAGGGTTGTCACCTTATTAAATATGGGGTATGAAAATATTAGCCATCCCGTTGGACAGGCAAGGGCAATTGTGTTTTATTTCTAGAATGACTTCAGCACAGTGCGTCAGCGTGTAAAAGAAAGTTGCTGAAAGGTTGGAGCTAAGAACGCTATCAAAATGTCAAAGGTATCAGCTACTTGAGAACAGAAGTGGTAAGAGTGTGAGAGATGTTTTATATTATACCAATATCAGATACAGATCATGAACTCCAGGTCAAACGCTTTTTGAATGCTGTTGCTCTGCATGTTAAGATTATCTAATTGCGAGACAGACTGTGGGAACCAAAGCTGATATAAAGTGTTGCTGTTTTATTTTTTATTGATATGGACTTTAAACTTAACTAAAGATAATTCTTGCCTTTCAATGTACCATAATTGTGATTTTAGAAATCTAAACGTTAGCTGTAAATTATTTCAAGATCTGCCAGCTTTGCTGCCTGCCAACCTCTGTGATACAGGGAAATGAGGAAATGAGCAACTTTTTGACTCATAAATTTACTAAATATCCTTGATAAATGATCATGCTATGATTATTTTCACCTTATTCAAGCAAATGAAAACTGTTTACTGTAGCACAAGACTGGCACTGCATCATTTTGGTAGGTAAATGTTTATGCATGAAATCGACAAACTCAGAAAGGATTGGACAGCTAAAATAAACTGAGCAGATGATGAATCTGCTCCCTCAATGAAATATGAGTGTCATGCTCATACCTGAACACAGTTTCAAGGGATAATTATTAATTTCTATCTCTCTCTCTCTCTCTCTCTCTCTTTCTCTCTCTCTCTCTCTGTGTGTGTGTGTGTGTGTGTCTGTGTGTGTGTGTGTGTGTGTGTGTGTCTGTGTGTGTGTGTGTGTGTGTGTGTGTGTGTGTGTGTGTGTATTGCCCTGCAGCCCCATGTGGAGGCCACCTCACAGCTCCTACCGGTGTTCTGCTGTCTCCTGGTTGGCCTTCCTTTTATAAAGACTCTCTGAATTGTCAGTGGGTGATAGAAGCACAACCAGACCATGCTGTGAAGATAAATTTTGACAGGTCTGTTATCTGGTTCTGTAATTATTTATTAAGGTTTTTTTTCATGTTACTCAGGTAATTAGTCAGATTATGCTGAGTTGGATATTGTGGTCAAGAAGTATGTCATTCTTTCCACTTTTAAGTCAGCTTCACTTAGTTAGAAGCATTATAAATTAGTCAGGTTTAAATGTAGCTGGTGAGCTTCTGATGCAGTAAATTATGAATGTGTTTTTTGTGCATATTTCGTCTGGAGATAAGCCAAGAGCAGATGCAGTGTAGCCTGGCATTGCTATAGCTCAAATATATCTTCTTTGGATGTGATGTAAAGGCAGAGTTAATTTCATATTAGCGTGTGGTGCTGAGGCTAGTTAATTGTTCAATTATCTGTTCAAATATTACTTAGAGAAATGCTTCTCCGTGGTGTGTTAGTGGTTTCAAACATTTGGTTTTCTATCAAACCAGGAAATCAATGTCATCCATGTCATGCCCTTTTCCTAAATCAGCTATAATCTGACTTAGGAAATATATAATAATATTTTTGATGGAAAGATTGATTAACAGGCTCCAACTCTGTAGCCACAACTGTAGGTCAACAAGTCAGAGCACAGGCAGCGATGGAAGTGAGTGAGAAAGAGTGAACATGCTTGTCCTTGTTGCTGTTTAGTTACATAAGATAGTCATGCATTCAGTTAGCCTAGAAAATTGCTGGAAAGCTCATCAGTCTGTTGGTGTTCTGTGCCCATAATGAACAACATCAACAAAATGAACATTGCTGCTAAATCCTCCTCCAGTGAAGGACAATTTGTAGTAATTTGTTGCTAATTATCCAAAAAATGTTTGATGTTAGTTACATTAGTCTTTACACTGATTATATATGCCAGTCATGTAAATGTAATCTTTGTGTGTCTTGGGTTATTGTTCATGTTTTTGTGTGTGTGTGTGTGTGTTTTATAGGTTTCAGACTGAGGTCAACTACGATACACTAGAAATTAGGGATGGCCCCTCAGCCTCCTCTCCCCTGGTTGGTGAATACCACGGCACCCAGGCACCTCATTTCCTGATATCCACATCAAACTTCCTGTTCTTGTTGTTCACCACAGACAACAGCCGCTCTGCAGCAGGCTTCAGCATCAGATATGAAAGTAAGGCCGATTGACTGATAGAAATGTTTAGAAGACAAAATTTATTGCATACAGACACTCATACAGAGAAGGATTTTTTTTTCAGTGTTCTCTGAGTACAAACCTGCTTCAAAAGATGTAATTACCCACACAAACACACATTTACACTCATCAGTTTGACTTTATGGTATTTGTGCTTGTGTGATGTGATTCTCAGGTGTGAAAATGGAGTCAGATTCTTGTCTCGATCCTGGTATCCCAGTCAATGGTCGTCGCCATGGCAGCATCTTTTCCATTGGCTCCCGTGTCTCATTTACATGTGACCTAGGATACACACTGAGTGATCAGGAGCCAATTGTTTGTGAGCTGAATCATCAGTGGAGTCACGCTCTTCCCAGTTGTGATGGTGAGAATCTTCTTTCCTTCCATTGTAGCTCCCTTGATGAAGGCCTGCCGTGTTCTGAAACAAAGAGGAATTTAAGAGAAACAATGATGTGATATTGTGAGAAACTCATTTACAAGCTGGAAAATGGTGCTAGGTTATAAGTTCTCTAAAGATAGGAAAATGTTAAACCTTGGCCATCAAGGGAAAGTTAAAGTTAGGATCCCTGTAATGTCTCTGTCAAGAATAGAAAGGAAAAATCCGGAAAAAACTGGCACAGCAGGTCAAGTATTGTCACCTTGTTCCCTTTCTTCAGACGACAAAGCCCTCCCCCCTCCTGAGGTTGACTCTTGTCAAAAGCTGTACTAAATCCTATGCATGAATTTAATATAAGATCAAAGACAAACAAGCCAACTAAACTTTCGCCAACTAAACACTGCACCTAGGAAATAGTTACAACATCTTACTGTTGTGGTAATTTGGAGCCTTTCCAGGATTGCAGGATAAGAAAGTATTGAACCGTCCATTGAAAAACAGTGAAATGTTGCAGTAAGTTAGACCATGACCTCATTAATCTAGTTCTTTTTTACAAGTCCATCCATCCTTACTTTATCTGCACTATACTGTAGCTCCTAATCCATAAAGGGTCACAGGGGGTGGAGCTTGTGCCAGCTGACATTGGGTCAGTACACCCTGGTCAGATCTCCAGTAAATCAGTCACACTTACACCTATGGACAATCCAGAGTCATCACTTAACATAATGCGTACATGCTCAAACTTCACCCTAGGCCTCAGTCAACATTTTTGAACACAAACCTCCTTGTTATGAGGCAATAACTCTAACCACTGTCCCATTCCTGTCTTTTAGAGAATGTAACATTTGATATGGCAAAATTCTTGAGGAACTTCTGTATTCATTAAATGCTCTAGTAATTTCCAATGTACGTTTTTAATATTACTATTAATAGAAGTATATTGGTCTCTGACTCATTTCGATTGAGTTTCTGACTGAGATTTTACAAGAGTTGGGACCCAGAGGGTCGGGACACAGGACAGATGAAGTGGCAAAGAGTGACCAATACTGTAGCAGCATTATGCTCATAAATAATAGATAACAGAAGATAACACACATACAATTAAATGAGGAAAACAGCAGTAAAACTTCAGGAATAAAGGATGGTTACCACCTTACCCTAATGAAAAAGCATAAAAAATGCTAAACGTGTTCTCATTAAGCCAGATAGTCAGAGTTAGACGAGATGAGAGAGGTTGGTGCTGCTGTTACCATGGAGAGTAATTAGCAAAAATACTTTTGTTTTTTTTTTCCATTTCACTAGATGTAACTGGAAACCATAGTGTTAATTGTACAATCAATCCCCACTCCAGACCACACACTACCACAATGGCCAAAATTGGACTCCGAGCCTCAGTGAAATTATGCGGGTCAACAGGCACTTCTGAAACAGATGCTCACTGGCCACTCTCGGGGCTTCATTCAGCATTTACCCAGAGCTCAGGCTATCATGGGAGATGAATACACAGCGTCTGATTTGATCTGTTGATTGAAAAGAATCCAATTTGAAAGCCAAAGTCAGTATGTCTCAACTTGGAAGCGAGTTCATACCAAGGCACCCTCTCTCATAGTGTCAGTCATATAACGTAAGCAGTTTTAAAACTGCCACCATGACGTTTTCAATTTTCAGCTGAGCATGCCTCCTCTTCAGACAGCTGTCACTTTTCAAGACATAATTTTCCAGAATGCATTTCCTGAAACAGTGTGTAAGTCTTGACTCTCTTTTAGAGAGGATCGTACCTAAGCATGACTGCCTTCTAGATACGACTGACTTTTTAGATAAGTTAGAAAAGTTAGATTCTTTTCTTACTTTTTGACTATTTCATTAATGAAGATCGTCAAGTTGTTGAACTGTGGGTGGGAAAAAGTTACTTCCAACATCCACCAAGAAACGACTGGGACAACTTTTCAGAGGAGTGAACATCATCTTAAAAAAGTGCCACAGCCAAACTAAGAGCAACTCGCACACATGCATGCAATTGCAACGTTGATCTTTACAGTATCGTCTCAGATGCACAGTTAACATTTCAATAGGATAATATATTTAACTATCACCATGCATCACGCTGCCACCAAAATTCATTATTTCAACAATATAGCATCGAAAAGGACAACGAAAAACAAATGATTTGTGGTCCTCCTGCAGGCATGCAGAAACCATTCCCTCCCCGAATTGCCACAGCATCTGTTGGATCCAAACCACTCATCTTATTGCTGCAGGTCAGCTAAACTGCTAAACAGATAATACAGAACACTGGCTGCTCTTTCATGTGTCGGGGAGAATAATGAAAGGGCACCGTGACATTTCAAAGCTTGCAGTTGGTGCCAAGACAACAACTTGTTAGAAGTGACCAAAGTCACAGTCTCCCTTTTAGTAAAAGAAATTCCATGACATCTTAGAAAGTGAGATAATTACATTTCGAGAAAAGGAGGGGGAAGGTAGCTGAAATGTGGTATATTATCTTTTGTTGCACTCCCTGAAAAACATGCCTTAACCTGTTTTCTTACGGCAATTTAGGCGCATACTTCTGCTCTCTACACTGAAGGCCGGCACACTTTGATTTGCCTCACTTTTCTGTTAAACTCATGAATAGTCTTTCCTTTTTACTTCTTTCGCGCATTGTTGTACAGCTAATACTTTTGTTCTCCCACACACACACACACACACACACACACACACACACACACACACACACAGAGGAGTAGCTGCAATATGAGGAAAGAAGAGAAGCTTCAACGTCTGTCTCCATAAAGTCAAAACAATAAATAGTGATTATACAAATCTTTCACCATATGAATCATCAGTGTTTGTCTTAGGTGCTAAAATGGACGTTTGTGTACCAATATACAGTATTTTGGAACCTTCAGCAGTCAGACAGGAATTATATTAACAGTATAGAACTCAGATTTAGTTTATAGTTTGGGGTGTGTTTGTTCTTTAGCTTAGAAAAACACTTTTTTCCCCTGCCAGTCAAATTCCTTGAAGTAATTTAGATTAATTATATTTAACTGAATTGAGCTGATAAGAACGGAACAACATGGAACTGAGAGAGAGGGAAACAAGAGCATATATTTTCTTACCTCCACAGTTTCTTATTCACCACAAGCAATCTGCATTATGCTATGTATTTTCCCTTCTGCTATGTCTTAAATGAGTTTATCTTGTTCCATATCAGTGGTTGTTCTTTGTGTGGTGACCAGGTGTCTGGAAAGTTCGGCCTCTTTTTCAACAAACCACTTTTTCTGTCTGGATGGCACAGAGGTGCATTGGTTAGTGCTGTTGCCTCACTGTCCCAAGGAGTTCTTGACCTTCTTGAGCTTGACACCGTAACCCTGGGTTCTGTTTTGTGTGGAGTTTGTATGTTCTCCTGATGCCTGAATGGGGTTCCTCCAGGTACCAGCATGCAGGAATTGCCCGTGTAGGTGTGAATGAGAGTGTGAGTGGTTTATTTGTCACGACTCGATTATCAGCAGTGAATGCAAACCCTTGTAAATACTTAATACAAGTTTGTCATTGCTCCAAGAAAAGAAACCCCTGCTCTAACAAACTGCAGAGTTGCCCATCTGCTTTCTGTTTACACTGGTACGCACATGCTCAGTGTGCGTGAATGGTCACGTGATATACGTGTTCAGGTGTGTCAATATGGATGAGGATTCAAACTGATACGAAGCTAAAACGCTATTGTGGACGGAGATTGTTTCAGTTTTGTGTTTCAATAAAAAAACGTAGTAGTATGGATGTTGCATTTATTTCAGTTCTGTGATCAACTGGTGACCTGTCCAGCATGTACACTGCCTCTCACTCAGTGTCAACTTGGATTCACTCCAACACATCCTCAAATTAATAAGCGGTATAGCCAATGGGAAAACATAACATTACATTCATTTAGCAGACGCTTTTGTCCAAAGCGACTTAAGATAAGTGCATTCAACTATGAAGATACTACCCAAAAGTGTAAGTATGTTTTAACTTCAGGGCAAAAAAATCATTTGGACATGAGGAAAGGTTTTGGCTCATGGTTAGTTAAGACATTTACAAAACAAGTGATGACATCACATCAGAAATAAATCTGGGTTGCAGTACATAACATTGTATTATTGTGAAAACTACAACTGTGTCCTCTCAAGTATCATCTATGTCTTTCAGTAGCCCAATTTAAAAGCCTCTGCTCTCCTGTAGTCCACCCACTGAGGTGTTGTCTGTTTTCTTGACCTCTTCCCAGGACTATGTGGGTGTGGACAAATTGGGTTTGACTGACAGCTCCACTCTCCTGTTAATCTTGCAGCACCTGCTTGGGCGGGATGACTTGTTGAACTGTTAGGCTGTGTCTGAAATCACTCCCTGAGTTGCCATTTTGTAGTGCTGTCCGAATGCTTAGTGAAATTTCTCAAACCCTATATAGTACAGTCAAGAGAAAGAGATGTTTTTTTTTTCCATTGTTTCACACAATGCATCGTTAAAAGTAGTGTACAACCGATGGTCACTAGCCAAGCATTATATACCATCATGCATTGCGCTCGGCGCGCTGGAAACAAAATTGTGCTGTATCCAGGTTTCCCCAGGAGGAGGCAAAGCCTTGACAGAGAACTCAGATGATGTACGTATGTATATTTATATATTTGAAATATATAAATCTCAGGCCATGCATCGTCTTTTCACTTACAATGTGTAAAAGAACCATTTTTAAAATATATAATGGGATTGTCCACCGGCCGCTGTTGTTGTACGTCATAATCCTGTGACAATGACGTAATTACTGGTAACACCCAGGAAGTGTTGTTTTTTTTATTTTGCCAATGAATCCACTTTATAGTCCCCAACAAAGAATCCCCTAGATAGTGAGTAGGGGGAGTGAATGAGTGGGTGATTTTTTACACAGCTTTAGTCATTCTTATTGGTACTCTTCTGAGTTTTGTGACATCATAAACTCCCACCAAAGTTCCACCCACTTTCAACCTGACCAGGTCTAATCCACCAAATCCATTAGAAATATTGTGGGTGTGCAGAGGCTTTAAACAGTTGTTATTTTAGTTTTTTTCCTAAACACCAGACTTAGTTCACCTGCAGTAGTTCCAGTCTGTTTACCAGGATTGTAGAACTACAAAATCTATCAGTTTATGGTGACTCCTTCACTGTGCTGCTATACCAAAAAATGTATACAGCTGGTCTTTTTCACTAAAGACATTTGGACTTGTCACAGTAGGAAAAAATCAGGTGTAAACAATGAAATTACAGAGCCCTCGATCATGTTATCAGAAACACCTAGGTCTTTTCTACTATGAGGAGTCAAAATGTCTTCAGTGAATAAGATCTATGGTGTAACAGAACTTTACTCTCTCTCTATTTACCACCTTTCTCTATCTGCCCCTTTTTATCCTTTAGCTCTTTGTGGAGGCTACGTTTATGGTAAAACGGGTACTATTCTGTCTCCTGGCTTTCCTGACTTCTACCCTAACTCCCTTAACTGTACCTGGACTATCGAGGTATCTCATGGGAAAGGTAAGAACCAACAGACATATACAATAGAAACACCCATTAATGCTTGAAAATAATGATCTCTTTTCTTTCTTCATATGTTATTTACTAGGTTTATTAAACTCATTTTTTGTTTCGTATTCTGTTTTTGTCCGTACATTTGTGCATCCATCTTTCTATCCGTACTCTTATTTACCTTTCCCTCTGTCCATCCATTGTTCCATTGATATCCAGGTGTCCATTTGGTTTTCCACACTTTCCATCTGGAGGAGAACCACGACTACCTTTCCATCGCTGAGGACGAGAATTTCCAGGTTCCAGTAGCGCGACTCACTGGCTCAGTGCTGCCCCCTAGTGTCAAAGCAGGACTCTTTGGGAACTTCAGCGCTCAGCTACGATTTATATCAGATTTTTCCATGAGTTACGAAGGCTTTAATATTACTTTCTCAGGTGAGAACACTGGATCAGCTACTGCCATTTTAGCCAGACATGGGCCTAAGCTTCCTTATCTAGGATGACTGAACAAATAATGGATCTGTTTCATAGTTGTACTCATGTGAGCTAATATGACACTTAACAAAGGCCAAACACATCAACTATGCAAACATTTAAGGGCAATAAAGGGATTGAAGTTTCAAGGCTGTTTTCCAAACTGAAACAGATCAGAACAGACATCCTTAAACCCAATGTTATCCCAACGTTACTGTTCCAGGTTTAAAGATTTCCTAACCCCAAATTTTAAATGTAATGAATTCATTTATATTTACTTACTTTTCTTAGTCTTGGGGAACCGAAAGACATTCACACAGTTTCGCACCACTTTCCTCAACAATGTTATTCAATTCTCGTGGATGTTTAGAGTACGACTTGGAGCCATGTGAGGATCCCGGTGTACCGGCGTATAGCAGGAGGATGGGATTCAGATTTCAAGTTGGTGACTCGCTGGCTTTCTCCTGTTTCCATGGCTACCGACTTGAGGGAGATAGCAAGATCACTTGTCTGGGAGGAGGCAGGCGAGTCTGGAGCAACACGCTACCACGATGTATAGGTAAGACGCTCAAGTACACAGACTGAGAAGTGTCTCAGTAAAATGTGAAATGATTTGCACTGCATACAAAACATACGGTAATATTTTTTGAAATATGTACAGTTGTGTAAAGTTTGGGCATTGCATTGAACTTTCCTTGTACACCATTGCTTTTTATACAAAACCTGATATAAAGTAATGTTGCTGTGTGTGTAAAAAATAACTCAAAACCACATGAACAGATTTTCACCAAAATGAATGTGAATGTTTCTAGGTAAGGGAACCTCCAGATGATTAACCTTTGGAGCGGATTGATTTGGGGGGAGCGCGACATATGAACACAGTATGCTCTTACAGAGCGGAGCCGGTGTATAATCACCTACCTGCTGAGAACTTAATGTTTTTTTCGTGAACACGCACAGCAAAGTGGTATCTAAAGTGTTTATGCTGAAGATTGCCTGCCTGCTGAGGACCGTAAAAACTTGATGGATGTTTTAATGGGCCACTGATACGAGAAGGATTTCTCTTAGTACTACTGATGGTCAGTCTGACTGTGACAGATAGTCAATGTGTTTGAGAGAAAGGGGGAAAAGAGAGCAAAGAGAGGTAAAAAGTGCTGCACACAACTCTACAGTGTCAACGGTTCAAAACCCTTCAAGTTAGAGATGTTTTACATTGAGTAAAAATTAGGGCTGTCAGCACGAAGGCGTCAATCTTTACGCGATTATAGTCCTAACATAACCTGCTCATGATTTTAATCGCGTGTTATTCTACTACCACAAGTACTTCCAATTTAAGCTACTACCTACAAGCTAAACATATAGGTGCAGCTAATGCCAGGTAATCTTCGCCAAAGCACTATTTTAGAGTGTGGGAATCGCCGAAAAAAAATCTAAAAGTTAACTATAGCGATTGCTAAGTGGGTGGCAACCGACTGCAGATCACTGAACATTGTAGAAGTCTCGGTTCTAAGGGACTTTAAAGGTGACATATTATGCTCATATTCAGGTTCATACTTTTAATTTGGGTCACCACTTGATAAGGTTTACATGCTCCAAAGTTCTGATACTGCCAATTCCTGCAGCTCCTCTTTTCAGCATCTGTCACAAACGCCTGGATATCTTTTAGCCCCTCCTCCCGATAAGCCCCAGTCTGCTCTGATTGGCCTGCTGGCCCCAGTCTGTTGTGACTGGTAAACCGGTTTCAAAATGTGCTGGGAATGTCACGCCCCTTCCCCAGAGAAGTGGAGATTCTCAGATTGCAGGCGGGGTTCCCCCAAAAGAGTCCAACTGTGACATCACAGTGGGAGATAAATCTGAACCAGTTGTTCAGAGCCAGGCTGTAGGGTTTAGCCAGCTCACAAAACAGCGGGGGGGTCTTTTTACACAGTTTGTGGGCCGACAGGCTCCACAGATAAACACCTGTATGTGCCAAACACTGAAAAAGTGATTTTTACATAATATATCACCTTTAAGGTGTATTCTTTTGAAGAAGACATTGTATTAACTCAGTCTACTGAAACTACATTTCATATTTGAAATAAACAAGGTAAAGATCAGAAAGGAAATGTATTCTCACGCTCATTCGATTCCCAATCAAGACACCATTGTTGGAATTGCTTTACATTATTAATATGGGCTTTAAAACTGCCTTGAAATGCAAAATAATAATAACAAAATATGATTGATTGTTATTTACTTTTGAAATTCATAGATTGATCGTGATTAGGAAAATGAATTGTTTGACAGGCCTAGGCTAAAAATGTTTAGAATCATTATTAAACTGCAGGGAATATAAAATATATACATCTGTATACAACCTGTAAACAATCTTTGTGCAGGGTATGCATCACGCCTGCAATGCTTTCATTTGTAGTTTGAAGGGGTTTATCTTCTATGACAATATCTGGTAGCTTGTGAAATAAAACTTTCAAATCAACTTCTTCACCACATGTTCGAGCCGGGGGGTAAAGTATCAGCATTTTCATGGTTGTAATTCAGGAATATTTTATAGCTGACACAATGGTAATTTACAGTTATTTGACTGGTTGAGTGTTGGTTTTATATGCCAGGATTTGGCTTTTAGCAGGTCATAATTTGCTGGTATTTGATGAGTATCAGTGTTTCCCTGGATGCTGCTGGTAATTTATGAGAGTCTGACTTGTGGCTGCTGGTAATTTCCAAACCCCCAAAAGAGCAGACTGAAACTGCTATAATAGCATTATCTGTCAAGAGATCAGGCCTCCTGACTAAGAGGAAACCGAGCAACAGCAGCTGGCAACGTCCACTGGGTTCATCTCTCTCCCTCTCCTTCTTTCGAAATGTCCTTCTCTATCCCTCTGACTTTCTAACTGTTTCTCCTCCTCTCCCTCTGCATTTGGATAGTCCTTGGGTAGATAATTAGCGAATTAGATGTTTATGAAAAGTGTTAATACTGTGTCTTTTGTTAATCTCCTTTTCCCTTTTCTAATTTCTCTCTGCATATTATCAAAGGGCCCTTGTCGTGGTTTATCTGCTATCTTCTCTTCTTTTCCAGCTTTCTCTTCACCCCATTCTTCTCCCCTTCACTATCCTCTTTTTTGTCACACAGGATCTACACTTCCAAATATAATTTCTGACCCTGAATTACCCTAACCCTCCTTGAATGTATGCTCCTTATATTCTATCCTAATCTTCTTTAAAAACAACGAAACATTTACAAAGATGTTGTTTTGAATTTCAGATTTGATAAAAATTGCATCTGTTTTTCCTCAGTGAGTTTCATATTGTTCCACACCGCCTTCTCTCTTGTCTATCTCATTACCTCCATTTCCTCTTTATCCCTTCCAAGCGGTGGTGGTCCTCCTCAGTGGGAGTTAAAAGCCTGCTCGGCTCACTTCTTTTCTCCCCTCTTCATTTACATATGACAAAACTCAATTTACACAAAGAACCACTTATTTAAATTCCTAAACTTTGATAGGCACTGCAACTGCTACATAATTCAGTATAATCTATAGGGAATACTTTTACAAAATAAGCAGACCAGCCTCTATTCAGCGTTTCATTTTGCTCTTTTTAAATTGCTTTAGTTGTTAATGTGGTCTGTTGTTTGTCATGTTTGATGCTATTATATAAAGCACATTTAAAATGTACATGTCATCATTATTTTCATATCTGCTGATTTAAATAAGATTTGTGGTTATAATGGATGTGGTCTTTTTCATATATGTGATTGTGAGTCCTCTCCTCTCTTTTTTACATAACAAGCCAACGCAGGTATTCTGACTGCCCAAAAATAATTAGGTAGAATTGCTGTGATTTTGACCCAGTGTCCCTGTCCCCTTTGTTCTCTTGCTGTAGCTGAGTGTGGAGCTACCTCACTGGGGCCAGAAGGTGTTCTCCTTTCTCCGAACTTCCCCTCCAACTATGATAATAACCACGAATGCATTTACCGCATCACTACTGAAAAGGGCAAAGGAATCAGGCTGAAAGCTGAGAGCTTCTCATTGCAAGATGGAGACTATCTCAAGGCATGTATACACACACACACACACACACACACACACACACACACACACACACACACACTACACACACTACACACACAATCATAGTGCCTTTCTGTTTTTTTCAGTGAAACATGGTTTATCATGCCTTCAGATGGAATTTTAACAATTTCAATTTTTTATGTTTTAAGTATTTGAAATGGTGAATTAACAATTCGGAGATATTAAAGAATGTGAATGTTTTTTGCATGTATTTTATGTCTATACTCAATAGTCATATAATTTTTTTGCACTGTTTAGCCCAAAGTTTCTCAACACAAGCCCATTCTGCAAGCTTTTGTTTCTGTAATGAACAGTTGGTACAATTAAGAAGTTAGGAATTGTGTGCCCCTTCATCATATGAGATGTTCAAGAACAAGACCATGAAACATGAACATGAACAACAGGAAAAGCTTTGCATCCTTGGTTTTCCGTGGTTAAATTACATTGCAAAGGTTACCATGGTTTGCCCAAGATGTAAGATGTGTTTAACATTGCTGTAAGAAGCACTGACATTCCTGCAGGCGTTTATTACCCATGTTCTCTATCAGTGCCCCTGCTGCAGTGACCATCCCTGGCCAACCCTCTAAATAAGCCAGTGTATTATTATTGTATTTGAAGGTTAAACCATGGTTTTTATTCACTTAAATATACGAGGAGAGGATAAACATGGGGTCAAATGAGGAGCAAAATAAGTAATCCCAAGTTTTTTCAAAATCAACCTTTGTAAAACCTGAAAAAAAATGTATCTGCATGAGAAATTCAATTTTGTTCATGTGGAGAGCAGGTTTACAAACTGAAACTGAGGTGAACTGAAAACTTATGTGTAAACATCACTTTACTAATGTCTTTTTGACCCTAATTTGAGACAAAAGTTTGAGCTGCAATATGGTACTATGGTTCTTCTCAGTCTGCTGGTGCCCTCATGGATTTTAAGGATTTATAGTTGTCATAATGTACATGCAAGGAATTAATTCAAGGATTTACATAGTATAAACTTGGCTGCGTGTACTTGTGTACATCTGAACTATAAAGAGAATTCCAGATGTTTCCAAGGCTCATTATTCCTCATAAGTCCTCTCTGGGGTATATGTGCCCACTTCACTGTCAGCGAGGAGCAGCTGTGTGAGCTGTTTTACAGTCTTGATGCTGTCCTACAGACATCTAAAACTCTTTTTATTCACAATGTCTCTTAGGGGCATTAGGCCTGAGGGCATGGTTAAGCTGGTGTGTGGTTAGAGTGTATTATCAGTATTAGGTGTTGAGCATGGGCTCAGCCTGTCTGTGGTTAAATTGTGTTAGGGTTTCTCCCTGACTTTTAGAGAGGCTCAACATCAGTGTAAAAGGTGGAAATGTGCCCAATGAGACAGGTGTCAAAAAATTAAACCTGAAAGGAAAGAACAGGCGGACCAAATTAGGACTGTGTTCTTCACACGGCATTTGACATAGTGTTTACAGTAACACTTTAGGAGCAACCCACAATGCACTGCATAATTACTCCAGACATATGGGGTGATCTTTGTACTAATGCTATGCCAGTATAATTCGTACCCAAACCTTCTCTGTAGTTATTTTTTCCTACTGGGTACCTATTCTATAATGACAGGTATAGTTCAGATATAACTTAATTTGAATATTTAATGTCATGTTTCTTTGATTATATTGTATTTTTAATTGAACGCTGAGATGTTTTTTCACTGGTTAGTGTAATGTGCTGTGTTGGATCATTTGACACCTGAGCATAAAATCGTGAAAAATTATTTAAAAATTAGCATGTGCATATGTGATCAAATAATTTGTGAAATAACCATGTTGTGTGATGGTATGGAATTGAGCGTTTGTAAAGGCAATGACGAGTAATTTACAACAGGTATGTTAGTTATATCTTTCCCAAAGAATTAGCAGAAAGCATAGTGCAAATCATAATGAACAGGAAGGAAAGCACCAAAGTGCCATTTGGGCAAGCAATTAGCATGACACTCCCCAGGCTAAGAGCGGCAGAGCCAAAGCCTGTTACTGCAGCTGAACACAGACCATTTGTTTCACAGTTACAGCAAATCTCCTGTAACATATGAACCAGCTCATTACAACTGCTTTTGCTTTTGGATATGTCTTTTGCCCTGGTGCTGCGAAAGAAAGGAATAGCCAAGCTCAATTTGCCTAAAAACATCTTCTCATACCGCATTTGACTAATTTTACTTAGACAGTCATGAAGAAGAAAAAACAGAGGTTGAGTAGGAAACAAAATGGGGGTGTGCAGAAGTTGTTATGAAAATAGAGGTGGTAGGAGAGCAAGCGAGTGAGACAGAGTCAGACAGACAGAGATAGGAGGGGTGGCAGATAGTGACATGTTGATTTATGAGCTGCAGGGCTTTTTCATTAACCATACTGAGTTTTACAGAAACTGAGAGAGAAGGAGAAAAAGGATGGAAAGAAAGAGGAAAAAAAGAAAAACAAGACAGTGAGACGCAAAATTGGGGGACACTGGCGTAACTGGAGGGATGTGGGGAAGGAAAATAATGTCACAGAAACTGTTATGCTGCTCTTGAACATTTTTGTCCTTTACCATGTCACTCTATGTTCTTCATATGTATGCTTTCCATCAAACCCCCCCCCCCACACACACACACACACACCACATTGTAGCCACTGTTTGGCCGCACATAGAAGTGTCTCCTACACTGCTTTAGCCCTTCATCTTTGGCACCCCTGCTACCTGCAGACCTGTCACCAACAATCTGTGGAGATGTCCCCGACTGGCAAATATAAGTGTGAGCAGTTCACATTTATATTCCAGCTATGAGCTAGTATCATGAGGCACTTCAGAGTCCTAATTCTCTCCCTCAAACTGCAGTCGAAAGTAGACTGCACTTCCCAAACTACTACTTCACTACACATTAAAGCAGTGTTCATCACTTAAAGACACTGGAAGAAAAAAGTAAACTCTCAGAAAAACTCAAGTTTTTGATATTAATTACTTAGCACATGTAGGCTTAAACAAATGGAGTCATCATCCAGACCTTTCTGCTCTGGATCCCCTACTCTGCATTCCCTCTCTCGGGATGATGCAAAAATATTGTTAAATGTATGCCTGTCTGTGTCTGTCGGTAGGTGTGGACAGTAGGTATGTTCTAGGCTAGATTACTTGGTTCAAAAAATCTGACTATGGCTTTTAGTCATGTTTTAGAGTTTCAGTTTCAATAAATTTCTTTATTATTATTATTCCAGCGGTTTTTCTTGTTTGTGCTGCCAATAACCAGTTGATGATCATAATGCAAGTGGTGAGAAGCAAAATTGTCTATGATTGAGTTGAAAATAGCCAAAATGCTAATAAACCTTACAAATTCCACTCTCCTGCTAATTTCACCACCTCTAATATGCTTGGTATTATCTTAAGATAATTCTCTCTCTCTCTCTCTCTCTCTCTCTCACACACACACACACACACACACACACTTTGATTTGCTCTTTTGAACAGTGTTAACATGCATACTGAGACCTCAAGTTTTACTGATGATTTGTAGGAATCACGCTGTGTTACTCATCAATGCTTTCATCTGTTAAGACCCCTTTGTAGCAGCATAACTTTTTTTTAAATGTAAACACAAATTTAAAACACTTATCATAACTGGAGACATCCGCAAATGTGAATGTGCTTTTTATTTTTCATCTCGCTGCAAAATCCCCTCTGCAAATACTCAAATTAAAGTGATACTTAAATCGGCTGCTTCCTGCAGGTTCTAGACGGGGATTAAACTGCAGAATTCAAACTAAGTTTATACCACATCCTCATTTCACAACATTTAATTGTTGTAAACAACCTTTTCAGTAAGGTAACACATTCATTTATTTGTCTTTTTTTTGACTTACTCTCTGGAATTGTTGGATAAAGATATTGATGGTTTAACATGGAAAAGGGAGGCTTCATCATTATAGAGCCTCAGCAACTTTCAAATGATACTTGAGGCTTTACCTTTGTGGTGGTTCACAAGATCCATGCTGCAGTACAGCAGTGCCTTGCGAGGATTGTATCAAGTATTCCAGACTAAGTGGTAGATTTGCACTACAAAACCACACACTTCCTTTAAACTCATGTTTTTATTAATTTTCTGTGGTCCTGTTCCTGTGTGTTGATTGATAGGTCTATGATGGAGAGAACACTTCATCCCGTCTCCTTGGCAACTTCACACGTGACGGCATGATGGGTCATGTCATTAACAGTACGTCCAATCACTTGGGGCTGGATTTCAACAGCAATGCCTCTGGAACCAATCAGGGTTTTCGCCTCTCATACACAAGTGAGTTGTCTCTGAGACATTTTAACAGTGGAAACTGTGTGGCAATGTAGATTGTTTTCATACTAATCCTATACGTGCCATTAAAAATGCTGTGACAATCATCTCTGCCCACCTGGATCACCCAACACACACACACACACACACAGAACAACAGGCGCTCACCAGTTACAGTCTTTACAATAAAACTTGAACTCAAAACAACTTAAATTATGTGTGACTCTGCCCAGCTTTTGTCACACATACTTGTCTTGTTTTCTCATGACGGCTTCTTGTCTGTTGGTGGCTTCTTGTCTTTCTTGGAAGCTCCTCTTTGTCTGTCTCAGTCTGGTCGAAGCTTCTTCACAGAATTTTGACCAGGGCAGTGATTAGCCGACAGAAGTTAAATGTGCTAATCACTCCCCTGACTGTACATGTCTGTATTTTTCATAGCACTAGGGTTATCAGTCACTTTTCAGTCCATTGCGTTCCGGGGCTCCTTTGATGATTCGGCAAACGAACAAGCAACACAGGGTGGTCGATGTCAGGTAGGCATTTCTTGCCTTTGGGATCTTTTCCTGAACTGCTGTCAGCGGTTCACCAGCTGTGGTGAGTCGTGGTTGTCCCTGGTCGCAGCCTGTCAGTGACAGATCCAGGGACTCGCTCTGTGATGACAAAACCTCTGAGGCGCAACTTCACTACAGCTGAGGTCCGCCTGTAAAAGACCCATGTCATGTTCTTTTTGCAGGATTGAAAGTCATGGCATACTGTATTGTTGTCTTCACTTTTTTGTGGATGTCATCTAAGCTTTAAATAACCAATGAGCCACACCCAAAATTCATACTCTTGAATAAGGACCAGTCCCCGGTTCCAACTAATGAACAACCAGTTCAGACTAAAAATGTCAACAAAACAATAACATGAGCAATAATCCCTACTCAAGCCCCAGGCCAATAATATAAATCATAAGTTTGAACAAGAGTGTTTTTTCGTCATAATTATTGAACAGATAAATACCCCTCTTCTGCTCACATGCACATAAGCAGTAATTGAGTATCTCATCACAGACGTCCCTGTAAGAAGATGATTTTAATAGAAAACTAGAGCAGTAGTGATTGTGTTTAGATTGCCCCTCATGGATATATCCCACGTCTGCCCTGCGCCTTAGTCAAGTAATTTTTCAGTGCTACGTATCAGACCAAAATAGATGTCATGTACTACAAAACTCGAGACAAATTACCAAGAAATTCCATTCACTTCTGACAGCTGAAAAGAGGCTAACCTTCAGCTTACAAAGAATGTCCTATTGAAGGTGCAACAGTAGTTTACCCAAGTATACAGAGAACTTGAAGGAGCATGCTCGAAACTTAAAACATGCATGCTCTCTTTTTCTTGCGCGCGCTCGCGCGCACACACACACACACACACACCTACATCTTAATAGCTTTGAAGAGAGTCTGTTAAGAAGGCAAGACCAGCTGCTGTGTAACTCAAAGAGGCTATTAGACGAGTATTTATCTGCAAGTCATTAAAAGAGGGTGAGAAAGTGTCACATCTGGAGTGGAAGCGCGGCTGGATGGAGGGACAAAGGGATGGAGGTGGATGGTATATGGATACTAGATGGATGCTCTGCATGTCAGTTAAATCATTAGACAGTCGTTAATCTGTAAGTCATTAAACTGGAGAAGGTGTCACCTTCTGCAAAGTCCTGCAACAATGGATGAGCTGATGGATAGATAACAGAGATTGATAGAAAGTCTGAGCAGGAGAAGGGAGAGAGAAGCTTCTGATCAATACCGCCAGTGATGGTTTCTTAAGTAGGGTCAGGGAGTGTTAAAACAGGTTTAATTGTGCATGGTTTTAGAGCTATTTTAATTAAGAGTAGCAAGGATTCAAACAGCTGAACAAGATTTTAACAAGAAAGATTGACAGAAGTGAGATGCAAAAAAAAATGCACCCTCTGCCAAAAAGACATTATACAGTCTTCATTGATGGAAGCTAAGTTTTTCACAAATCAATGTTGAAACATTACTGCACTTATTCTGATAACATAAAATCTCTCAAGAGCTTGAATAACCATCTTACCAACGTCCTTTGAATTACTGTGGTCATAGTTCACAAGTTTTCCAGTGGAGTTATTTTAGGTCAAATAATATATTTGAGCCCAATATATGTTTTATCAGACGATATTCTCACTAACTTGTCATATAACTAGTCGACTGATTTGCTAGATACCGAGCCAAACTTCAATTATAGTGACCATCTATCCCTTCAATGATGTTCTGTTTACAAGAGACTGAGCTCAGGAAAAGAAGATGTGTCTGTGCCTTTGTGTCTTTTTTTATCCATTTGTCTTTCAGGCGGGAAACTTTTTTGTTCTTTGTTGTCTTCAAATTCACACCCCTTGCAGTGTGCTCGTTCAAGTGTAGTGTATATCTTTTTGATAATGTGGGATGTGAAATTGTAGTTTGATGTTTTTTCCCAATTGCATATGGGGACTATATTTTCAATCCAAAAGTATTACTGCATACTATTTGTGTGTGTGTGTGTTCAATCCAAAAGTATTACTGCATGATTATGTCCTTTTAGAAAAGACATGTATTTTTAAAAATCTCATAGAAACAAGGAGATGAGTAGAATCTCTATAAATATCCAGTAACTTTCCCTTCAGCTGTCACATAGTATTTCACCATTATGAGCTCCTCAATCAATATTGAGGAGCTCATAATAACTTAAATTTTCTTCAGAAGTAGTCCGGTTCAGGAGAAGAAAAGTGTGACCTCTTGTCCAAAAGATCTTTGAATCCTCCTGTTCATTTATGCAATTGCCCGTGTTTGTGTGTGTGTGTGTTTTCCTCTAATTTGTGTGTCTCTTTCTAGGCTTTGACTTAACACGCTGCGAGGAACCAGGTGTCCCTAGTTATGGCTATAAGATCCAGGATGACGGTCATTTTGCCAACACTTTTGTCCTCTACTCCTGCAACCCTGGATACAGTCTCCATGGCAGCAGCACACTGACCTGTCTTAGTGGGGACAGACGTGTCTGGGACAAACCCCTTCCTTCCTGTATCGGTTAGTATATCAACATGTGTGTAAGTTCTATGTACATCAATAATCCAGAACTACAAGGTCTGAAATTTTCTGCCTGTGGGTGAGTTTTTTTTCCTACTATTCAGTGAAAAATATAGCAGGGAGCTGCAGCAGTCTACTCCTGTCTGTTCCTGGTCCCCAACAAGAGCATGATGGTTTAAAAAAGACAGCAAGTGAACAAGTGATTGAGTCAATACAAGGGAATACTTTGAAAAGACGGTGTGGGGAATGATTCAACACTCTGTGGGAAATATTTGAAGTGGTAGTACCACGCCTCAGTGCGTAACAGCTGCCCTTACTGATCCATCAGCCTATGCACATAAGACTCTCTGCACTTGGACAGCAGGATGTCACTGGGTATGTGATTATAGTGCACCAGGCTTCTGTGTATTTTAGGCATGGCATGGTTAAGGTGCAAATGTAAGTGATGACTGTCCGAATTGAACTCTGATACATTTATAATGTAAGTCAGACTACTTTCTTGTACCCTGAAGGTGTGCACAGTATTTTATGCCAAATGCTTTTACAGAAGCCTTAGCTTTCCGTTCTATTCTCAGCATGAACTGTAAATAGAATATTCTATCAGGAGAGACCTTTTATGCCTCCAAGCTGGCAACAGCTGGGGCCAGAGGCATTATGTTTTTGGGTTGTCCATCAGTTCGTCCATCCCATTCTTGTGAACACAATATATCAGGAGCAGCCTGAGAGAATTTCTTTTTTCTTTTTTTTTTTTTAAAATCTGACACAAGCGTTCACTTGGACTCAAGGAGGAAGTGATTTGATTTTGATTTTCAAATGTAGTCAAGGGTCGAACAAGGAACCACAGGTAATGAAGAAGGCGCAGCTCGTTAAAACAACCAAGCATGTTGGCCCTGTCAGAGAGTTTATGTGAGTACTGAACAAAGCAATGGAGGGAATTTAATGCCAATTTTATTTACTGCAAAATATTTAATATTCAAAATGCCAAGGTCACTGTGACCTCCCTAAACATGTTGTTGGCCATAACTAAAGAATGAATGCTCACATTTTGATAAAGTACACTTATTACCTTTAACTTAAATCCTTAATTCCGTATGCACAGAATTGATGAGTGCATGATGTCTTACTTTAAATCTCTTTCAATCATTTTCCCTTTCTTTTATTAGATACAGTCAAACCTGGAGAGAAGTGAAACTCAGGTGAAACTTCTTTTCTCAAGAGTCATACTTCAGACAATTTTGACTCAGTCTTCAACAGTGAGAGAGCAATGACAAAAGTGAACACTTTTTACCTTTAAAGAACTAGCGGCCGAAACGAGCTTACTCCGTAGGGTGACTGGGCTCAGTCTTAGAGATAGTTTGGACTTTTGGGGGGAGCTCAGAGTACAACCGCTGCTCCTTAGAGTCAAAAGGGTTCAGTGGAGGTGGTTCGGGCATCTTGTCAGTATGCCACCTGGGTGCCTTCCTTTGGAGGTTTACCGGGCACGTCCAACTGGGAGGAGAACTAGAGGTGAGCCAGAACTCAAGGGACTTGAGAGACTACATATCCCATCTGGCCTAGATCCCCCAGGGTGAGCTGGAAAGCGTGGCTGGGGAGCAGGAACTCTGGAACACCCTGCTTAGCCGGCTGCCTCTCGGCAGAACACAAAGGCTGAATGTCATGTAAACTCAATGCAAAAGGGGACACAGCAGTTAATTTCTATCAAATTCATATCAAATTTTAGTCGGAAGACCATAACATTCAGTAACATCATGCGACTGCTGCTCTCCCCTCCCACAATATCATGTTTTAGCCTTCAGTAAAGCTGACAAAAATATAGATTTTTTCATTTGACATATCTAGAATATATTTGAATATTTCCCAGGTTCTGAGGTAGATAATCTGCTGGGGTATATATAGATTTAGTTGGCACTTGGCAGCTCCTATAACAAACAATTCACAATTCACAATTTTGATCGTCCATAATTCTGGCTTGTCATGTTTTAAATAGGCGAAGCACTTTCCCTGTAAATATTTCTACCTTCTGTAGTATATGTGAGCACTTGGCACATGTAAATTTGGAATTCCCTACGGCAGAGCCAAACCTTGTGTCTCTCCTAACCTGCCAGCACACCTGAGCTCTCTGAGGTGGAACTTGGCCTGATGCAGTTGCTAATAGCAACTGAAAAGTGTGTGTGTGTGTGTGTGTGTGTGTGTGTGTGTGTGTGTGTGTTCCCTGTATACCTCCACAGTCAGTCATTAATTTATAGCTGCTCTGTCGCTGCCATATTTCAGGTAAGCCAGCAACCAAGAGAGTACTTGCTGGCAGAGCCCTGAGCTAACTAGCTTTATAGCTTTGTATATTCCATCTTTGTCAGTCTGTTGGGGCATTTGCCTTTCTACCTTTTCTGAATATCTCCGTCTCAGCCTGTCTGGCTTGGTCTCGTGTCTGCGTGTGCTAGCATAGAGATGAGGAGATGGCGTTACCTCAGGCTGTTTCTAAACCATCTTCCTTTCTTTCCCCCACACCGAGTCAAATTGACTGGTGGTCTGCCTCTGTGGGTTGATATTTTCTTCTATTTATACGGTACACCTGTCTGTCTTCCAGTCTGTATGTGTGTTTCTTTTATGTGTGTTCTCTGTCGTTTGCTGTCTTGGGAAATTGGAGTTGTCATTGGTCCTGGCCAACCAAATGACTCTTGTTTTTCTCTCTTTGTGTGCTGAGACTCACAGGAGGAAAAGTATTCAACTGCTGCTGTGTGAGACTTTGTGTGGTTTTCTGTTACTCCCATTGTATTTGAGTTCCCGTGTGATTGTGTATTTGTGTGCACTCTGCCTAGGGTAATGCAACAGCAGTAGGTTGTCATGTTATTGAAGATTGCGGAGCTGTGTTAATGGTGCCGTCTTAACTCACACAATCACACAATGCGCACACAGACATAAAGCCTTCACTGTACCAAACGGCTTCCTAATTGGCAGCAATGTGCTGGCTCAGTGGGCTACCATGTGTGCTGTGTAATACCACGATTAGTTCAAATCTGCTCCCTGTCTTTCACCTGCTTCCTGGTATCTCCTCTGTTCCTCGCCTCTAAAAACAATACAAAAATAACACAAAAAGCAAGAAAAGTTATTTCTATACTAGTGTTATATCGCATATTCTAGGGAGATCCCTGAGGGAAAACGGCCATCAAAGTTATTCACTAACCTTGAAACTGTATACCAGGAGCTTGGATAATTCAAGGTTGATTTAATGATTCAAGCCTTTCTTAACTGATTCTCATTTAACTCAACCTTCACACCTCAGAGTAATTTACAGCAAAGTAGAGGAACCGTCCCTTACAGAGATAAATTGAAATGTTAATAGGGCTGGAAAGGCTGGGGGAAAATAATCTGGTTGTATTGAGAATAGATGTCTTCACAGATCCCAAATGTTTGACTAATCCAAAACCATTGGAACGCCTACCTAATCCTGATTATAGTTATTTTACTGTTTAAATCTGTTTGGTTGACATAATTTTATTCTCTTGCACTTAGTATGCATTTTCCAATTTTCCAGGCTTCTCTTACCCAGGTTGACACAGAACACACAATTAGGGTTAGAAGATCCCCCAAATCCACCACTTATTTGTGTTATAGGACAGAACTTCCTTTCCTCTTTTGGCAGCTGAACTCGGCAGCCGAATAGATAACAACTGGAGGAAGGTGTAAAATGTCTATGCAAAAATGCACAACTAGGTTATAGCGAGATGAGCCAATGTTTCTATTTGTTTGTCCACCAGGGTAACTCCACACATGGTCAGGTCCTAAACCTGAGCATAGTCACAACCAATCAGAATATACCCCAGGATAAGAAGACAAGGTCCAAACACTGGCAGCAGCAAACAGGCTCTATCAATGGGATGCTTAAATGAATTAAGTTAGAGAAATTTATTTTAAAAATAATTTGTTTAACATACATTAAAGATCAAGTTTTAGAATTAATTTATTATTGTCATTAACATTTGTAGCGAACTGGGGGATAGAAAGGTGATAATTTTCTAACTAAGCTAACATTTGTGAATCTAATCCCCCAAAAAATATTGTCATTTAATGCCATGAGTTTTTATATATAGGCTAATGATGAATACTAAAATATTCTCTGCAGCTGCAATTATGATATACAATCAGAGCTGACACTGACTGTGCTGGGATATTACTTACACAACGATTTTAGAGCTGGGGCGGTATAAGAAGACCCTATTAGTCGATCTTATTACAGTATATACTGAGCCCAGTCCAAGTCAGGCCATGGGTCAGATTTAGGGTTCTCAGTATTAATTAATTCTGTAAAGATCTGTAATTGAGAGTGACATAGTAAATGGATGAACATGAAAAAAGTGCTAGATCTACTAATCTGAAGAATTATAGCATGCCTTGTACAAACCAATGTGCTGGGCAGGATTGTCGAGTTTTCAAATTCACTTTGACACTGCTGCTGAACTGGTGTACAAATCATGGTCCTTATTTGGTCATCTTATAAGAAGGTAATGCAATGGCTCATTTTCAATACAGCTGAAATGTCTTGTTGACTTTATACCCGAGAGGGCTACAAGTCACCAGTGATATATGGCTTTATTCCGTGTCCTTGAGAATCGCCTGATGTTTCTTAATTGCTTAATCTGATCAGCTAAATGTGATGATCAATATAACAAGGGATGTCAGATGTATCCATGCTCTGTAATACAGGTGGAAGCAATAAACTATGATTGCTGAAAATTCAGTAGGTATAGTTAAATATACAATATGTTTTGGTTTTTTTGCAGTGATGTTTGATCATCCCTTTGTCTCATGTCCTTGTAGCGGAGTGTGGAGGTCACATAACGGGAGCGGTGTCTGGACGAATTCTGTCTCCGGGATATCCTGCTCCTTATGACAACAACCTCCACTGTACCTGGACTATAGAGGCTGATACAGGCAAGACGATCAGGTAATTATGGAGCACTGGGACATACACTGAGTCCACTGTGAGCATGATGGCGGCCTGCAGTTACGGTTGAGTAGTTTTGCAAGTGAATTTGCGACTGCTTTGCTCACAGAAACTGATGTATGACGTCACCGCCTCTGTGTACTCATCCAGACTGTTGGTAGCAGTCCTGAAAACATCCCAGTCAGTAGAGTCCAGGCGCGCTTGAAGATCCGCCACAGCTTTGATGTCCTCACAACAGAGCTTTAATTTCTGCCTGTATGTGGGATTCAGTAATGTAACAGCGATCCAGAGTATTTCCCTCTCTGGTCGGGGAATTTGATAAACTGTCTGTATTTTGGAAGTTCATGGCTGAGATTTTCTCTGTTAAAGTCGCCAAGGAAAATAACTAAGTGTCCCGGTTGGTCTACTTCACACGCAGTATCTGGTCGGCTAACGTGCGCTGTGTGTCCTGCACGTTGGCCTGCGATGGAATGTAAACACTGACCAGAATCAATGAAGCAACTCACAGGGGGAAATGTTCACAATTCAGGAAAAATTATTCCAGATAAGGAAAGCCGTAGAATCGCAGAATCACTGTGACGTCGTTACACCAGTCACTGTTGATATAAAAACGAATACCTCCACCTTTTGAAATTCTGAGACTCGATCCACTCGGAAGAGTTGGAGGCCTGCCAGCTGCAGCGCTGAGTCCGGTATCGATCCACACAGCCAAGTCTCCATGAAGCACAAAAAAGAAGATGAGGAAAAGTCTCTGTTTTTCCCTGTCAGTAACTGAAGTTAATCCAGTTTGTTGCACACTGAACATATGTTTGAGAGAAATATTCCCGGTAGCTGTGTTTGAAGTCAACGTCCACACCAGGGCGTCTCCCCTCTGCTCTGGCAAATCACTGCATTGACAAAGATAAGGGCACCTTTGACCAGAACGTCCAGTGAACACACTGATGAAGTGAGAAAAGTGGCAAATAAGACAGGTGGAGTGAACGAGTGCCATGGCACCACGGATAGCTTGAAAGTGGAAACTGTAACGTTATAACTATATATATATAATTAATCCTAATACCCAGATAACTTTAGAGAATAACTTTGTAAAGCATCAACTTAATGCTAGCTGATAATGAAAGCACAACCATTAAAACAAGCCCCAGGCAGATGGGGTAATGCCCATCAGATTCAGGATCATCATTTGCCTCAGACAAAAGAATCCTGCAACTCTATGAGAGTATTGCAAAGTAATGTTACAGCAAGCACACAAGTGATGTCTGTGGCAAGTCTCATTGATCCAGGTCATCGTTATCCACTCGGGTGATGTTCCACATCTCATTCAACAGGCTTTTTTCAGTTCGAACTAAGTTCTGGTGAATCCCAGGTATTGAACCTCTGTGGAGTGTAGGCAGTTCTTGTTGGTGCTTCAAACTGTTTGAACGACTGTTGTAAAGAGGGTCAACACGTGTTTAAGTCACCTGGAAGGAGAAGGACAGCATAGTAGGTGAAAGAAAGATGATGCCTCAGACCTCCTCCTCTGTTAAAGGGGTGGTTTCTCTATTTTCCCCACACGTAATATGAATATGCAAGGAAACATCTGGGGAAAAAAAAACATTTGGAAGATCAATCTTGATACAAATATAGTAGGTATTTCACATGAGCTGACTGTTTACTTCTTCCGGCGGAGCTACAGCCACAGGGACACACAGAAGCAGTCAATCTCGAAAAACTGACAGATTATCTCACAAGTACAATTTAATCATTACATATCACCTAGGATTCCCTTAAATAAATGTAAATGTAAGTTATTTTATCATTTAAAATGTCATTACATTGAAGTAAATGAACACATCAATGATTGTTTGATAATACAACAGTGTTGTGATGCAAGTTAATTAAAAAATTAAAAAAAATTATAATTGGTGGAATGAATTACAGCCAACTAGCTGCTAGTTATTATATTTTATTGTTCAATAGATGTTGGTAATTATTGTAAAGATTATATTGTTATTATGTTCAATAAAAGTCTATATTCCTATATCTTGGGACACCTCATGTGTAAGATAGACAGACATTTCCCCTGTCCATTACTGTGCACAAATAAACTGTATGTACCTAGGTGTAAAAAGCCCTTCTGATGCTCGCAGATTCGTACTGTAGACCCTTCAGACGTAGTGTGCACAAAAAAAACCCCAATCAAAACATTTTGCTTTACCTCTGCTGCAGCAATTCAGTTTTAGGGGAAACTCTAAGCACTACAGAGGCAAACACTCACAAGACTGTCAGGTAATAATATATTCACTAATTACAGATAAACGTTCACTGTCAAAACCACTGCTGTGTTGTAGAGTACACCACATTAGTCATTATGCCAAACTCGTGTTTCTCAACACATTGTGGCTCCTGCCAACATCTGTGCATGTCTGTGTGTGTGTGTGTGTGTGTGTGCTCGTGGGATCTGTCTATTATCAGGTCTGCTTCGTTTTATTTTTATCTTTGATAGGATTTTTAGTAAAACTTCTGATTGAAAAAAAAAAATGCTGTTAATGTCTGTGCAGGATCTCTTATCTAGTGTGTGTCTATTGTGTTTTCTCAGCCTCCACTTCATTGTCTTTGACACTGAGATCGGCCACGATATTCTGAGAGTTTGGGATGGTCCATCTGGGCCGTCAGACGGGGGGATCCTGTTGAAAGAGTGGTCAGGCCCAGCCCTGCCGGAAGACATTCACTCTACTTTCAACATACTCACACTGCAGTTTGATTCAGATTATTTCATCAGCAAGCAAGGATTTTCTATACAGTTCTCCAGTAAGTAGCCTTAATTCTAAATCAAAATCAATGAACCTAAAATTAACATGGTTGTGGAAAGTCTGAATAACTGAAAAGGATAAAAAATGTACCATGATTCCACTAAATCACCAATTTGTGTGGTCTGCCTTGATATTCCCTAGATACATTCATGAAGAGAAACCAATTACTGAATTAACAATTAACGTAGCTAAGTAACAAACTCATCATTCATCACACATAGTTTCTTAGTTATTATATAAACTCATTTATATTGGCTAGAAGAGAGTGAATCTATAATTAATGCCACATTTAATCTCACCCTGGGACCCAGTCTCACTACGTACTGAAGGGGGGCAGTGGGAGCTCAGTTTAGGAAACCAGGAGGTACAATAACAAAACTATGACCTCTACTTCATCTCATGTTAGATCATTATTGAACAATATGATGAAATATTTCTTTGACGGACAGAAGCTTTGTGAAATGGATTAACCACTGCAATTATAATATAATGTACACTATAAATCATTGCATTGGTAATGGCCAAAATCATGTCCATTCATGTTTAGGGCTTATAAGAATATTTCCATTTAGTAACAGGAATTCCTCTTTTTCCATCACACTAATGCTGTTGTTTCTTCCCATTTTTCAAAAAAAAGGAGAAAAGAAGAAAGGGTAACCTGCACACTAACTATGCCGTTTGGGTGAAGGCCTTTTCTGTTTAAGCCACCGAACTAAAAATCCATGTGTACCATCCGATCAAATCCGTCTAAGTCGCTGTGATACATTGTAGCAGAATCTATCAGAGGCACTCTTAGTTAGAAAAGTTAGCAAGCGAGAGAACAGACAGTCAAGAATCTGTTACCTTTACAGCTGCTTATTCACAACAGTATACACACACAAACTCCAATTGTCAGAACTCAAAGAGATGCATATCTGTAGTCATAAATATTTACATCCAACACAATCTCTCACATGTGTTTATTTTCTCCCATAATCCCTATATTTGAAACAATAAATATTTGCACTCACTACACATGCAAATCAAAAATGTTTATTCTATTATTATGGTAGTGACTCCTAATAGTTATCTCCATGTTAATCTACTGAAGCCACCGCCACACTCATTTAAAGCCTTGTTTGTGGATTTATTCAGTGAGTGATTTTAATCCCCCACCCACCTTCTTTCCTCTCGTTGTCAATATCTGTCCACTGACCTTATGACATAAAAGAGAAGTTATAATAAACATGATGTTATACTACTATGATCAGATATAACCAGGAATACTTGTAAAGAATATCATGTAATGTTCATTTTTGTTACGGTTTGAGTTTGGCTTGACATAAATTAGCAGACTCCAGGACTTCAGACATGATTACAAGTTCAATGAATGTCTTTGATCAAAGACGCTGACAAATTAGCTAATGCATCTTGTTTTTGCTGATTTCCTGCCTTGTTACAGTAATGATCTCACATTCAAAAATTAAGTATGCAATCCCATGAGGGGTCTGAGCCCCCTGGTTCAGAATTACTGACTTAACTGACTGATAGGTATAACCTAAACCCTTGATATCCCTCACCTTCAAGCCAACACTGGAATATGACAAAAAAAATCAGGGTGAGCATGCCACTGGTACCTTCAAAAGAAATATTTCGTCAGTCATTGTCCGTATGATGACAGTGAGCCTCATTAAGACTCAGACACTCTTTGTCTGCAACTGCCAGTGGGGATAACTCTGCGTTTGTTTCACTACCCCCTTTCCACAACCAGTACGTCAATGTCTGTTTCTCTTTGTCTGTGTCACACTCTGCAGCCACCACAGCAACGACCTGCAATGACCCAGGCATCCCTGTAAATGGCTCCCGATACGGGGACAGTAAGGAGCCAGGTGACAGTATGACGTTCCAGTGTGACCCAGGCTATCAGCTGGAAGGCCAGGACACAATCACATGTGTACGGATGGATAACAGATTCTACTGGCAACCAGACCCTCCAACATGTATAGGTAGGTGTACATTACTTCACTGACCACTGACTGTCTAACTGAGATTACATTTTATGAAAATAGGGGATAAAATCTGAGATGTTAATGAGCTGGACACATATATCGCATACTTAAAAAAAAGTGGACTAAATATGAAAAAGTCACTAGACATCAGATACCAACACTTTTTTGAATACATCAACAATGAAAGACTCAGCAAAACCCTCTGAAGGTGGAATGATCCAGTTCTAACTCCTGAAGTTTAGAGAGTCGACGACAAGCATAACTGTTGAGGCCCCTTAGGTGCCCCTATTGTTCTGCCACATCTGGCATACAAATCAATAGAAGCCTTATGGTGAGGTTGATGCTGAATGATGCTGCTGCTGGAGCACCACAAGGTTTTCTTTACTGGAGGTATGTTCTTTGAAAATCAAGGACAAGTTGAACTGGGGCTGAGGAAACTTAAGTCAGTATAAGCATCACTTTCTGTGGCCTTCTCCTTCTCTTAATCTGTCACTTCTATCTGAAAGTCCTCCAGCATGGGCACAGAGACCAATGATTTGCCTGCCGAACACATAATGCTCTGTTCCTGATATTGCCGATGACTTTTTGCCAGTGCCCTGGTGTTTTGTGTGACTAAAGGAAAAATGTAGGGCTTAAATCTCCCTCCATTTACTCTTGGCTCCCTCCTGCGTTTCCCTCTCCTGCACTTTGCAGGTGGTGAATCCCTCTGTGTCCAAAAGCTCCTGAGATTAAACCAACATTGCACACAGTTGTCTGGTGCCAAAGTGTGTGTCTGTCTGAGTGATTTGCAACTATTAATGCCTTTGTTTACCTCTGTTTCACTGTTGTTAATCCATTCACACCCACATGCCGCCCCCAAGACACCTCTCCCTGTTTCAAATTCTTCCTCCACAAATTACCTACCAAATTGCTGCCGAATGCATCTATCTGTCCCTCTTGCCAGTCCTGCTTTCTGGCTTGTTCTGGAGTAACGGGACCACTAGGGGTGATTCCCTCTGCTAACTACCCCCAGCCCTACACTCTGTAACTAAATCTCAATGTCTCTCCCTGACTGCCTTTTGCTCTTTCACCCTCTCCTGCTACCTGTGGAGGTAACACCAGCCATCCACCAGGTTTAATTCCCCCTCTTCTAACCATCCTCTGCCATACCTCCCATCACTAATGTACTGTCTTTCTCTCTGCCTACCTGAGGGGGTTGTGAGTGGTCAACCGGGTTGATTGTGTTTCCAAATTACCTCAAGCCCAAAGCTGTGTAATCACATTTCTCTCTCTCTCTCTCTCTCTCTCTCTCTCTCTCTCTCTCTCTCTCCCTCTCCCCCTGTTTTTGTCTCTCTTTTGCTTTTTGTCTGTCTATAGCAACCTGCGGGGGTAACATCAGTGGGACCTCTGGGGTAATTCTGTCTCCCAACTACCCCCAGCCTTACCCACCGGGGAAAGAGTGCGACTGGAGAATCAGAGTCAACCCTGACTTCGTCATTGCCCTCATCTTTAAAAGGTAGGCCACCTACATTTAAAACATGGCACTGTATCTACACATGCAGCTTACCTTTGTTTTAGCATTTATTCAATGACATGTGGAGCTCACCTCAGAAACGCTGTTGCCTCTTACCTGGTATGTCTAACATTTTGAATCAGTTGATTAAAGATTGTATTTAGACTTAAAACTGGGTAGATTATGCATACTTGTTGTTACAACAATGATTTTATCGCATTTAAGCCAGAGAACACCATACATTGCTGTCATAACGGTAGCATAGTAATAGCACTGCGCTGTCTTTACAGTCAATATTATTTTTTTTTTTCAGAAGAATTATTAATAGATCCAAGCACACTGCATCACAAACGTACCACAACAATAAAGATAAGATAGCAACAGCAAGATTCATTTTCCCACAGGTTTGAGGCAATGCGGCTGCAGCAAACACATCAGGGCAAAGCTCACTGATGTTATTAATTTTTAATTAGTTTATCCAAATACCTGAGAAAAAATTGAAATTACCTACCTTAAGATTGAAGGGATGGATGGGGTCCCCCTAGCATTTTTTCCAAAATATGTTTCTCTTCTGACTTAAATTTAAAAAAATGTATCACCCTCCATGGACTTGGTTTCATAAGTTTAGTTTGAGTTTATTTTTCAGTGTAGACTTTGCATGACTCACTATGACCAACACAGAGTAAGAAAAAGGTCTGTGCTGTACGGTCAGGGACCCACCCCAGTTTAGTCTGTTGTTAATAAATGCAGTTAAGGATCATTAGTCTAACTAATGAACCCATTTGGGTGTGGAAAACCTCTAAAAGACATTACATCTGTCTATCAAACTACAGTGAAATCAACTTACCACTAACATAATAACTACAGTAGCTTAATGATCAGTTTAGCTTTAAGTGTCAGAATATTTCCATCAGCCATTTGTTAATGTTTTAGTTTTTTAATCATTGTGAACATATTAGTACTTTAGATTCATGAGGAGTGAATATATTTGAGCAAGAACTTTATGCAAAAGAAAAAAACATTTTGGTCTCAAACACTGTGTTGGTAGATTCCAACTTCTGTTATTTTGTAAAAAGACGGTGTTTATTTACATCCCAAGTCCTGTTTGTGTCTTAGTGGTGCATATTTCATAGTCATAGTGGTTAGGGGCCTATGACTATAGCAAAAGTGAAGATTGGATTTTCACAAGTAGTACAGAGATAAAAGTAATGCAGAGTTTCTCCAGATTGCCAAAGGAAAAAAAATGACCCAATTTCATGTTTTTCTGCTGGAGAGATAATCCCCTCCTGTTGTAACAGTGGGATGGTTTTATGTAATTTCTGTGCCACTATTTTGCTAATTTGAATCTAGTAATTGTGTTTTACTCACAAGATAAACTTCTTTTGAACCAATTACTAAAGATTTTTAATCAGCCTTTGAATCAGATCATGGTACAATTCTTGCTTCTCCAATTTAGTCAAGTCAGAACTAATTTTGTGGTATCGTCATTTGAGCGTCCATATCCAACTGACCCCTGTTTTATAATAGTGCTAAAAGAAATAATTTATTCGCGAAATATGTGATATCATATGCTATTGTTTTACTCTTCACTGACTGCTTACAATAAGTGGAAAAGAATATTTGTTTGTATTCTTCTCTCAATGAGAGAACTGGCTAATTTGAGACACTGTGAAAATGTACAGTATGATTCATATCTAAAAGAATTCAAATACACCTACTCATGCTTGCATAAATGCTTTTAATTTTTTGCATTCAAGTCTTAAATCCTAACAGACCCTTTTATACTCTTCTTCAGGCAGAGATTATGGTGCTGTCCCATTTCTCCTCAGTGAGATGTTTGTGTTCTTTTCATGACATTTAGTAGCTTTAGCATTCAGACCCAGAACGTTACAGTAATACAAAAGGTATTAACATGGATCATTTTAATGCTTTGTCAGTGCAAAGGGGGCTTAAGTGTAGTTAAGCCCATTCTGAACCAGATATAAACACAGGGCATGAAGTTTATTCAGCATTCTTTGCCCTTATTTTAACTTTTGTAATGTCACAATAAGTTTTGTCAGTCAAATGTCATCTCTATTATGGTGTAAGACAGCTGCTGTCTTACACCATACTTGAGCATCGGATGTACCATCATGTATGTATAAAGAGATGAGGGAGAGTTGTCAAAGTCAAAACTTTTCCAAAAAAAACAAACAGACATTAGTAGTATACCAGTGTTTCAGGCAGGTTAAGAAATTCAGGGCACACATTGTGTGAGATTTAGACACAAACACATGCACACAAATACCAAGGATATTGAGATCAAAAATACTGTTCAGTGTTTACCCTAGTGTTTTTAAGGCCCTGTGGTACATACTGAAAAAACAATCTTCTGTTTGTGTTATTATCTTCAATATCCCCTACCAAGAGATAAATTCAAATAGTACACAAATGTCTATTTGTTTTAAAACCATGTGAGATTGACAAATGTACCCACTTACTATGGGCAGTCGGGTACAACCTATTAGTACAGCTCTATTTGGTGTTCTTAAATCAATGTTTTCAATGTTTGCCTTTATTTTTTCTGACAGGTACAGTTCCTTTCTTCCCCATCTGTATTTTTGCTTGGTTGTGGAGTTTTGGAGGAAAAACATCGATGTATTCGATTGTCCATCCTCAGTGTTGTAGGTTTTTCTGTTTTTAGGTGGCGTCATGTCCACAGTTAGGTAACCTGCATCCCACGCGCTTGCGCTCTCTCTGGAGTAATTACAACAGTCTTTGAGAACAGCGGTACTCAGATCACATTTCTTAGGCAATGCACCCACACGTGAATGATTTTGGGTTTCTGAATGAATTGATAAATTACGTTATTTTTGGAATAAAAAAAGATTATTTGGTGGCTATTTTTGTAAAATATAATAAAATTTAGTATTTTTGACTCGCTATTGCTGTTTGAATATCTATAAGAAGTTGTTTTTTTCTAATGCAGTAAACACATCCAGAAATTCTGTGAAACATGTCAAGATT
The DNA here is from genome assembly GCF_022379125.1 of Scophthalmus maximus. Lineage (NCBI taxonomy): Eukaryota > Metazoa > Chordata > Actinopteri > Pleuronectiformes > Scophthalmidae > Scophthalmus > Scophthalmus maximus. Next base: position 15,411,130 of record NC_061518.1, on the reverse strand, counting down.
AAGGAAGAATTAGAAGATGATTAAAGGAGTGATGGCACAATCTAGTGATTAAATTAAAAAGATATTTGAATTTTATAGGACTGTATTGATTGTTTTCAAATTTGAACACACATCTTTCTTAATTCTTAAACCTAACCTTTGTTTTTTTTCTTTTTAGTTTCAACATGGAGCCAAGTTACGACTTCCTGCACATCTACGAGGGTGAAGACTCCAATGGGCCGTTACTAGCAAGTCTCCAAGGCAACCAGGCCCCGGAGCGGATAGAGAGCAGTAGTAACAGTCTCTTCCTGGCTTTCAGATCTGATGCCTCACTGGGCATGTCTGGCTTCGCCATTGAATATAGAGGTAATTAAACCCCTAAAACACAATGTCCCCGTACATTTTCAAGCAAAGTCCCATTTAGGGTTCTAGAATTCTTCTGAGATAAAGACTGAATTGCCTAATGCACTCAACACAATCTTCAGACTACTGATTAGTTTTGATAGTTAAAGCATAGAATATAGTTGTACTGCAAGTAGCAGTTGTTGCATTAATTATACTAGCGGTAGTAGTATATCAGCAGTATTTGAAGTGGAACTGAAGCAGCAGTAGCAACAGTGGTAACAGTAGCGGCAGTGAAACATTATATTATTAGTATTAGATAGTTACAGTAGAACTACAGTGGAAGTATAATGTGGTTGCAATAGTAATTGCAACATACATCCTTGCATTGATCATGCAATTGTGATTATCACTCCTGATGAATGATCCAGTGCTGCATTACATTTCTACTTATATTTAATTTACTTTTACTTTTTTTTTAAATTGTTGTGGGGTTCAGGATTTTAAACTTGTTTTTTAGATGGTAAACAATCTGCCCCAGACAAATCATTTCGCAAGCGTTTACAAGGTGTGTCTCTCTCCTCATCGCATTTGCATTTGAGGTGAGGATCACAGAAATAATAGGAAGAGACATGTTGACAGAGGTTGATTATGTATTACGCTGGATCTGCTAAGGTTGTGCAATTCCCATAGGAGCTCAAAACTGATTTACGAGAACCGCAAGGATCATTAGGGTGGGGAAAAGAAATATGGATTTGTATGTAACTAAATATCAATCAATAGAAAAAAAATATAAAGCAATTAAGTTGTTGTGAATGAGCTCACTATCAGATGGCCGTAAATTGTACTAATAGTGGATCTGTGATAATAATGGTTGTGTTTGTAAAATTTTTGTTTTTAACGATTATCAGTGAACTGTGAAATCACTACAGACTGCAAGTGAGCTCTTTTGATAAAATATTAAATGGTGAGGCATTCAAGTGAATGATATCACTTCATTTCCTTTTTTTCTTTTACAATAAACGTTTTTTGCCACTTGATAAATCAATATTTGGATACAGGCTAAATATTATATGACAGTTTTCTGATGAATATTTTGAGTAATAGCAGGGGGCCAAAAAATTGTTGTTTTACAATCAGACATTATTATTTATTTTCTGCTTTACTTGTGTAGTTTTTTTTCTTTGAGGGCAGAGCCATGTTCAGTCCAAGAGCTGACTGCATAATGAGCTCCTGTCTAATTTAATCAGATTGTGGTTTTCTAACTTCTAAGTGCTCTGTGCACCAAAGTATGAAACAAAATCTCTGTCACTTTATCCTGTGTTCAAAGTATTAGGATTAAAATGTTGATACAGGAGTGCCAACTCTATTAACTTCATACTTACTGTACATCAGAAGTCTTTCTCAGTTGAAAAGACTCATCCTGATATTGGACACGTTGCCTGACTGAGGGTGATTTAACTGCCATAGTTGATGTGGAACTGATGATTACTTGTTTGACTAACCAGAGACTAGATTTGCTCAGTCAAGTTGTATAAACTCATTTTTCTCTCACTCCATTTATCTCTAATTAAAAAAAGATTATCTCCTTCTCTGTTGTCTGTCTCCTCACACTACCTTACACCTCTGTACTTTTGTCATTAATTCATTAACTTTCATCTGCCATCTCTCTAATTAAAATCCAACCTTAATCATCTCCCTGCTTCGCTTTCATCCTGCCCTCCACCTCACTCTCTCTGTGTCTGTCGGTTTCCCTCCGTCAAGCCTAATATCTCATTCTTATTGGGCTATCACAGAAAAGCAAACAAGCTTGGCCAACGCCAGGTCATAAAGATCCAAGACTTTTTTTCTTCTTTTTCAAATAGCCTCTTGACTGAATTTGCCTCAAAATTATCACTAAAATACATTTGGCCCCAGTGAAATAAATGGGACGACATAAAGATTGTGTATTTTGGAAATATGTAGCTGTTGGCAATAACTGTAAATTTAAGTTTCCAATTAAAATGACATAAATTTACCATATTGCATATGGAGAGCAAATTGTTACAGTGGCTTTTTTCTGCACCACATGGGAGGCTGTGGTTTAGTGCATGCCCCTAATATGACTGCTAATGAACTCACCAGATTAATAAATGATGAAAAATAAAAACACTTTAAACAGTTTTAACTTGGTAATATATCAAATTATTTTGACTTTGTCGAATAACACAGAACCTCTCCATTCTCCACAGAAAAACCAAGAGAGGCCTGTTTTGACCCTGGTAACATAATGAACGCCAGTCGAACGGGTTACGACTATAAACTGGGATCTCAGGTCTCCTACAACTGTCACCATGGTTACACAATTGTGGGCGGAGATACCATCACCTGTGTCATGGGACATGACGGGAAGCCCGTGTGGGACACGGCACTGCCATCATGTAAAGGTAGGAACTGCATTCTTACAAACACATTCATAAATCAAAAGCTCATATTGATCAATACCTGGTCATGTTAAACTAGTGTAATTATTATTATTAATATTAAAATGTGTGTGTGGGGTGGGGCTGGAGGGGGCAGACCGTCTGTTGATGGACAGTTCAGAATACTAAAGTGGTGAAACCTGCCAAACTGCCAGTCAGGGCATACAGGGTATGCTTTTTAATGTGTGTGGCCCTGGTATTACTATGTTGTGGGGACCTGAATGTGTTTGCACTGTCACATTATGCAGACTTGTCTTTCTCATTTGACATAAATTCAATTTTAAGGTTATTTTAAGGTTAGGTCTTGGATTTTTGTTATTTTTTTTTGAATGGGGGAAAAAGGGTTGAATTATGGGTTATTTCTAGCCTTAATATTGTTGGGCTGGTGAGTGTTTCAGTATTTCAGATTTCATCAGTCTGAAAAGTGTTTGGAGAGTCCAGTTTAACCCACAGGGGTTTCTGAAGGCGGGTGTGACGTGGCCTGCTGCCACAGCAGAAATGAATTCATGACGAGGAGAAAACAAATTTCTTACTGTTTCCCAACGTCTTTACTGCTGAAATTAACCAGGGAGAAAATCTGTCTTACATCCAAGAATTGCATCTGTCACAGCTCAAAAAGACTGAAATTTGATAAATGTTGAATGTCAATGAAAAATTATTATGTGAGAGGAATGAGAGTGAGCGGAAATTGACTCGCTACAGTAAGTGAGTCAGCTGACTAGTGAGTTGCCCACAGATGTACAACCCAAAAACTGTTTTGGTAAGCAGCCAAACATGGTTACATTGTCAAATGACTGTGGCAGGATGAGAAAAATGCAACTCACATCCATTCACTGTAAGTCTTGTTTTGTCAATGTAATGTTGTGTAATACACATTGCAATCAATCTCAAAAGTGTGAAGTATTGATTCAGGACAAAGGACATAGCACTCACTCCATCAGGGAGCCCCCCCACACACACACACACACACACACACATACAACTAGGTGTTAGGTGTATGTGTGTGTGTGTGTGTGTCATGCTTATACCTCTTAACAATTTGACAAAGGCTCCCGTGAAGGCTCTGTTTAATAATGTCTGAGAGACAGTGAGGATAAGAGTTGGGCGGTGGAGGTTGGGAGAGAATATAGATGAGATAATTGCACTCGGAGTAGCTATTTCAGAACTGCAACTAATAACAGACAGCAAGGGGGTAAAAGCTCATCAAGTCGGCTTATATCATGTTCTCATTCATCTAGTTTGTTATTTCAAGACAGTAATACCAGTCCTGGAATCGAGATGTTCCACTGTTACTCATTGAAAACTTAAATCTGGAAAGTTCTCTGTCGTCTACTTTGTCAGTTGATCAAAACAAACATGTTATAATCTGTTGTTGGGTTGATCCGAACAAGGGAGAATGAAATCTATCTATCTATCTAAGTAAAATATCTTTACTCTGCTGTTCTATGCAATGTCACTTGTTAGTTTAATAGACAAGAAAGCTTAGTTACCTTGTATCTTGAATGTGTTCACACACTGTTCTGATGCACCATCAGTGCACTTAAAGTAATGTTGCAGTGTTTCCAGACAGTCAACCAGGTAGTCTGCCATAATTTAATCAACCAAACACATGTATTTGGTCCGACCCCTGACAAAGCCAGTTACTTGTTCAGTAAAGATGTTCACGCACTACACTTCTCAACATTTCCGGGGTTTGGTAACTTTCACTAGCCCTCTTTGTGATGACACAAATAACTTACTGTTCATTAGCAAATGAGGGGCTGTGCTTTCCCCCACAACACTGTATGTGCGACCTCAAGCCAAGTATTGATAATTTAGTCACATTTGAAGGCAAATAATAGGATCAGAAAGACTGAATGGCATTGAACTTCATTTGGTAATTGATTCATGTCCCTTTACTCCAGGGGTGATGAACCTGTTCCGTATAAAGGGCCATTACAGTTTTTATAACATCTCTTGTGGGTCATAGAAAATTACTGAACACTAACCTCTCTAATGCGATGGCTGGAAATGCGTCTCTTTGACCAGGCGTCAGATGTTACTGATGATGATGATGATGATGATGATGATACTACTTACCTCTGATTTTAGCCAAAATATTTTTTTTTGCTCAAACAAACCCTCACCTGTGGCAGACAGTAGTTCCTCCCTCGTATCAGACCCGGCATTGATCCCACGCACGTAAATGCGTGGTTGGTCTCTGTTTGTTGTCTGTCTCATTGGAGGCCAGAGAGAAAAAACTTTTTCTCGCAGTGTCCTTCAGTGTTTGTTTTTTTGCACCTTGAGTCATATCAGTAATCAGCTCTGCAAAATTCCTTCAAGAAAATTGCTAGTATCTCTGCAGCGGCAACAAGATTCTTTAACAAATACGATTTCAGCTTCTGAGCCTTTAGCTAGGTCACCACAGAACATGCCTCTACCAGATCGTATCCGCGAGAATGTGGTTTTGTGAAAACTGCTTTTGGGGCGCATGAACTCAACTGAAGAGTGTTAACTCTGTCCTCACGACTCATCCGGTGCAGCTGCATGTTTCCAGCTGTAGTGATGTTGCAGATTTTGTCAGTCGCCATGATGCTTGTCAGCTCCGTACGTGTTTCATTCACCCTTACCGTGACCTGAGAGACATGCAGCACAAATTTCCATGTTCCCGTGGTTGTGGTGACACCGTTGCACATGGTGTTACAGATCAAAAGCTGAAGCAACATTAGCCCTGTTCTCCATTCGATCAGTTGATTACTCTGCTGTCTCACAGCGGGACGGTCTTGAATTTGGTTGCTGGGCCAGTGCTCTGTCCCGGATACACGGATTGATCTACTGAGATAACCCTCACCTACACTATGGAACTATTCACATAATCAAAGCAGAACCATTTCACTAAATCCAGTCCGAAGCCAGTGATGGTGCTCTTTTCCTCTCTCGGCTCATTTTGTACATTACATTGAATTTTCTCACCACATATTTAGGGTCTTTTTTCTGTCTGTCTGCCTGTCTGCCTGTCTGTCTGTCTCTCTGTCTTTGGGCAGCTCCTGGGGCTTTTAGACCAAGCTTATCAGACAGGGTGAGACCTCTTTGAATAATACATCTCCACTTACACTCCCACTGTCTCCTGTCTTCCTCTCTTAACACCCGCCCCCCCCCCCCCCCCCCCCCCACACACACACACACACACACACACACACACTCCCAAACCAACACCCAGACACACAACCAACACTTTCCTCTTTTTTACTTCTCACTCTCCTCCCTCTCTCTTATTCCAGCTTCCTCCCACATCCTCTGTCTGTGTCTGATTTACTCTATATTTTTTCCCTCACCATTCCTCACCGACTTTCTCTCTCCCCTTTGTGCTCTTTTGCTCTCACATACACACACACACGTCCCATCTCAAACCACTCTTTTATTGGTTTCCATGGTAACTAAGAGCTGGTGCGAGAAAGAAGGAATTCTCTGTGACTGTTGATAGAGTGTGTGTGTGTGTGTGTGTGTGTGTGTAGGAGTGTGCAAGAAGAGAGTGAGAGACACAGGAGTAAAGTAAGGGAGAGCAAGATGTCTGTAATACACAGTGCCGCCTAGAGGCAGTATTTTCTCCCTCTCTCCTCGTCACAGAGGATGGAAATGTACTGTAACCATAACTACTACTTCATAAACCTAACCCTAACTTTACATTATCCTTTAATCTGATGAATGATGTACATTAAGTACTTGTTTTTTGTCCCCATAAGAAAGACGTGAAGTGTATAAACAGATTTAGGTCCCCACAAAATCAGAAATACCGAGATGACATACACATATACACCAAGTACACTATACTGCTCATATTTATATGTACAAAACACTTGAATGCTCAATCTTTGAACACACAATGCATGTATGATTTATGAGTTTAATGCACATATGTCAATATGTACTAATGTCCTAATACTTTGAAATCAGCTTTGCAAGCATTCTATTAGGATGGAAAAGCACTCGATACACTTGTTCTCCCTTAAGGATACACACTGTGTGTTTTGGTGAGTACCACTGAGTGTAAACAAGAACTTTTGTTTGTTTACTTGAAATCTCCAAAGGATTTCTTTTAATGAAACGTTACACTTCCCTCACAGTCATTTAACAATAAAAGCCCTCCAGTGACTCAAAGGGCGGCGACCCCCCCCCCCCCCCCCCCCGTTCCTAGTGAGTGGTGGAAAACTTTGCACACGTGGCTCCAAAGAGCATATGGAACAGACTGTAAACCATCAATGTGAAACCAAATGCCATTGATCTGGATCATGAGGCTTGTGCGAATTCACCATCCACGTCGTTCTCCCTTTGTGCTGAGGTACACAGACAACACACTCTCCATCCAGAACCGGTGGGAGATTGTTGTTGTTGTTGTTGTTGTTGTTGTTGTTGTTGTTGTTGTTGTTGTTGTTGTTATGATGTTAAATCGAATGGTTATTTTCTGTATCAATGGCCAGCGCATTGCAAATTGCAATAGTCTCTTACCAATTTTGTGGTTAGAGATACAAGATTTTTCTGTAAGGACCATTCTGTCTGATTGGCACATACAGGGCGCAGCAAAACCATTTTTTCGGGGGTTTCATGGAATTACTCTTCTCGTTTTGTTTCTTGATGGAAATATGGCAAACAAACGGTGTATCGTATATTCACTGCTCAGTCAAGAGTTGCCGGTGTTTTTGGTTTTCAAAATGCTCTCGGAAAACCTGCTTCACAACTTTAATGTTCAGGACATTTCAGAGAGCTATTCCTGTACTTTCAATTCCACCACAAAGCCCCCACTATACGTGGAAGAGGGAAAAGGAAATGAGACGCAGACTGTGAGAGGTAGGACTACAAGAGTGTGTGCGTGTGTTCTTGTGTATGTGTGTGGATGATCAAAGTGTATGGATGTGGCAGAGAAAGAGTGACTTGCATAGCATTATTTTTTGCAGTTTAAAAAAAAAAAAAGTGTGTGTTTTTGATAAGGCTGACACCTAAGCTTAGAGCAGCACCACTGGGGGATAGTGGGTAGATCAAGACAAGACCTCTTGACCTCCGGGTTTCATTGCAGCAGCACAACAGAAATCAATTCAAAAAATATCAATGGATGCCAGTGCAAATGTGGTAAAGGAAAGAAAGAGGGCGATTACTCTGATGCTTTGGGAAGCAAGAATTATGGGATGGGAGTCAGGAGGACCAGCATGAGTGGGCGGGAGCACAACTGTCTAGCAAAGGAGAAGAAACCAAAGCAGTTTTGCTGCATTTTTCCTTCTGGGCATGAAAATGGGTTTTACTATGTAAGCAACTTAACCAAGGGCCCAGTCTTTTTGTCCACACACATGCTCTCATATACTTTGACTTGTGTTGCCTCTAAGTCTGCAAGGGCTCAGGGCGGTCCTACTGTGAAATTGGAAAGTGCTTTGGGGCTCTCTGGTGGACTTTTGAGCCCTTTATGCACAGTTTCCACAAGACTGAAATGCTTAAGATTCAGCTTGAGGGAATTACCCTCAAGGGGATGTCCAAAATGGTCCAAAAAAATTGAGCTAATAAAAATGAGCTATTAGCGACTAACATTTACATTATAAGAACATGAGTGACAGTCGATTTCATGACACTGCAAAAAAGCTCACATCGTCACATCTTGGTGGCAGTAGACATGTCTGTGACCTAAAGGCAACATATTAATTCACAAAGTGTTCTCCCATTTCTCCACATATTGGACCTTTGCACCCTCCTGCTCTCACATTTTTATCCGGCACAGAGGTGATGATAATTAAAGTCTGTCAGAGATCACAGCTGATAGCGTGGGTGGACACGGTGAGACGGGGTCACAGAGATCCACACAGTGGCAAACATAACAAGACGAGTAGTGGCCAGAAGAGGTTAGAAGACAACTGATAAGAAAGCACCGTGAGTGTCTGTGTGTGTTGGTTGGGTGGGTGGGGGTGTTGACAGATGTGGTTGCTGTTGCTATTTTTTTACACATACACATCCGTACTGTTTCACTGACCGCTGCTTGCCCAACCTGGTTTCAAATTGTCCGCACCAGATCAGGTTTGTAACTCTTGGGGTGTTAAGAATGGATCAAGCTTCCCCTAGGTTTCATGTGGCAGTCGTAGGGTTTGATATATACGTTGAAATTGCAGTGCTCTAGTACAGGAAATACCACACTGTGCTCTCACTCAGCACCATATAAATTCATTCACTTAGGTTTTCATCCTGCTGGGGTTTTGTGAAGAGGAAGAACCTAATCTAAAGAGGGTGCAGCAAAAGTGCAATTTCAGTTATAAAAAAAGAAAAAAACCTGCGCCCCTACATTGTAGCACATTTGTAGATAGTTGAAAAAGTTATTAATACGATAGCATGGGACCAAAAGCTGAATGTGTTGATCACAGGCAAGTGTCATTCTGAGCCATTCACAATCTGTCATCATTAATTAGAGACATTATTTCTTTGATAATTAATAGTAAAGTGATAAACATTTTAATACATTTTCACATGATGAATATAAGCGTATGTAGGTCTACGATATCATGTGAACACAGGCACACACACACAGACAAGCACACACACACACACACACACACACACACACAAAGACAGACATCAAAAGCACTATACTTTGACATTATATAACTGGGGCTTTGCGCCACAAGGGTCCAAGTGATATTTGGGGACAACATGAATGTTCTGTTAAACTAAACAACGTTTGAGCCAAATGCAGTCAGTTGGGTTTTCTTTGAAGAATACATAAGAATAACAGATTAGAGTTGTGATACGTTCGCCAGCTTTGAGTGCAATGGGCAGTGCTCTCAGCAGCAGGGGAGAAAAACATGATTAAAAGCTGAATGCTTCATTGCTATATAATGTCTGATGAAGCAACAAAGGTGATTGGACCGTTTGCTATATCACTGTCACTATATATTGTTATTTTAGTTCTACAGAAGCCACACTGAAGTCCATGTGTGCATTGACATTTTGTGTTGTGTTCGCTTTATCCTCCTGGCTGGATTCAAGTGAAACAGGGACACCGGTGTTGGAAATGTTGACCTTCTCTTAAAATGGTATTTGGGGGTGTCAACATCTATAATGGTTGAACAAAAGACTGTCCTTTTTATACAGCTTTCAGGTTTTGGGACAACTGATCGTACTGTTCGGGAAACAAACAGTAAGTGATGCTGGCTGCAGTGCAGACTTGGCAGGGCATCAGTAGGGGAGATAGCAAGTGCATGTTGATGTCTGTGGGCTTTAGACTTGAGTGTGTCACTTATTTATTTTAAACTTTATTTATTCAGGGGAGTTGCCATGATAACGCTCATACAGTTGCACACATTCACACAGGGAGGCTACCCAGTACGACCATGGTCTGATCTCCACTGGAAATGCTGGCGGTTAAGACATTGCTGCTCTTTATTTTATTCCTCCCAAATGTAATCTTCCATTACAGTGGTTGACCTACATAAAACATATGGTATGTTTTTCCTAAAATTTTTCGATTGATTTGATGAGGAATCGATATGATAATCAGATATAAGATGGTGAACTATGACAAACTGTGTTAACTCTGTGTCTGTTCTGACTTGTCTGATACTCCCCTCCTCTTTACCTCTCCACTCACTCTCTCTATTGGTGTCTGATCGGTCATAGCCGCTGTTCTCCTCTCCTCTCTCCTGTCCTGCTCATAAAAATGATATAACATTCAATGTTCCAACCCCCCAGGAAATAAATCTCTCGTTTTTTATGTGACTATTTGATAAGTGACTTAAACAGTTATTTGAACAAACCAACCAATAACAGTCTTTATAAGAGCGAACCATTAATTGACTATTCCATCCCATCCCATCCATCGTCTACCGCTTTGTCCATTTAAGGGTCACGGGGCGGCTGGAGCCAATCCCAGCTAACATTGGGCGAGAGGCGGGGTACACCCTGCCAGCCTATCGCAGGGCCACATACAGAGACGGACAACCATTCACTCTCACATTCACACCTCCGGTGAATTTAGAGCCTTCAATTTACCTAACCCCATTCTGCATGTCTGTGGGAGGAAGCCGGAGAACCCAGAGAGAACCCATGCATACACGGGGAGAACATGCAAGCTCCACACAGAAAGGCCCTGGTTGGTTTGAACTGGGATTTAAACCCACAACCTTCTCTGCTGTGCAGTGGAGATCCATGCAGCCCACTATTCCACCCCATAGGAGCTAAATCATAATTTTTGCTTATTATTCTGGTAATCTGACAATCAAACGATGCAGCAACACAACTGGATGCCAGCTACAGGCCAATATTCAAACAGATAAACATCAATAAGCACTCTATTGCTATTTACTGTGTGACTTACTGCAGTGTAATCAGTGGATCCTGTGCTCTGATAACATCTATTTTCCATAACATTATCTTACCTCATCCCTGACAAAGAAAATTGGCGAACCAGTGAACCAGACGGTCTAGTTAAAATGCCAGTTCTTCTCCTACCTGAGCTTGTTCTTGTCCTTACTCATGCTCAACCTGCACTGTTCACTTACTGGCATCAAGATACAGTATAAAGTGATTATCTTACCTAACTACCGAAACAAGCTACATCTAAGCATAATGTTCGTGTCCTCTAAGACACGTTAACTCTATGTACTCTAACACACCTATATATAATATTTGTTCTTGCAGCCTGTGTGGATTTAGAAACTAGTTTACACAGGCAATAGTTCATAAAATGATTTATAAGAAAATGATAAAATGCCATTGTAGCAGGTGGAGCATGTACAGGAGCATCAATGTTGTTTTTTGACAAAAACGTGACAGGTATGTGTTACTTAGTGATATACTGACAATTATTCCCTTAAACATTATCTTAATACATACCAAAAGTCAGCGATCTGAGATTTGCACATGTCTGAAGTGCTCATTTTCATGAAGTCAAGTCAAATCTGACAAGCCACTGGACTGCATGACCAGGATTTACACTTAGGGCTGAGCTCACGTCCATGAGCCCTCACACCAGCAGCACATGTGGAGAAACATCGTCTTGTGCCCTCAGTACTGAGCAACCTCTTGAACGATACAGCTGATGGCTACTTAAAATCTCAGATAAATGCAGCCACATGTACATTTGAAATGGTTAAATAAGTCCAATCACAAAAGTGCACTAGTGACTCATAAAGCATCAGATTTAGTTCAAACTGAGTGGCATACCCACTTCATTTGGTGTCGTAATTTTTTTTAATATTGTGTTATTTAACTTTTTTTTGTTTTCCCCCAATCTTTGTATTGATATTTTCCAATGATACAGCAGAATAAACCAACTGTTTGCAATAAAAGTAATTTACTTTTTCTTTATCTCTCAGGGACCAATTTTAATTTGGGAAATAAATCCAGTGCGCACACCTAAATTTTGTACTAAAAGGAGGTGGCATTGGGAAAGATAGAGAGTTTAATTAACCTTCAATATATTTGATAGGAATTTCCGGAGAGAAAATGTTTAACCATCTGCATAAACTTGCACTCGCGTTTAAGAGCTGAATCATTTTCTAGACATGGCCCTTGCAATGTGTGAACATTATTGTGTGCAGGAGATTCACACTTATATCATCCTGCCATTTGCCCTCTCCTTCCCTAAATGCATGCACATGTAGCAGAGATGGGCACTTAGCCGATCTCACAGAAGATGTACCTTGGTAAACTGATAAAGAGCCTTTTCTGGGCGGTGAGTCAGCTTGACTATAATATGCATGCTTTGGGGACAGAATGTGCCTAAAGTGAAGTGCAAAACTCTATGAATCGTATCCTCTGTCTTTGGAAACACACTATGCAAAACATGTAAACAGTACCTTGAACATGGCTTGTACATCAGCTCACTATATGTGCTTTTTAAGAACTTTGTAGTAAAAAAAATGTAAATCTCCCGGTCTCTGTCGTTCCACAGCTCCCTGCGGAGGACAGTATGGCGGATCTGAAGGGGTTGTTTTGTCTCCAAACTATCCCCTGAACTACACGACAAGACAAACTTGCTCCTATTACATCGCTGTGTCCACACAGTTTGGTAAGGACATGATGAACCACATGCTAGTGTTAGTGAAGCACCTACACAAAACTGAATTCATATATTTACTTATTTCTCTGACAACGTCTCTGTCTTCTGGTCTGTCATCTTCATCTTCATCAGTGGTGTTTGGCCAGTTTGCTGTTTTCCAGACGGCAATGAATGACTCCGTGGAGCTGTTTGATGGAGCCAATGAGAATGCTCGCCTGCTAAGCTCCCTGGCTGGGTCACATTCCGGTGAGTCTCTGAACAAAAAAGCGTTTTGTATGATTGTTAAAGTTTCACCTATGATTTTACTTATCATGCCATTATGTTTTTAAAAAGCAGCTCTACATTTCTAATGTTTCAAAGTTTTTCAGCTGTTTTCCCTTTTTGTGCTCTGAGCACATCTTTGAAAGAGGAAAATATAATGAAATCGTCTGAGAGACAGTAGCTCTTGGGGCCTGTAGAACACAGCACCAGTGGTCGTTATCACAATTTATTTGACAGTGATGTATTTGGTGAAATTCCATTATGGGTTATCTTTACAAGAAGAAATCAGCAGTGGGGGCAGTACCATATATACTGCACTGATACTTCTTTACACAATCCCCCCTGGGTTTCCTTGTCCTCCAAGTTTAAGTCATCCCAGTTTGGCAACATTAAGAGTCACTAAGCAGTAACACACAGATTGAAAGATGAAGCAAAATCGATGTAGATGACATAGTATAGAGAATGAAATATGAAAATATTGATTAACATAGTCGCTGGCTAAATGTGCTCTCATTTCCTCAGAATTTCATGTTCCTCTGTTCTGTGTCATTGCCAGGGGGCATGCTGCAGGGAAATCCCACTGGAATTTAAATGCAGTCTCTTACTTCAGAAATCAGGGTGTTCTTAGTTTTGTTTTCTTCTCTTTAGTTTATTCTGCTATGTTCTTGTAGATAAGGAAGAAAAGGCACGCTGTTTTTCAAAGGACGCAATGTCAACTGTCAGTAAAATATTTTCATAGAACTGGCCTACAGTTGAGTTTGATGATAAAAATCCCCCATCAAAATAGAGAAAACACAAATATGTATAAACAGATATGAACGTTCCCTCAAACATTTATTTCAATTCCACCAAGACTTTTTTTTATATGTTGCATCAGTGAGTTTATTTCAGTATAATGTAAGTTAGGAGGATGTGACAATGTATGTATTGCTTTATGTAGCTGCACATTATGCAACCTTTTTTCTTCAACTTTTCTATCCATCTTAATAAGTTCTAGGGGAAAGGAGACTGTTTGTATAAATCATAATGTGTGGCTCATTACTTAAATCCATTAATTTGGGATGGAAATTCACCTTTTGGGTAAAACTTGCTGGAAAGAATTAAACACACCAGGCTTTACAAAATAAATGCTGTCTGCATCATTAACCTATCACACATGCATGTTTATACATGCAAATGCACATACACATACACACACACACACACACACACACACAAAGATTTGTTATACATTGTTCCAACTAACTAACTGATTATTGTGATACACAGACGTATTAACATGCACAAAACGTACACATACACACACATCCGGATGCATTTAATGATGGTTCTAAATGTCAACCCCACTAGGCAAAGTTTTTCTCATTTATCACTGTTACTTTGTTTGCGTGTGCATATTTCCTTTGTGATTTTTGTGTGTGTGTGTGTGTGTGTGTGTGTGTGTGTGTGTCTGTGTGTGTGTGTGTGTGTGTGTGTGTGTGTGTGAGTTGCTACGTTCTTACTCTTGTGAGGACTACATTTTAAGTTATGCCAGTTAAATACAGGCTGTGTATATTTGTGTGAGTACATGAGTTCATATGGATTCATATGTTTCTAATGGTCCGGCGTTTTCAGGAGAGCAGGTTAAGCATATACACTAGTTTTGTTTTCAAACGTGTTTGTGTGTGTGTGTGTGTGTGTGTTTGTGTGTCAGGAGAGACGCTGCCATTGGCAACTTCCAATCAGATCATGTTGCGGTTCAATGCTAAGAGTGGCCAGTCAGCTCGAGGCTTTCACTTTGTCTACCAAGGTAAATCTGACTTTCACTATCACATACACTTACACTTCAACAACAAGTTCAACATCAAAGTCGCCTTTAGTGACAACTGCAGTTCTGTTGTATTTTCCCCTTGTTCCTCTCATATTATTCAATAACTGTCATCATTGTAGCGGTGCCTCGCACCAGTGACAGTCAGTGCAGCTCAGTGCCAGAGCCTCGGTACGGCAGGCGGATCGGTTCAGAGTTCTCGGCCGGTTCTGTGGTTCGGTTTGAGTGCAGTCCAGGGTATCTGCTGAAAGGATCCAGTGCTATCCGATGCCAGGCTGTACCAGGGGCCCTTGCACAATGGAACTCAACAACACCAACCTGTATAGGTAAGGCAGGTTTACATCTGCAGAGAGTGTAGGAAGCTAACATAAGCTTATTCCAACTAAACTCATTGTAATGCTGCGTGAAATGTCTCCCTGTCGAGTGGAAGCTTTTCACAAACAGTCCCAGCTGTCATCTGGTTTATACCATAAAAACTGTTTGCTATCACTTTTCTTCTCTCTGGCTCCCTGCAGTGGGGACTTGAACACCGTGGTGTCGCTGGATATACACCGCTGTATTTCAACAACCAGTCCTATCTTTTAGCTATTTAGTTAACCATGCCAAGAAATCCATTGTTTGTCTTCATTCTAGTTCCGTGCAGCGGTAACGTGACAGAACGTCGTGGGACAATACTGTCTCCTGGCTACCCTGAACCCTACCCAAACAGTCTCAACTGTCTTTGGAGGATCCATGTCAGCGAAGGGGCTGGGATACAGGTACTGATTTGCATACACTTATATCTAAATGTACATTCTCTCACTAACTATGGATGATACACATGAACGCAGAGGCTGATACGTTTATTTGTTTTTATTGTTGTCTATTTAGATCCAAGTTATGACGTTTGCTACTGAGCACAACTGGGACTCTCTGGAGATCTACGATGGAGGAGACATGACAGCTCCAAAATTAGGGTCATTTTCTGGTATGACAATATGCTCACACACACACACACACACAATTGCACAAATACATTCTGGAGATCTATGATGGATGAGATTTGACAGCTGCTGAACTATAGATATACACACACAGACAATGACAGACTGGCACACATGCACAACATCTACTATGAATTAGATAGGACAGGTCTTAAACTATAGAAACACACACATAGAGGATTCGCTGGAGATCTAAGATGGATGAGTTGCAATACCAGAAAACATGATACATATCTTGAGTTAATAATACAAATATTTTAAAGACATAATTCTTCTGTGTTCCAAGCAGTCAGTGAGAGGAGAGAGAAGAGAGGAGGAAGGGAGGGATGGGGAAGAAGAGTTTTACCGCGAGGTTGAGTGAAGGATGGAAGAGAGAAAGAGAGAGAGAGAGAGAGAGAGAAAGAAGACAGGGAGGGATAAAGAATGATCTAACCTTTTACAATTTCCCAGCGGAGTTTCCCTTGTGACCTGCCTCAAGCACATACCTGTCACACACCTATCACACATAAAACATGCCGCCCATAGGGCCACGCACGCACGCACACACACACACACACACACACACACACACACACACACACACACACACACACGCGCGCGCGCACACACTGTGCCCTTCTCAAGAAGCCACACAGGGGAGCTGCCCATTCTAACCACGGTGATCTGGTGTTGGCCACTGAGCAGCTTGTCTGGGGCAGATGAGGGTTGCTTCACATAAGGAGACTAAAATCCAAGCTGTCCGTTGAGGGCAAGGGGTCGTTCACCTTCTACACACATAAAATCCCAGCTGGTATCGGGATTTAAACAAGACTTGTGGTCAAAAATCTCACAAGTATGCCCAGTGTTGTGTTATGTCAAACTGTGTGTATTTTTACATCCCCTGTAGTGAGCATTCCCCTGCTAAACATAAATGTATAACCAGGTTTTCATGTATCAGGAATTAGACATATCACCTGGTTCTGTTATATCTTTATCTCTTGTCCTTTACAGGAACCACAGCTCCGGCCCTACTCAACTCAACATCAAATCAGCTGCTTCTGCACTTCCAGAGTGACATCAGTGTGGTGGCAGCAGGTTTTCACCTAGAATACAAGAGTAAGTTAAAGCTTTTAACACACACAGACAAATAGGTGGAGGGATGGATAGATTTAAAAAAAAATAATAATAATAATTACTTGCTGCAGTAAAACAGCCAAGGAGTGTTTATTGGGTCACTTCTTACCTGAAAAATGCTCACGCACGCACGCACGCTACAACCAAAACCTTGACATCAAATAGCAAGAGTCAGTGACCTGAACTGGTACTGCTAGCTCTGCCTGGGAGCATGCACACATACTGAGATCAAAGTTGGAGCGCACACACTGAACACACACCTAGAGGGATGTAAAAACAAACAAGTAGTCAGAAAAGTACATACAATTAGTGCTCTTTATTGTTTCATACAAGCATATCAGTCCAATAGAAAGACACATACACATTAATATTTCAGAGACCGACAAAAAACTATGGAGATGGATGTTAAGAAAATGCATGTACGCATGTACACACCTGTCAGGACACGGTTGTGCTTTTCAGTCCTTTCTAGTTGTTTTGGCTTAGAATCACTTCTAGATCAATGAGCATGTCCCTTTCTGTGAGTATGTGTGGGGGCAGATTCCTATGCGTGGGTTTTTGTGTGTGTAAGTAGGTGAATGCACACTTGTGTGGTTCAATGGGGTGCGTTTTTGTTGGTCCTGTGTGTCATCATGCCATCACGAGGTGTGAAAACCTAGAAGAAGGGTCACTTTGGGGCACAGGATACTGTGTGTATATTTTTGCTTCACTATTTTTAACTGTAGTTGCACTTCATCTACTCAGAGAGGCTTTTATTAGCAGGTGTACCGGATCCCACCCAAATCTGACTGAAATGATGAGTCCATATGTGACACTTGAATTACAACTGGACCCTTTCATACTGTAATACACCATCATGGATAATCTGCAGGTAGAAATGGTAGGACAAGCCACGGCTATTTTTATGTTTTTTTGCATTTATTTTGCTGAAGCCTGCAAGAGATATATTATTGAGTGGGAGCAGTGCAGGTGGCAGTCTCTGTGGGCTTTTTGGGGCTTTCCTTTTTTATGAAGGCTACTAGTTTCTATGGAGAAAGGATTTTGGTTGAAAATGTCCTCACGAGGTCTTCATGACTCCTTTTTGCTCTGTGTAATAAAGACCCAACCAGAAACCTGAGTCAAGCTGCCAAATTATATATGTATTATATTACAATTATATATTTATATTATATTTATTATATTACACATTATATACTTATATTATATTTAAACACTCTACCCGACCCATCTAATCAGGTCGGGTATAGTGTTTAATGTGGGTCTTTGGTCATGATACCAACCATTTGTAGGGATCTGAGCAGACTTGGTGATCAGCTCTGATGACATGATGCATCATAATCATAATAGAATTAAGAGTGTGACATGCATGAAAAACGACATTCATTGCGGCTCTTTTAGATAATTACCGGTGCATCATGCTGTCTTTATTTGGGTCTCTCCTGATTGACTGCATTTTGGATCGGGTTCTTTGGTGTTTTCAGAGGGGATTCTGACTCAGTGGGTGAGCTTCCTCAACTACAAAGACAGGGAAAAGCCCAGCAAACTTTCAATTGCACCTTTTGTACCCGAGTTTGAGGACTTGGGTACAAAACGTAAATGTCATTAACTAAATTTAATACAGAAGTAATTTTTGTGTTTGCTGCTCTTGGGGTTTTAAAACTTAGATAATCATTTCCTCCTAATTAGCAATGGCCAAGTCTCCTGAGACTGCAGTCCTTATCACTGCTTTCTCCCACTGTTGGAACTATTTGGGCTTTTTTTTTTTTTCAAATGAGTTAGACTAGGTGTTTTCTTTTTTTCATCTGACACTGTTTTTGGCATTGTTCGTGATACTTACCTGAATTATTTTTTTAATTTTTGTGGATTTGGTTTCATCAGACATGTACATATCCATAAATCCTGAACAATTAAACAAAAATATTTTTTTATGCATCAGTTTAGGGGTTTTAGAACTTAATTGTGACTTGCCCAGTCCTATTTGCTAGTCCCTGTTCATTATGGAAAACAAATCCAAGTACAGCATGATGTGCATATAAGATCCTTTTCAATACATTACAGTACCACAACAGCTCTTGCTGTTCTCAGATTTCAGTTTTGCTCATCTCGTAATGAGTGCAATGATTCCCAATCCAATGCAGAATTTTTTTTCTTGCAAAACCAGGATAAACTTCACCAGGGGTGGACATTACACCACTTTCACCTCCCACACTAGTGTCATGTTCTTGTAGAACAAAGATTTTGCAAAACTGTCCTTGATAAACCATAATAAACATACGAATGCATTTTGGTTATGGTCCATACACAAGGGAGCTCTACTTCCCCAATGAACTATGTCAAACCCACAGGTTATATACTGGCCATAGGCTCATCCGACTTTACGCAGCACTGCACAGCGCTGACTTAACATGATTCATGCTGATTAGAGTTTTTTTCTGACTTTCGCCAATGCTGCAGAGCGTCACCGTGTCACATGACGTTAAAACTGCGGCTGCAGTTTTGAGAGTGAGGCAGTGAGTTGCTCTCCTCTGGCTGCACCAACCGTGATCCACCTATGTGACAACATCATTTTGCCCTAATTGGCTTAAGGTTTCACTGACACGCATGATGTGGTACCTTTTTATTCTAAGAAGATCTGTTATCTCTCAGTAAGGGGGTGTGATTTATTTGATTTCCTTCTTCAGGGGGCTCAATTTTTTTTTAAAAATATATGGACACTGTACAGTATAGTTTTAGTGTAGTGTTAGTCAGTTTTATTCCTGTTATTGTAAAAGAGGTACTGCCCTTATACTTTATATTTTAATTATATTGCTCAGTAATACGGTTCAGTGACAGCTCAAAACAACAGCACGGTAATAACATTGCATGTACTGCAACTACTGTTTATCCTGGGACAAGCTACTCATTTCAAATCACATGTAGCCTAAACTTCATCCGCTTTTAAGGCAATAAACACAGCATTTTTCTATCTTGATATATGTTGCCTTACATTGCCAAGAGAATGCAGGATGCATTATACATTTGAATTTTGTGATTTTAAACAGTCACTGTACGTCTGCCACAAATTTAAACCATTTATCATTAATTAAACCCTGTTTTAAGCATTGTGCTTCTAAAAATTCTCCATGTCAGTTTTGCTGTAATGTGGTTGCTTGTACTTGTATAAAAAAGCCCTAACCCTAACCCTGCTGGGGACACATGAATGATTATGGTGATGATGTTTTCATTACTTTAGACTGGCTGAAGGGCGTTTCATCTAAATGGCAGAGTGAGACACCTCCATCCCTTGTCTGTCATCAAATAAACTGAAACAGAAGAATAGTAAATCCAGTCAGACTTACATGCTGACTCTGTCTAGTTGTAGTGTGGTTGTTTGTGGTATTGTCAGCGTGGTATTGTCAGCGTTTTATAGAGCATCACTGCTCTCTCATAACCAGGGAAAAGAGGAAGCAGTTTGTTCGCACATATATATATGTGTATATATATATATATATATATAAAAGAGAGAGAGATGATCAGCCAAATGGAATACTTCCATTGATCAGTTGTCATGACAGCCTCATGCAGCTTTTTCACTTATGCTCCATCTAAAATAAGTCCTCCTGTTGTCCCTCTGCCAGCACACACTCATATAACAGATGCACACTCAATCACAAATGTCAAACACTGGTCTACTTGTGAGGACCAGTTTGAGTTTTTAATCGTCGGAGTGAGGACAGTTTGGGACAGTCAGGGTATTTTGGACGGGCCTCACTTTCTCACACACATTCATATTTCCCCTTTAAGGGTTAAGACTTGGTTTTAGGGTCAGGGGTGTGTGTGTGAGTGTACGTGCGCACGGAGGGCACAGTGGGATCACTTTGTTTTGCCTGTAGGAAAGTAGATAATCACCCACACAGACACACACAAATAAACATTCAATCATCTCTCTCTCCCTTTTTCACTCTGTACCCCTCTTCTACCCCTTTGTTGCCATGGTAACTGCTCTAGGGCAGTCTCCTGCGGAATTTTCCAAGTGAAACACACACACACACACACACACACACACACACACACACATAAACACAGAGATCCTTACTGACACTATTTGGCAAAGGTCTGGTTGCTGTCAAACTTATTAAGGATGTGTTTAACCTTTATGGTTTGGGGAATACACAAAGTCATTCCCCGCTGATGGCGTACACACTTTTTTTAATTGCACTAGCCATAAATCTAAAAATGAGCTCTTGTGAATAAAAGTAATGACATGAGGGACATTTGTGAATTAATCTGCCGCATTCTTTCTTCGTCTACATATTGTAACTTTGTCATACATGCTGAAAAACTCTCCCATGCTTTTCAAAAAAGTTTTCTCTAACTCGCTTTGACAGTAAATGATCTCCTACAGCAGTCGTGACAAGCAGGTCACATTTCCCTTTTTTTTTTGTTCATATCATCACCATGTCATATGCTCTGGACAAACAACTTGAACCAGAGGCTTGCATTAATAAAATAAATGTTGGTATTTAAATAATGAATTGTATATTTGTTCTTATTTTCTGTAGCTGTTGGTCTGACCACCTGTCCAGAGCCAATGATCCCAGCCAATGGCATTAAAACTGGAGACAGATATATGGTCAATGAGGTGGTGGCTTTCACCTGTGAGCCTGGGTACACGTTGCAGGTAATGAATACATTAACTGACTACTAAATAATAGTGTTTTCAGATTATTAGTTCATGCTTAACTATTTTACATACTTTTTGTTCATAGTAAACCACATATCTTGACGTGCTGTGTTTATGATGTTAGAAATAGACAAAATACTGAAAAACCCAAAACTTGTCTACGGACAAAAAATGTCTGTAACAGTTTACAAGGATGCAAATGGAATGAAGTGGCTGCATATTCACTATAGTTGGATGCACAACAAAATTCATCATGATTCTAGATGAAATCGAAATGAAATTTCCAACCTTGGAAAATTGTGAGATTGCACATTAACTTCCTTAACTTGTTTCTTTTTATGTGTGCATTAAAAAGCAAATAAACTTTTAGAATGTTGAAAATGTTTAATGTGCCGGACACAATCTTCTTCTTGAACCGAACCATCTGCATTATTATTTTCAGGGCCACTCCCACATTTCCTGCATGCCTGGTACTGTGCGTCGATGGAACTACCCACCTCCACTTTGCATAGGTGCAGTAATAAACACTCACACCAGGACACTGCACTGCATAGAAACTACATAATGAATGATTAATCCTATGGGACTGAATTGTCCTGTAGGTGTGAGGCTGGCATTGAACTTTTAGACATGCACAGAAAGTGATGGCACAAGTAGAAGTGTTTTTTTCCTGAATTCTTTGGAAAACACGTTTTTTATTTTCAGTTATTATTTTACTTTTTGTGAGTTTATATTAAGATTAGTTAATTCAAGTCCTTGGTTACATGTCAGTGTGTGGAATCAATCAGCTGCGCTTTATAGAATATTCAAAGAAAATATTTTTATTGCAAGAAAATAGTCATTAAAAATGGATATTATAGTTTAGATTTAAACTTTACAATTGGGTCACTAAAGCACTAATACTAAGACATACTACATGAATATAAAGGGGGATTTGATTCTAAATCAAAATAATAAATATAAACAACTGAGTGAGAGTGCAGTTTTTAATATATGACTCAGTTGGTAAATTTAATGTTACCTGCTTTAAATCAGCAGTCAGCAACTTCTTCCGCGACACAGGGTCAGCGATCTATAAAATCAATATGCCTCCTAGGTACCAATTTTGTACCTTGAGAGCCAAGGCTTTCTAACTTCTGCAACAGTGTTAAGGGACCTTGATTACATTGATGTTTTTGTTTAGGCTGAATAACATAGTCCTTGGTGAAAACTTGTAGCAGATCTAGGAAGCCAGTTCCAGTTAAACTCAACCTTAATGTGTCAGGGCTAACTAAACTCAACCCTGCCACAACCTTTATTTTTTTAGTGAGAGACACTTGGATCTGCCAAATCAGGTCCAAATGTTAGTAAAAGTCAGCACCATACAGTAATATGGTGCTATATTATTTAAATATATACAGTTTGGTCCAAAGCTTAAAGACCACTTCCTTTTTGTCTATTTGAATTACCCCAAAGCATTTTTAAACTGAAAACCGAAATATCGGACATTACCATATCATATTTTATCACCTGTAGAGTCCATAACCCTAAATATCATAAATCATAAATTCTCATGAATAACATTTTACTGTTGAAGCAAAGAGGCTAAAGAGATGAGCTCCGTTGTACATTGCTCTGGTTGTTGGCTCTTTTAACAATGTGTTTGCTGTGCTTGTGTTGTCAGCTCGTTGCGGCGGGGTGTGGTCTGAGATGAGTGGTGTCATCCTCAGTCCAGGTTTCCCAGGCAACTACCCCGGCAACCTGGACTGCACCTGGCAAATAACCCTGCCAACTGGATATGGTAAGAATTATGGGGAGTAAGTGCATTGCTAAGAAGAACACATAACTTTAAGTGCATCTGTTGGTGTAGTCGGGAAACAGAGATGTTTTTAAGCACAAAATCTGCAGCGCATATGGTTCATTGAAAAAGTTACCACGTTTCATCGGAGGTACATTGTGTGTTGTTTAATGACACAGTTTGTAGCTGTGTGTTTTATTGCTAGTTTTCAGGTATGATCGGCTTTTCGATATGGCATGGAATGAAACACTGTACTCAAGTAATAAGAGAAAAAGATTCAAATTAGCTTCATTTTCATTGTCTCAGGCAACAAAACTGCAGTTATGTCTTCAGTGTGAGATTACAAAATAACCAAATTAAACCACACCAAATATGTTAATAAAAGATATGTGAACTTAGTGCTCTTGGTCTATATGCTGACAGTATGTCTATGTATGTATTGTATGTACACTCTGAAAGTTTTGTCAAATATAAACTTTGACATAAAAGTATTATTATTTATTTTTTATTTTACAGATCCATAAGATTCACCACCTTTGAGTCAAGAAATTAAAGATCCTGTTGGTCCTGTTATAAAAATGATCTATACTTTTTTTGTCTTACAATTTTATTACGTGTAATATATTGTCTTTATCATGTCCACTTATTCTAGGAGCACATATTCAATTCCAAAACTTCTCGTCTGAGGACAACCACGACTTCCTCGAGGTCAGGGCTGGACCACAGCATAGCTCTGCTCTTATTGGACAGTTTAGTGGTTCGCAGATCCCTCCCCCTCTACTGAGCACTACCCACCTGACAATCATCCACTTCTACAGTGACCATTCAGAGAACAGGCCTGGATTCAAACTGACCTATCAGGGTGAGTTAATGTGTTATTTTGACTAATTAAGATTTTTTATTATTAGGGCGATGTGTGTTGACACTTAATACCACAAACCCTGAGGTGATACTGCAGGCGCGTTTAGTTGAAAGCAGCGCCTCAAGGTATGCTGAGAGCACACCTGTAGTCAAACTGAGCCTATTGTTTACTGTTTCTCCATATTTGAGGCAGGGATCACAAGCTTGCTTGAAAATGATTTAGAAAGAGACAGTGGCCTGAAATGTTCCGAGAAAAAAGTAACATCCATACCTAGTGACCAAATTACAAAGCCTTCTCAATTCTCGGAAATGAATAATGGGATGAAAAAAATGTATGGCTCAGAGTTTTTGAGCTTTGATCCATTGATGACTCATGCTAAAGACAGTAAAAGAGATGGACTGTTAGTAAGCCCCTGTGAGAGACTGCCATCTTGTCCAGCAGAATTTACTTGTAGTGCTTCACTTCAAAGACTCTAGAAATGCACTGTGGGCCTATATGCCAGCTTAACTAGAACATGGCTTATAAACTTACTTACCAACATATGAGCAAACCCACATTCACATGCACATAATCATTTTCCTATTTTTCTCTCAGTCCCCAATGACTGCAGTCCTTGTCTATGCTCACTCCCACTGTTGCCACTGATGTGGAGGATGTGGACGTGTTTCCTCAGATAGAGTTGCACCCGTTGTTTTTTTGTTGTTGTTTTTTTTTTCACCCAACAGCAAAGATCTTTGGCAGGAGGATGTATTACAGATATAGATTCTACCCTCAGTGAACACAGCTGGCAGTGCTCCAACCTGGGTTAAGGTTTTCAGCCCTGCACACTTGAAGATACAAGTGTAGGTTCTGCAGACAAGGCCATTAGGGTTCATTAGCCATGTGCACATCCATAAAGCCTCAGAAGTATAAGTGCTGGATGACAAATATCAGTATGAATACAAAGTACCCCTCACACCGATGTTTCGACAAAAATGTACCTAACACAAGCGGAAGGAAGCTCTGTTTCCAGTATTTTACATTACAGCGCCTAGAATTGAACTAGAGACATTTGTGAAATGTTGTTTCCTGCAATCTGGTTCTCCTTCTTGGTTGCAGGCGTGTATCCGTTCAAACATGTTCAAGAGAACTTTGTAGAAGGAGATGGGATCTATTGATATTGCTGGGGTTACTGCTGGTATTCCTCTGTTGGCATTAGATCTTTTTTCATACCCCTCAAGTCCTTTAGCTGTAGACTGGCAAGATGGTTTGAATGCAATAGAATCTAAACTATCACTTTGCAGTCACGTTTGGGACATGTGAGGCAAGACGAACAGAGAACAGAAGAAAAAAACTATTTTGTATTTATTAATCTGAGTATAACTGTTTGCCTACCTATGTAGTTTACCAAAGAGCAGCTTGTGAATCCAATAAAGCTAAAATTAAACAAATCAAACTCGTACTTAATTTCTCCCCATTTCTCTTCAGCCTATCAACTGCAAAACTGCCAGGACCCCTTTCCATTCCCCAATGGTGACATCATCAACAGTGACTACAGCGCTGGCCAATCTGTAACGTTTCAGTGCTACCCAGGTTATGTTTTGATCGGACACACAGTACTAACGTGCCTGCACGGGACCAACCGGAAGTGGAACCACCCATTTCCACGCTGTGAGGGTAAGAACCAATTACTTTTTGATATGATAGTATTTGGCAAATTGTGTATGTGGATTGGATTAAACCCTTATTTTCCCAAACAACATCCCTCAAAGACAGATTAATAATTAGAATATAATATACACTTTGAGCAAATAGTTTTACTGTGAGTTAATTTCACATTTTACCAGTATCCAAATAATATGTGTGACGCTTGGTTAATTTATACCAAAATCACTGTTCTCACTAGTACCACCACTATCACTACTGCGATAGCCTCTACTACTACTACTACTACTACCACTCATAGGGATGATAGTAGTTATATTCTTTAATGTCTGCAGTTCAGCAGTTATTCATGTTCACTGATCCTTCCAGCTCTAGCACGTTAGAAGAAAGTGACAAATTTACAAATGGATAATTTTATAACTCTGCTCTTTACAGCTCCCTGCGGCTATAATGTCACGGCTGAAAATGGGACCATCTATTCACCTCAGTACCCCAATGAATACCCTAACTCCCAAGATTGTATCTGGCTCATCACTGTTCCCCATGGACATGGAGTTTATATCAACTTTACCTTATTGCAGACGGAGCCTGTCACTGATTACATTGCTGTCTGGTAAGTGTGGATACACTTATACTTGAATATACCAGACGCACGCACGCACTCACACACACACACACACACACACACACACAAATAAATGCAAATGCTTCTTTTCAAAGTTGCCCTTTATCCTGGAACTGATTGCATCACTGATGGCTGAGTCCGGAATGCACTTATACCCTGTCAGTTCTCTGCACACTAACAAGAAACTGGTGAAGCTGTAGCAACTTTTACTTTTATTATTTATTCATCATTGTCTGTCACTCTCACACTCTCATACAGACTCTTTCAAACAGAAATCCCTGGGGGTTTTTTGCATTTGTATTTATTATATTTTTTACTTTATACAAATAGTCTTGACTCTGCAAAGGTGTATCTATATCTGTCAATTGTTTATGACTTTATCATACAGGGGGATATGACATGGTTGATCACTGCTCCTTAGACCCCTGATACATACACACATATACTCGTGATATGCATACCCAGACTCTCCTGCAGTAATAATAGGATTCAGTGTGGAGGTAAAATTGTAATACAGGGAGTGTGAGAGTAATGCATTTACAATGGGACCACTGACCAATTCAATCTAACTCAGTACCATGGCCATACACAGACCCGGAGAGGGCTCAGGAACTCTGGCAGTAATGATGAGATTCAGTGGGGAGTGGGAAATGTAATGAAAGAAGTGGTGGAGCTGGGTTCACAAATCCAACGGGAGTTAGCTGGATCTCACAAGTTAGGGTCAGTCCAAGAGATATTGTTTGCCAACAAAGACAATATGGAACTTTGAATTTTTAGCAAGAAAAAATTTGGATCAAGTAGTATCTGGGCCATGTCATCATTTGGGTGCAGGTTTGGTTTAGAAAAGAAATGTTTAATGTTTAGGTCAGGTGTTAATGTTCGGCCTCAAGAGTCAATCTCTGTGGAGTGAGCTGCTGAATATAGGCAGTGGGAAAGTAAAGATTCACAGTCGGCGACTACTCACCTTCAATCTCGGCAGCTACCAGAGCCATGATTATAGGTATAGAGAGGCTGGTTTTGCAGTAGCAAATAGATTTCTGTGATTCATGTGTTTTGGCACATTTCATTGTGAACAGAATTATAAAATCACCCTATTGGTACCCTATCAGGTTTATAGGGTACCAAAAGATATCTTGTAATGTGAAATTTGTGCATACATACTGGACTGTTGAACTGCTCAGACACGCTATATCTCCAACACATGAATATATTTGCAAGAAGACTGGGGGCAGACTCTGAAGAGGAGATTTTTTCTCAGACCAAGTGGGAAACGTCTGCCTTCCAGGGCCTTGGACAGATTTAGTGTGGATGATCCAAAGATCTACTACACCGACAGTCAGGTAAATGGTATGGAGCTGATACCCATATTAATACTCTGCTTTTTAATAATAATCATTAAAGATAGTCTTGAGATTTTATTTACTTGTAAAGTATCATCTAATGTGCATAGAAATGCATTACTAATTTCAACTATATATGTTACTGGTGTTAATACCTTTAACTTTTCCTATGTAATAATGCAGATGAAGCCCATTCCTCTTGAAATCCATACAACAACATCTGAACATAATCTTTGCCAAATTTCATGGTGATAAAGTGAATCAGGGCAAAGTTACAGGCTTTAGTAGGGACATGGTCAGACGGACTCTGTTCCATGTGAGGTTTCTTACTGCAAAACTCATTTAATTCCCCCGCATGTCTCTGTGTGTATTACATCTAAATAAACTGTTTTAATGAAGACGGGTGAGCATCTGTCTCTCCATAGACGATCTCTGTAGTGCAACGTGTCGTCAGACCTTCGAACAGACTAAACGTAAAGTTGTGTGTCTCAGCAGCGCATTGGTCAAGCTGGGTGATTGACACTTCTATAGAACCGTCAGAGCCAGTAGAATCGATGGACGGCATAAAACCCCCGCCCAAGAACACCATTCGCTATCTGTGAGAGGGCGAACCCACTGTGATGGCTTTTTCCCCCAACGCCATTTGATGTGTAACTTCCGCCTGTGTAGTGGAAGTAAGATGGACCAGGCGGATTAATATCTTGAAATGACAAGCATGCTTTGTGCTAAGCTAAAGGAATCGGATTTGTGGATCAAAACACAACTTTTCCTGCAAGTACTTCGACGGTAAGACGTAATTTATGTATGTCGCTGTGTTGATACGAACATCGGTCAGCGGATGATGATGATAAGCTGCATGTTTGTCTGAGAGTTAGAGGAAGGAGAGCGCTGGAATCTGCAGAGGCTGGGAGTTAGCATGATATGTAGCTTGAGCTGTTAGCATGTTGGTAGCAGCAGCTATCAAGTCTGACATCGGTAATATTTCATCATGTAAAGTTGTTGTGTTTATGCGACATGCTAACTCAGTGGCTTGGTGTTTTAATTGAGTTTCTTCTAGGTGAAGAGGGTTGACATCATGACAGTGGCGTGTAGTCGAGCGTCTCCCCGCTCTGTGCAGATGCCGCATGGCTTCATAGCTTCATGTTTAGCATGTAGCATATGTGATTCAAGATATCACTTTCATGTCACTTTTTGAGAGGAACATTTGTTTTGCTCTTCTTCGGCTGCTTATTCGTTGACAGTATGATATTGAGGTGTAGCCGAGTTTCTAACCGTTCTTTGAATATGCTGTATCTATAGTGATTTGGTTCAATTATGTCGCACCAAGGCCCGATTAGGTTCCTATGGAGCAGGTCACGGTCACTATTTAGATATTTTTTACTACAGACGGCATGTCCACTGCATTGGGTCCAACATACAGAATTGCCTTCCGGTTGTTGTCGGTCGATCAAAGGTTGTTGCATCAGTCACTCGAGTCACCTTTCTATTTGCTTCTACAGGTCTTATATTCTATCTCACATCCTTGTGGTGTGAGGCAGTGTTTCCCCCCCATACATCTTTTGGTCCTTTTTACTTGCCCAGACAGAGACAGTAGATTTACATATATAATAACTGAAGCAGTGTGAGATGAAAATTGTGTTATTCACTGAATGTATGGCCCAGATTCTATTTGGATTATGACCACAGGCCTTGTGAAACGTTTTTCGTGATGGAGTTTGTATTGGGAATACCTTAATTATGTGCACCAGCAGTGAATTGTAATAAAAACATAATACCTGACATTATCTAATGTAACTCATATTAGCATGATATTGGAGCCACTGCTCTTGTCATGAATTGGGCATTAGACTGTTTGGATTACTGAATTCACTTGGACAGAGAGTGGGAGGAGATGCATTATTCCCCGTGTGAGCTGCTGGGTTAATACGGAATTGATTGGGAGTATAATTACTATTTACTGAAATATGAAACTTTTAATGGTTAATTTGAAGAGTTTGACCACAAAATGAGTCATACTAGATCTGAAGAAGTTGAACAAGGCAAGTCTATCACTGATAAAATTCAACTTCTGGTTTTATGCTGTAGGCCTACGATTTTTCATATGTTTTCTTAACATATATATATATTAAAAAAAAATGTTTGAAATGAACATTAAACATATAGAGTAATGTGTCAATAGAGCATTGCCTTAGTTTGGAGCATTTCATTTCTTAAATGTGATCAGTTGCAGCTGACTCTTAAAACCACCAGTCACATTCGAACAATGAGGTAGTTTTCACGATGTTACGAGCCGAGACATTTCCTCTTCTGATCGTTTATTCCACTCCAAGTGGTTATGTTGATTTCCTTCATCACCAGCCCATCCTCTCTTCTGGTCTCTCATTAACCAAAGCAGTGATGGATTTATTTTTCCTCCTGCTTTATTCTGTTTCTCAGTGACGTGTGTTTACTGGTCCTTGCCCAGTACCACTGGGGTTTATTTGACAGTAGCTGCATCCAGATGTCAGTGTCTGAAGACCATACTGTCTCTGTGGTCTACCACCAGTTGTTTTCTGCCTGTTGCCTAACTTCACCGAACCATTTCTAATAGTGGCCGATGGATCTGAACCCAGAGCAGCAGACGTTTTTAATACTAAGTTTGAAAATATTTTTGACAGTGTTGACATTATTTTGTGTACTGTTGGCGCTTTAGATGATATTGAATCTGTCTTTGTTCTGGATTCGAGAAAAATAAAATAAATCCAGTAGTGGTGGACATGTTATAGCGCAATTCATGGTTTATTTCATTCAGCAAAAAAACTTTAATAAAAACTCAGAATATTTCAGCTTGGATGATGCCTTTCAGGACAAGAGATTATGCTTAAGATACATCACAATATTTTAATAAACAAAGTCAACAAATGAATATTTATCTGAACCAAATATATAAAGCTTCTTAGTTTTGTCTTGGCAGGTCAGATCCTCGTGGTGTTAATTCTGTTTGTTTGTGTTGCTCTCATGCTGATTCTCTGCCTGCATGGTACACAGTGGAGGAACGCAAACGGTCGCCCGAATGACCAAAATTATCGTTGTGAACAATGTGATTTGCAATAGCATAATTAAATGAAAACGCTGTTTCATAGATCATCACACAATGTATGTTGTCATTTTGTATAGCCCTTGTCCAAATACATGTTTTGATAGATAACATTATACATGTTTTTTGGGGCTGTGCAAAAAATATAGTCATGTGGGTTTGTAATTCATGACTCAGTTTTGATTTAAATGATCTGAATAGCACATTTTGATTCTCCTAAGAGCTCCAACACCTTCAGAAGACCTTGAATTATTGAGGAGGCAAGAGATCCCAGGCACTCTTCATGAATTAAAAATTTAAAACCCTTGTTTAATCCAATGGCATGTTCATTAAAAAGCTAAAACTGGGCATTTAGGAACTTTTGAAAATGTAACCTTTCAACAACATTCAATATTTAATGAGTGAAGTTAATCCTTTAATCCATGGGCTTTGTTCAATGAACTTTTGAAATAGGTAAAAAATAAATAAATATTTTTGCTACCCGTTCAATGAACAGACATGTGGGCTTACCAGATATCCGTTTTAATTCTTTTAAATTGTATTCATTTATTAATTTATTTTTGACAAAGGCTGCGCATGTTTCTCTTCCCCTCTTCAATTAAATCCAGTCAGTAAAAGTAAATCACAAATATACTGATCTCAGCCTCTGACTTTCCTGTAGAACTGTGATAGAAACATATTTATTTAGTCTTACTTTGACGTTACAATCAAAACTTAACATAGCCTATTTAGTTTTTCATCACTGTTATGGATTTCCATATGTATAATCATTTTCATTACTGCACATTTCGCTGCACGTCTTAAAATTGGCATATGACAAATAAATCTTTGAATCTTTTTGTTGAAAGGGCTGCGCTTGACATGTAAAGACTTTGATTTGCAGAGTGCAAGTACTATAAATTGGATTTACAGTTCATTGTATACCTTACGCTTAGTTACCTCATATCTTCCTGCCCGCTATTATGTTTCTTGGTTTATCCATCTCCATCTGTTTGCTGCAGTGGTTTATATTTTTCCTACTTCCAGTTTAAGCATCACTGGTTCTATTTGTGTCTGTCTTTCTTTACTCAGGGACGGTCCAGAGACATCTAGTCCACAGCTTGGAGTCTTCAGTGGCAACACAGCACTGGAGTCGGCTTACAGTAGCAGCCCAAAGGTCCTGATTCGCTTTCACTCTGACTTTTCAACTGGAGGGTTCTTCATTCTCAACTTCCATGGTACACACACACACACACACACACACACATGAATGATGCTCTTGTTGTTTGTTTATGTTTTTACGGAAATGACAGAGAAACATTTCTCTGAGGCTGAATTCATTTATAGAAATATTGTTACAGTTTGACACTGTTATTGTCTTGTGAATTCAATCGAGTATTATTTATATCATCCCATCAACCTGATTGCAACTATGCAACTACATCGACTGTGCATTTTTTTCCAATTGAAATCTAAATGGTGTCATACTGCATTGCACCTCCCTCCAGCTTACCGTCTGAAGAAATGCCCTTCTCCCCCTGTTGTGGAGAATGCAGAGTTGATCTATGAAGATGAAGACTTCCAGATAGGTAATAACCCTTATTAATATTCATAACTTTATATTTAACAAAAAAGTTGTTGACTTTAGAGAGAGTATTTCCAAAAGACAGAACAATTTACAAGCCAAATTCACTGAAACAGACAGAGCCAAGCCTGTATCCCTTCAGTGTGTGCATGTGCAGTGTGTAGATAGTGAACGGAGATGCAGAGGGTTTGCAGGTAAGTCCCTTTGCAGAGTGTACAGCATGCTGGGCATCACAGGGGCCAGTAGTCAAAGAGCCATCAAATTGTCCACAGAGGCAGCAGAAGTTGCTTAAAGATGGCACTGGGCTCAGGAGAGGAGAGCTGAGGGGGGCGTAGCGCTGCCTGGACACAAGCCAGGGCTTGATCAACCAGCTGGGTTACTTGGGTGAGGTCGTCTGATGTTGGAAGACCAGAAAGAACCGACGACCCACAGGAAAAATCACTGATGTGTCCAGATCCATCAGTAAATTATGTTTGTTAAAAGTATAAACAGGAGCAATAAGGTGGCTCTTTTAATGGGAAAAATGCAAGTCCCCTAACATTTCTAAAATATTCCTAATGGTATTTAAAATAGTAATAATAATAATACATTGTATATAGTAAGCACTTTTTAGTGCTAAAAGCAATCTCAAAGTGCCACAGAGTAAAAACAAGAGTAATATTTGGCTTCTGCAATGATGTGTGCAATCATTATTACCCATTGTTTGTGGTGAGTTAATTGCACCATTGTATAAACTAAGTACCTAAACACAGTGTTGTTTTTTATTGTATTGTGTGAATTGACACTGTTTGTAAATACTTTCTAGCCTCCTTCTACTTAACATATTGTGTTGAAATGCAACACCAGGTATGTTTTCTCAAACTTTTGAATAATATCCAGTTTAAGAAAAATAATCACTTGTCATGTTTTCAATTTCCCCTCAGCTCTGTATTATGTGATTTGTCCAAAGCATCTTACATTAAGGTTTGGTGACCTTTTAAGAGCTGTAATTTCTTTTTATAAGCAGATATTTCATAAAACCACAGAAAAATCAATTTACCCTGCCAGTGGTACCTTGTCAGAGTCTAGTGGCTTCTGGCAAAGTATAAAAAAAATTCTGCACAAAAACGTACATTTTGAAATGTCATCTTTTTATGAATTGAGAAAACCTAGTTGATTTGTTGATTTTATGTTTGCTTTTGACCTTTTAAAAATTAATTACTTCTGTATTAGTTTAATTCCAGGGTCAAGAGAGACTTCATCAGACCTTCATTTTGAGCATATTGTCATTTGATACATTGTTCCGAAAAGGACACAGATAAATATCTAGTCGATGATATCACCACTCCATTTTAGCTATTTACTGTGTGAGGATTATGTCAAATAAACTTAGTTTATCATTTCCCCAGGTATTATGCATTGTACAATCACCAAGACTGAACTGTGCAGAAATGCTTGTTGAATGTATGATGATGATAATGATGACTACTTCAGAGAGGTTTCATTATTTTCCTTGCATTAGGTGATATTGTAAAGTATCGCTGTTCACCTGGATACACACTGACTGGAAAATCAGAGCTGATGTGCAAACTCAACTCCCATTTGCTCTTTGAAGCCCCGCCACCTACATGTCAAGGTAGGGCAACACTCAGTTCAACTCCCAAAAAATATATGTCAGACATTCAGAACCTATATTCCAGTGTCTAGGTGTTTTGAAATCAAAGTGCTCTGAATTTGTAGGATATAAATAAATATACTCTCACACATAAAGTCCTCAGGATTATAATTTAGGAATCCTAGATCTATAGTATATGTTAGAGCATCAGGATTAACATGTTCCACAGGATAGTTTCTGTGAAAACCTTTTAATCATTGAGCTGAATTTACTGTGACTCGAAATGAGTAGAAAATGATGTATTTGTCATCACTGCAGATTAAATATTATCATGAGAATGCTGTGGTATGTTTACACTGGCTGAGTAGGACTCATCATGATAGTAAGCTGATATTGACATGTCCTCTCCTAAAACATGAGACATCAGTTCTAATTTAATGACAATTAAATGCTAATACTAATATCTATTCTACTTCTACTATTATTACTACCCACTAGTTTTAACATAATATTTGAAGAACCAGAAGAAAGAGAAATCAGAGGAACTTCTAATCAGAAGAGACATATTGATCCACTAAGTACAGCCTTACAAAGTTTTGATTGTTGTGTAATTATTCCTCTTTTCACCATCACATTATACCCAGCCATATTTAATCAGCTCAGCGTCATTCTCAGTCATTGTCCTGTGTCGTTTGGGGAAATCTAGGAAATCAATAACTGAAAAACAATTAGACTCGTAGTCTCTTGTTTTATGACAGTTTATAAGGTGAAGAGGCATAATATTATTTTACCATGTTGATATTGATAAAGTATTTTACTGTCAGTCTTAGAGTATGTGTTGATTTACACTCAGGAGACCCCAAGAAGAAAGCACACATTTTTGCAGCAGTTAGCCGCACTCTGGGAAGTGCTGGTAGTACTGATTTGAATTTCTCTTCTCAGAAAATTATTTTCTTCTGCTACAGCTGAGTGTGAGAAAGATACTGAGCCTTTACTACCATTTCGAGTGAACAGTGTCATTTCCATTAAAATGTAGGAGAAAAGAAGGGTCAAATTTACCCGTTTAAAATTTTCATTTTTAAAAGAATTATAAAAGTTCAGGTTTGTTCAATCTGAAACTCCATGGCCTAGGCTTATTTTCTGTGAAGAACATATAAATATGATTTTATTTTTCAGTACACATGCTACAATGCCCTCACACCTTTATACACTGTTTGGGTCAATTTGACCCACATGCACACTGACACAGTGTGCATGCCACACTATCTATAGTGTGGCATCACTATAGATATTGGATGAGATTGAGTGGAATGGTATAGAACTACATAATGCAGTGAAAGAGGAGGATGTTAGAACATGAAGATAATGTATACAGTATATATATTAATTGCAGACATTAATCACATATGTTATCTATATTGTTGGGCATTGAGATAAATAAAATATATGTTAAGGATTTTGTATGTATTTTTATAAATTTCTGTATTGCTTTTAAAACCCAAATAATATACAGTACCAAAGGGTCCAACAAGTGGACATAATACAAGGGGACATGCAACCGAAGTGCTCCACCAAACACTGGTTGCTGGAGTACGGCTCCTTCTCTGTGGCATGCTAACTATACAGTCATCACATAGAAAGACTGGGAGAGTGTTTCAGCGTCTCACTTAAAAGGGCAAGTTTTAAAAGCAGAGAACATGGGTATGTTGCCTACAGATTCTACACATTCTGACTGAACCCCACATGACCCATCAACACGTGTTGCAAGCCATTTGAATAAATCCTGAATTCCAATGGGGGGAAAAGACTCTTTTGCACATGTGCAAGAGAAAGGATACTAATAAGGAAAGTGAGCAGGTAGACATGAAAGGTGGACGGAAAGGATGCAAATCTGGTCAGATGTTGAAAATCAATCTGTATCTGTAATCTGCAAGTTTTCACTGTTTTGATCATTTTAACGGGCTTTCGTTCGTTACTCCTCCAGCCCAATGCCCAGCCAATGAGGAGCGCTCTTCGTCATCAGGAGTCATACTAAGCCCTGGGTTTCCTAGCAATTACCCCAACAGCCAGACATGCTCCTGGCTTTTACAAATGGTTCCAGGTACGGTGTATGTCAAGGGGGAGCATAGAGTATGTATATAGACTGCTAGATACAGAATGTGTCTGTGTGATGTTGGCAAGGCTGCACCCACAATATTTGTTTGTACATCTGCACTTACATGTATAATGCATATAAGAATATGATAGTTTGTGTGTGTATAGGGTATGTCGGTGCATTTGTATTATTACAGGTTTTTAGATGTGATTGTAAATGCATTTCTCTTGTTTCCTAGGTTATACCATCAATATCTACGTAGAGATGTTCCACAGCGAGAAACAGTTTGATGAATTGGAGATTTTTGATGGTATACAAAGATTTTCCTCTCTGTTTATGCTACACATGGGCACACATAATCATACACAGCTTAAATTCATGTGGTTTTATATTAAAGAAGCACGATATACAGTATACTTTACACATAGCAGCTCTGAAGACTCACTAATTTGCTTCTCTAGGATCCTCAGGACAAAGTCCTTTGCTTGTTGCTCTAAGTGGTAACCATTCATCCCAGCTGAACTTCACATCCAAAACGAACCAGCTCTATCTGCGATGGTCCACTGACCACGCAACCAACAAGAGAGGATTCAAGATAAGATATTCAGGTACTTAGAATATTATCTTTCTTTCTTTCTTTCTTGTCTGTTATTGTTATAATCTCCGAATCTGTTTGACAGCTTTAAGATATGATAACTGTATATTAACTGGTCAATCTCAATGTTTCTGTCTGAGTTGTTTAAGGGGAGGTTTTTAAGGGACTGAGTTTCCTACCATGTCAAAAAGAAACAGTTCTTTGTTCTCATTCTTCTATATTGAAAAATGCATCTCCTTGTAAAGCTAGACAACCCAATTTCTCCTCATGAAAATGAATCAATGCATCAAGGGTGCAGGTACCTGAGCCATGATCATTAAGACAACACTTCTCATTGGAAACATTTTTTTTTATTATTGCATCGAGGTAATTAGGAACAAACACAAATTAGTTAAACCAATTTGTTAATTTGACAATTTGTTTCAGATTGATAGTATTATCTCTGCAGGTTCTTGCCAACTCTATGGAGTTTTAACCATTAGCTTTGATAGATTCATGTTGTGAGAGTCAGCAGCCCCTTAATCATGGGTTTTAACTTGTGAAAATTTTTATTAAAATCAATCTCTGGCATGGAAAACACAATTTACTGAAATACTGATCCTGTTTGGGCTTGAGAGGAGTAAGTTGCAAGGTCAATCTCCTGGCTCTCTATACTGAAAAAAAAGTGTGATATATTTCATTATGTGAGTTATATCACCACAATGGCCTGAAGTAATAGCATTGTCTTTTCCCCATGGTGTTGCACTGCCCGGACAATGGAAGTTTTACAGAGAACAGAAATGTATAGTGGATTTTATATTGAAACATAGCACACACACTGCAGTGTGTGTGTGTATATATATATATATATATTTCATGTTTATCAAATACTTATAACATGGATTTATGATTCATCAGTTATGTTAATTCCCTCATCCACTTCTTCAAAGAGCTGTTTGAGGATTAATTAGCTTTAGGGTTATAGTAAATAAAAAGCATATGCCTATGAGATTCGTCACAAGTATACATTAGTTTGTGTGTGCGTGCGTGCGTATGTGTTTGTAGTTTGAGCTATAACAATCACTCCTGTATTTTTCTCATTCTTTTTATTCTCCAGGCACTTGTCCTGGTACATTTATTTTTTCATTTGTCGAGGCACAAAAGTCACATGTTCAGGGAAAAATAAGAATGAACTTTTTTCATTTTGTTTGTGATCTGCAGAAATTTAGAATTCAGACAAGCAGCAAACAGCAAGCTGTGTCAACATTTTCAATAAATTATTTAAATTAGGAATTGTAATAAAGTAGCCAAAGTAAGACATTGTTTTTTTGGGATATTTCACTGATTGTGTTTTTGTTATTATGCAGTCTACACAGCTTTCTGTAAAATATTATATAATAATATCAGTGGCACAATATAACTTTTTTTAAATGAGTTATTAGTCATGAAATATATTATTCCTTTTATGTAAATTGAAGCCATTGCTTCCCTGTTAATGTCCTTATAATTCAGTCCTGAATTGTGAAGCACTTTGTGCAACTTTGGTGAAAGTTTGTTTCAATATGAGATCTGTAGGTACAGAAACTGTAGATATTATGTAGATATAAGGCCGGGTCAAGCCACTTAGAATCTTCTCTTTGCCTTGGTGAGAGCGGGATTCACAGCCATCTTAAAAGTACATTTATTGTTGATTGGCTGGCAATGTCTGTTAAAATGGTTCTTGATCTCTACAAGTTATTATAGCAACAGTGCTGATCCTTAATGTTTTGTAAGGGTAATCAAAGTTTAAAGAATACAAAATAAACCAAATCATCAACACATTATCCAAATTTTTTTTTTCAGCAAGTGGCTATGATATGAGCACAAAGACATTTTACAAGGTATATGAAAATAGTCCGTGACATTTATTCTTGTTCAGACAATCCTGATTTTCCCATCGGCACAATTAGAATACTTAGAATATATATTTTCTCTTGTAAAGTTTCCCTCTGGGATTTATAAGTCCTGCATTTCTTTACCTCTCTTTGATACACATTTTTCAAGTCACATTTTTTTCAATGTAGGAATTCAAATATCAGTGTTTCCTGTGGACTGAGATAGAAGTCATTTCACACAGTCCCAATAAAATGATTAAACAGTCAGTATTAAGGAATTAAATGACTGGACCCTCATCTTTGAATATTTCGGCAACCACAGAATGATGATGTTAGAGAGAAGCTATGATAAGAAGTTCAAATTAGTTGTGCAGAAGGAACAGATTGATTTTTGAGGTGGGTGAGCAAAAGAGATTCCATTTGACTCACTCAGGGGAGAGAGACCAGATACTTAATTGATAGAAAGGTTTACAGATAAAGAATGGAAACTGGCTGTGACTGTGTTGTCCTGACTGGAGTGGGAAAGTCATTCTACCAATGCAAAGCCAAAAGGGAGA
Source organism: Scophthalmus maximus (assembly GCF_022379125.1). Taxonomy (NCBI): domain Eukaryota; kingdom Metazoa; phylum Chordata; class Actinopteri; order Pleuronectiformes; family Scophthalmidae; genus Scophthalmus; species Scophthalmus maximus. The sequence goes on along the minus strand of NC_061518.1, from coordinate 15,371,929 downwards.
AGAGCAGAAGACAAAATCATATATATATATATATATATATATACGTTTGTGTATTTGATAATGATGGGATATAGATGATAATCAATTCATGGCTATGTTTTGAGTTATTGTTGTTACTTTTTTATTTCATTATTCTCCCCGTTTCTTTTTGTTTCTGTCTCCAGCTGCCTACTGTAGCATTAACGAACCCCCAGTGAATGGGGGCGTGGTCAACCGAACCAAACTTCGCCCAGGCAGCAGACTTCAGTTCTTTTGCAACCGTGGTTACCGCCCAGTCGGCTCAACCAATGCCACCTGCAGGCTCCGTTCCAATGGGCTTTTCCAGTGGGATACACCACCACCTTTTTGTCAAGGTAAAATTAAACATTCTTCATAATCTAAAGTGAGGTCCAAAAGACGTCTTTCCCAGGTCAATGGGAAAGTGGTGTCAGGCTTTTGGACCCCACAGTAAGTGATGATGAAAAAAGGTAACAGAAGTTAAAAACTTGCTGTCTCAGAGGAATTCCCACTTCAGCACCTGTTTCTTTGTGATGTGACAGCTATCTCGTGTGGAATCCCTCAGTCGCCAGGCAACGGCAGCTTCCATGCTTACCAGTACACTGTTGGTAGCCAGGTTACCTACCATTGTAACTATGGTTACCACCTTGACCCGGGTGTTTCAATGACAGCAGTCTGTTTGGAAGATGGCATCTGGAGTAATGCTGCCTCAGCCCCCAAATGTTTACGTAAGATTTTTTTTTAAAACTCTGATTTAAGTGCAGTTAAGAGTATGAGTTGACAAGAAAAACTAAAAAACAAATAAAAAATTAAATTACAAATTTCAAGGTCCATTTACCAGCTAACTTGCTTTTCACTGCATCTACTTGTCTTACTCTGAGTAGAGTTTGCAAATTTTTTATGGTTGTCATGTCATCTCCATGACAACAGAGCAAACTGCAAGTCCAGAAAAAGCTGGTGAATTGATCTTGAATTTACTACTTTAAAGGTGAACAACAAGTATGTAAACAAATAAATAAAAATAGATGGTTGTTAGGGATGTTATTCTTAGGCCTGTCTGTCACTCTAGAATTCACAGAAATTATACATGAGGTCAAATAAATATTGGTTCCTTACTCCTTCAAAGTCTTGCTTTCCAATGACATTACCTCTATGAAATTATAGATTTTCCTAGATTAGAAATCATGTATTAAAGAAACAGATATGGTATTTAGTGCTGGCATGTATGTAAACTGAAACTGTACAGAAGTAAATAGCTATGAAGATGTGGAATTGCACAGAATGCTCTGAAACTTTAAATTAATGTTTTGTTTTAATGTAATTTCATAAAATGTTGTTTTCTAGCGGTCCACTGCCCGAGCATTGAGGGCATCTTGTCAGATCACATGACCTACCACCTGCTCCGTGGTAGGTTGGAAGAGTTTGGGTCTATGTTGATGCTGGAATGCTCAACAGGGTACTATTTGGGTGTGGGGCATAGGACCCTTAGCTGCCTTGCCAACGGGACCTGGGAGGGATCAGATGACCCAGCAACATGCAAGAGTAAGTGTTGGTACTCATGAACACCATCATGATTACTATCCTGTGTGAACTGCTGCTGTCAGATATTTGTGCTCAGAATAAGATGATAAAACTCTGAGATGATGTTAGTGCTCATCTTCACCTCCATCTGCACTCGGGATGACATACATTAAAACTTTATTTATGAGTCTACACTAACAAAGAGCCATATGTAGGATGTAGAAGAATGAATGAGTGAATACCAAGTGGCAACCCCTTGTGACGTCATCCATTGGTTTGAGAACTGCCGTTTTGAAGCCTCGAGTGTAGCATTTTGGCCAGCGCCATCTTGTCTTTTTGAAATCTTTAGATATCTATAGAAACACACTGCTCTTTGCAACCAGTGGAGTTGCCCTCTTCTGGTCATGCGATACAAATAGGTTTTTGGCAATTCCGCATTGGCTTCACTCTTGACTATTGACCTAGTGACTATGTCCATTTTTATAAACAGTGTATGGTCAATACACATTCCCACATACTGTACAATCACATACATTAAACCCTTCACACTCCTTTATACTCTATACATTGCAAAGATAAAGGACTTGCTTTTCGGTTTGTTTGAGAGGAAGAATGGATGAGTCTATGAAGAGGGACAGCTTGAGAGGGAGCTGGGTGTGTGTGTGTTACCCTTATTATATAGGGTATACAGTATGTGTTTCCACATGCCCCAGGGCCCTTTAACCACTGCACACTGTCTTTAGACTGTGATGAACAGAATGATCCCTGTTATTCATAAATGTTAGGTATATTTTGGCGAAAGTGCCAGACTGGTTTGTCAAATACAGTTGTACGCTGCAATGTTCATTTTATGCATATTTCATAAAGTAAGAGAACCCAGACTTAGAAAACTTTACAATAGTGTTGCATAATAGATGGCTTGCAAGTGAAAAGGTAAAATGTGTACAGTTGAGAAGTTAAATTATTAAAAATTGAAATCTAACTTGCACCAGCTTAGACCAGTGGTTTTAAAGATATTATGCTTCATTTTTCCCAATCCAGTAATTGAGTTGACAAACCTGACACTGCAGCAGCTCTGAGGGATAAAACAAGTGTCTATTCTTCACTCTGACCAATGGTCATTCTTTAATGTCTCCAAGGACATTAAAGAATGAACCCTTAAATCTTCTGACTTAAATTTAAATTAGTCAGATTATCTTGCAGGCTTTAATCCATTTTACCTCACATGAAGACTTGGCAGCATAACTCACTTCCTATCCAGATGTAACACAGACAGTATAGCAGTACCGCATACAGTAATGTTGTCATATATAATTTCCAGTGTGTTTCTGTAATAATACAATCTCATTATGTTCTATTATTATTTAGTCATCTCCTGTGGTGAGCTTCCTTCTCCACCCTTTGGGGCCAAACTAGGGACGTTGACCACATTCGGAGCAACTGCAATCTTTATGTGTAACCATGGTTACACCCTGGTGGGGTCACATGTCAGAGAGTGCGGCGCAAACGGACTGTGGAGTGGTGCAGAAACCAGGTGTCTAGGTAAGGCTCATTAAATGTGACAGGATGTACATTGTGTTTTGTTTCGTCTTAGGACACTTTAGAATAATATGATAAATCATGAAAGTAAATTTAACAGATTCAAGGGTATAATTGAAAACAGAAATGAAGGCAAGTGTGTTTGTAATGAAAAGTTGTATCTGTTAATAGAGTTAAATCAAAGGCCTGGTGGCATTGTGCATTAAAGATCTCTTTTTTAATTTTTTTTTTTTTTACATATTTTACATTTGGTTTAGCATCCAACAGGATCAGTTGCTGGTATCAACTATCAGACTGTTGGTAGTTAATATGTTCTGAAACAAACTGCTCAAGATATTTTATAGTGAAATGCCAAATTAAAGGTCAATGTGTAAAAATATAAAGAGGTATATAATATGGTGAAAAATATTTATCTGCCATAAGCAGTGATGTCTCCATATCCTGTTCAACTGGTGTACAGAGGGCAAAGGTATATTTGTCAATGGCTTTTTGCAAGACAGATTTTGTTAATGGAAATGTGTGAAGGCATACATTTTATACATAATCTTTATTAATACATTTGGTTGTTACAGGTGTCTAGGTGAAGTCTATGGTAATTAGACCAGCAATAAGTAGGATAAACTGTGCACATGCCTCAGTAATTCAAATGATGTACCACTGAGACATTTTATTACTTAGTGCATTAAGGGCTTGATTTAAACCTTCACTAAGCACTTGCCAGAGATGATTAATACTGATTTTATATGCACACTCTACTCCAATGAATCAACCTTGGAGAAAGAAGAAACTTCATGAAGAATCTACATTTTATATGATGAAAACTATAGTGTGTCTACCTTCACGTCATTATTTTTGCAAACAAGTTTCAAATATTCATGTAAGAAGAGTTTAAAATTGAAGTTACTAAATCACCGATAAGGTTAAACAACATTTAGGTCTCGTGCATATGTCAATGCAACTATATGCACGGGATGTGGGGTAGGATTGAAAAAAAACACATACAGATCAAATTTTTATTGAAGATGATAAAATCATCTGATTGTCCTTCAACCTAAATGACTTACTCTGATACTGTTATTGTAAAAAAGTGATGAAGCGTTGTGTTGCACCCTTAGTTTATTTAAAAAATATTGAGTTTAAAAACCCATTAAATATGTGTAGGGCAAAACAAAATAACAAACCCCCCCCCCCCAAAAATCTGTAATTTCATTTCAACATACCAGTTTTACACAATATTCTATAGTCATATCTACTGCTGTAAAGAGTTTTGGTATTCATGATAAAAAAAATCATATCCAGTGGGTCTTAGAAGCTGTTTACAAAATTGGTAGAAATATCAGCAGTACATCAACAGTCAACTCTAATGAATTGTACAAAGTAATCAATTTTCTAGATGTCTGTTTTCACAGCATTAGTCATCATTTGAGAAAGTGTATGAAGTCATTTGGAAAAAAAAAAACAACAGCTGTATTTAATACCAAATACACCTGAAAGTATTGGGCCTCAGTCAACATGAAGGCAGGAATTGACTGTGAAATGGGGGTTATTGGTCTCTCTATAGATGAAACAGTATTGAATATAATTCAACGATTCTCCAAACCAAAGCTCTCAAGTTGTGTCCTGCAATTTGATTGCTCAGGTTTAAAGAAATCATGAAAGGATGTGGTACTTGAAGGCCACTTACAAAACGCAGAAAAATTGTTTAAATGTGCTGATTTGAACAGATCTTCAGCACATCTTTAACTGCTGCATGGTCAGGACTGCAGTCACCGAGCTGCACTGTCTCTGAACATTGATTTGCAGAAGCACTGATGATATTACTCTCCTGACATTTAGAAGTTTAAATCTCTAGGGACAGCTCCATGTTGTTCGAAAGTCTAACAGACCATGAGCTAAAGCACTGTAGCTATTTTAAGGTCTATAACATATACTGCATAGATACTATTGGATCATTGAACAAATACCAATGACCCAAGAGATGAAAGTGAGTTATTTTTAATTAGAAAGCATTAATCTGTATCATTCTCTCTCTTCCAGCTGGTCACTGTGACTCTCCGGATCCTATTGTCAATGGGCACATTAGTGGGGATGGGTCAAGTTATCGTGACACAGTGGTGTACCAGTGCATGTTAGGATATCGCCTAATTGGCACTTCAGTCAGAATCTGCCAGCAAGACCATCGGTGGTCTGGAACAACACCTGTCTGCGTCCGTAAGTACTTTATGATACCAAAACCGTTGTAGTTGATCTACAATGTAACATGATTCATTGCTCTTTCATACAGGGAACAATTCTCCTATATTAATTAAATCTATTACAAACTAGCACCTTAAAAGGAATCACACATTTTAGGCCTTTTAGGGTTTTGAATTATTCTTTTAATGTCTTTCTCCATAGCTTTTTCGTCACAGCTAAACGATGAAGATATTACAAAAAATATGAAGTCCAATATACCACGTTGCTGCACATGATACAATTTCCACAAATCCTATTTCTCATCATACTTCTCTCTACTCCAACAGCAATCACTTGTGGTCATCCCGGCAACCCAATCAACGGGCGGACCAATGGCAGCGAGTTCAACCTCAATGATGTCGTCAACTTCACCTGTAACAGAGGTTACATCCTCAGTGGAAATGCTCGTGCTCAGTGTCGACTCAACGGACAGTGGAGCAGCCCCCTACCCGTCTGCAAAGGTCACAAAAACATATTAACACAGAGTTACAGGTTTATACCCACGTACTGTTCATCCCTGTAGATGCTTTAGTTGAATCAGTTCCTCAGATTAGAGTACTTACATTAGAATAGGATTGTGTGGGTTTTTCTTCAGTTTCACCTCTGGTACTGTATATCTAACAAGGAACGTGCACACACACAGCTGGGTACTGGAACACGTTTTTCTCTGTTAACCAAGCGTGGTCATTACACTACAAGCCCCAGACCTCTGGTAGTGTAACAGTTATGATGTACTAAAACACAGAAGCGTTCAGCACAGTCATGAGAGTAGATCGAAACAAAATAGTTGCTCACATGGGTTTTCCAGTGAAGGGGTTCATCCTTGCTTGCTTGCTTTCTCCATCTCCCTCACTTTTTCTGTCTTATCCAGCTCACCCTCTCTCTTCCTCCCAGCAGCAGCTGTCAGTTAAGAGACTGGAACTTTCTTTGTACCCACTTTCTTTGTGTGTGTGTGTGTGTGTGTGTGTGTGTGTGTGTGTGTGTGTGTGTGTGTGTGTGTGTGTGTGTGTGTGTGTGTGTGTGTGTGTGTGTGTGTGTGTGTGTGTGTGTGTGTGTGTGTGTGTGTGTGTGTGTGTGTGTGTGCGCGCGCGCGCGCACACACACACGCAGGCACACACCATGTCCCCCATGGACTTGAAATTGAGTGAATGTCAGTCTCCCCTGTGACATGTGGAATATCAAACTCCACTCATCTTGGACTGGCATCTACCCAGAGAGCAGAGCAGCGTAGAAGGGACCAGAGGAGAAAGCAGAGAACAAAGAAGAACTCCAGAGAACAAACCAGGCTATGACAAAAGAGCAGTTTAGAAAAGAGTAGGACAGTACAACATGACAATCATAATTTGCAACACTGTGATTCAGGGTTTAGCACCCTAAATATACTCAACACCATCCTTATATGTGATGGTTGTTTCGTGGAAGTTCAATCATTCAGAGAGTGGGTTGATAATGATTTGATTCTGTTCTTGTATCTAAAATTGCTCCTTACATATTTCACTAAATTTACTGACCCACTGCATTTGGGTCCCCAAGTTGTTTATGTACTTTCTGCTTCTAAACCCAGTATATCAAATTCATTAGTTTATGAATATTATAGTTACTCTCATGCGAAAGTAAACCTGTCAATGACACAAGAAGATAAAATGTAAAGAGTTTACAGTAATCTCTTGAGTGTTGATTTTCACCAAACTTGAGGAATATTACTTGGGAGGGTATCTCCAGATGATTAAGTTTTAGAGTTCAATGTCAAGGGGGATGCAGGGGATGATGACAAATGCACACAGTATGTTATTACAGCGGATCAATAAAGGATTATCTTATCTTATCTCCGAACAGTAGTATTTGAGTATGTGACCCATGGATACATAAAAGTAGTGGTGAAAGATTTCAGTCGTAAGGACAGATTTTAATACTGGCTGACTAAATACAGGTTTCTGTTCTGTTCTGCAGTGGTTAACTGTTCAGATCCCGGCCACGTGGAAAATGGTGTGCGCCAGTCTGGCCTACGTTACCCAGAAGTCTTCAGCTATGGTGTAAGTGTGGCAATCCACTGTAAACGAGGCTTCTATCTGCTGGGCTCTGCACTCCTCACATGTCAACATGATGGACGATGGGACCGACCAATCCCTCGCTGCCAAGGTATGGATGGATTTATGCAGGTAGTTTGAAAATAATTTGAACTAAAAGGAACAATGACAAAATAGGTTTAGAAGAGAAATACGAGAGTAGCAGAGAGAAATTGCAATAGATGGAAGTTCATAGGCATATAATGAAAATGTTTGTCCTATTGTGAATAGGTCACATCTATTTCTATTTCTACAAAAAATATATGTCTGCAAAAGTTTTTTCTTGCAGGACATAATTAGCTATAGGCAGGTGGATTCCAATTTAGTATTCTTTATATTTGTCAGAAAAGAGACGGTTGAGGAGTGAAATGGCTTGAAGAGCCACTGGGAGGAGGATAAGGAGAGAATGAGAAAGTGAGAGAATAAGACGAGGTTCAACTTAGAAAATGGGAGGGAAGTAATCATAAAAGGAGGGCAAGAGTATAAAGGAAAGAGACTTAAAGGTTTGAGTGTCTGTGTGTGTGTGTGTGTGTGTGTGTGTGTGTGTGTGTGTGTGTGTGTGTGTGTGTGTGTGTGTGTGTGTGCGTGTGCGTGTGCGTGCGCATGCTTTCAAAAAAAAAGGTGAAATATGTCTTTTAGGTCTATAGGCATTCATGTCAGAGAGCTACCATGGCTGATAGAAACATAGAGATTAAACTAGAGAGCAATAGAGACAAGGAATCTGTTTCAGAGATGGAGAGGGAAACATAGAGATACGAACAAGGCTGCAGAACAAGGACAGAGTAACGGAGAGGTAGAGATGAGGAATCAGGGAGAGAGGGACAGACACTGGTGAGACACCAGCGTCTGTGCATCGAGCATTACATTCAAGAAACAAGGTCTTATCGGAAAATTGAGGGGAGAGGGGTGATGACTGTGGGGCAAGGAGAGGATGAAGTAATACAATTTGGGGGTAAGGGGAGATATCGGAGGACCAGTCATTTGGCTGAAATAGAAAATCGGGAGCAGTCTCATATCTGTGTCCTCCAGAAACCTGTGCTCTGTAAAACATCAATTTTTCCAAAATTGAAGAAAAATAATATTTTTTTTCAATAATGTGCGTTTCTTTGACATTGTGCAACGATTTCTACTAGTTTTTCATCTTGTAGGGAAGAATTAGGAAGTATAAGCTTTACTGGCATACTGCCATGAAGTGTAAACAGAGCATTAGGGGCCCTGTTTATTCATTTCTATACAGGTTATATTGTATAACTTTAACATGCATTGACCTAATGTTTTAGGTGCATACCACATTACCACAAAGTCTTCAGTTTGATTCCAGCTTTGTTGCATGTCATACCCATCTCTCCTTAATATTTACCACCTATCGATACATCAAATATAGGCAAAAATACAGAAACAGGGATTTAAAAAAGGTGAATAAAGGAAAAAAAAACTTTTTAATACCCTAGATTTTAACTCAAATGTCTCACTAATAAAAAAAATCATCATAAATAATACACATTGCCCCACATTTAATTAATATTTATCTGCTATCTGGGTATTTTGCACAGTAATTTAGAAAAAATGTGGTTGATGTGGTTCACAGAACTGTATTTCTTTCTCCATTTCCTCTGTGCACACAAAAACAACAAATGTCTTTGTTAATCCCACCCTCTCCCTTGCCGTCACCCTTTCCCTCTAGCTATTTCCCCCAGTGACCCAGCTGCACCACCTAATGCAGTAGTATCTGGAATCTATAGATGGACACATCCCCACACACATTAACAAACACTCTCTATCTCTCTACATTTAAATCTATCTCTGTCTCCATAGCAATTTCCTGTGGAGACCCCGGGGTGCCACCTAATGCAGTCATATCTGGAACCCATAGTTGGACATATAGTTCAGTGCTGCACTACTCCTGTCTGCCTGGTGGGGTGCTGGTGGGCAATGCTACTCGACACTGTCAGGAAGAAGGCACGTGGAGCGGGGCGCCACCATACTGCACAGGTAATGACGCTCAGGTCCATGAAGCAGCATGTCTGGTGGTTTTCAACAAGTGGAACAGCAGAGCGTAGACACTTAGTCAGTTACGTTTTCACGCATTTTCATACAGGGTGTTCAGGGTGAGTGCTTTTTAACAGATGTAGATGTTTACAACAAAACAAATACTCATACATACTTTATATTCCAAACCGCTCTCAGGGAGTGAACCATCGATATACTAGCTGAGGCCGTAAAAATAAAATACAAATACAAACTACTGTAATACAAAACAACTTCACAAATAATGAAAAGGGAAACATCGAACAAAACCCTCATTGTTCAACATAGAAAACTATGACCTTAGAGCGAACTGAAGAATTAATCCTGTTTATTTTGTGAGCAAGGGATATAAATTGGTTCAGCTGTCAAAAAAAATATCCCCCCATCCGGTGTAACAAGTTTCAGAATGAAAACGTCTTCAGTGGTTTGTTGCTCCGGCATAACATGCTGCATAATGTCACCTATACTCTAACAGGTACTGACAAGAAATGGCAGGGAAATATAACTGACCCGTTGTAGTCTCATTTTGGTTCCTTCATTATTTTATATTTCAAAATTTCATATTGTTTTGCTTGTTAGATCAGTGGGTATTATGTACTCTATGTAGATAGTGACAGTAGTAGAGTGTTAACCAAATCACTACATACAGTACATGTATGTGAAATGTTTTCTTCACAATGCTACAATATTTAGAAAAATGACACTGAGATCTATTGCCACATACGAGCATATGTTCTTCAACCAGACTTTGCAGACTATTGCAAAAAGAAACTGGTATGGGATTTAATGATTTTTAAACACTATAATACAAAAGTCTAGTAATTTTCTTTCTTCTAGCTGATGTGTTGAATAAAATAAAAAGTCATAATTAGACAATCGCAATTGTGCAAGTGAGCTTGAGGAATTAATACATTTGTGAATGCATTTAAATGGAAATGCCTACTGTACTGTGTATAACCTGGCAAGCAGGAGAAAGGAGGCGGAAGACTCCTGGTTTACTACTCAGTTTGTAAGTGCTGCTCAACAGTAGGCTTACACAGATCCCACAACACTACAACTGATCATTTCCAAACTCAGCATCCAGTCTCTACAGCTGAAATGCAATTAGCTTACTCTGTTGGTCTCAAAACAGAACACTCTGCGGGGCAGAATCCATCGTGCAGCTGAAGACCTCATTGAGATGCAAGACGCTGCATTTGGAGCTGTACCCTGTTAAACTCACAAATCCCTACCGATGGAATTTAAGCTGCTCAAATTGTGACACGCTCAGTGCTTTTAATGCTAGAACAATTCGGTGTAGCCTGATGCAAAGTACAGTTTTACAAGTTTCTGTGTGTATCACTGTATATGGAAAGCTGAGTATGCAAAATATTTGTGCATTTACCAAAAACAGTTTATGAGATGAATAACATCAACACAAATCATTTTTAGTCCATGTTGTTGACCTATAGCACGAATGCAGGCATAGACTTTTTGCATGGTGAGAGGCAACCTCCTGACCCTATGTTTTATCATATAGTTACATAAAATCACTAAAACCTATTAGGAGGGTTTTGGACATTAGTTGAATGCAGGCGCTGTTTTACCATAACTGTATTGACTGTGTTTAGCTCTGCAGTGCATGTGGTTATGTGTGTTTATATGTCTGTGTCTCATCAGTTCAGAACTGCGTGGGTGTCCTGAGGGTTCCCTCGGTGGTGTACATATGTCTGGCTGTTGTTATGTATCCATTACATTAATATTATGTCTCTTTTCTTACTGCAGGTGTAAATCCAGGAATCTGTGGAGACCCAGGGGTCCCTCCTCACGGTGCCCGTCTGGGAGGGGAAGAATTCAAAACCAAGAGCTTGCTGCGTTTCAGCTGTGAGGCGGGATACAGTCTGACGGGCTCAGCTGAAAGGACCTGCCTTCACAACGGCACCTGGAGTGGCACACAACCTGTCTGTCAAGGTGGGGAAGTGTGGCAGCAACATGACTTGTGTGGTTATGTAAAAATTAGAATCTATTGAAAGAAGGAGGAAAAGCAATTAAAAGCCTTTACTGATACTCACACTTCAAACAGAATACACAGCTTCTTAATTTTTAACAGAGATAACATGTTGAATTCCATCAAAGCACTTGGTTATTTTGTATTGAAAATAATATAAGTGATTTTCTCCTGAAGTCAAACTAGACATTAATGGCCTCTTGTGCACTGTAATCTATCTATATGCAGCTTCTTTCCCTGTCCAAGGGACATGGATGTGCCAACTTGGCCTAAACAGAATTGACTGTTTTGGAGATGTCATAGGTTTTGATTGCAAACTATTGCTGTCTCATCTGATAGTGCCTTTGGGTCCCGAACCAGATTCTATAGAACACTGCTATAAAATGAAGAAGTGCTTATTTTGTATAAACATATTTGTGCCATATAGATGTAATTATTCTGCCTTTTATGAGTGAGTGTCTCAGGCTCCAAAGTTGAACAGCTTAATCTCTTCTTTGGAGAATACATTAGCATCAGGCTACCTGGCATGCTAGTGACAGTAAGCAACTAATCCGTTACTAAATATAGCTTAAAGCACATTACACACATTGTGCATTGTACATTATAAATAATGTGCAAGTGAAGATTACACATTGCTTATACATACATCGAGATAGATGCAATGCATATCATGAAGTAAGTATGTATATTGAAACAAACTGCATGTCAACCATGTCTACAAAGTGAACTTTAATTCCTCAGATGACGTTTCACTCAATCGCTGCAGTCTTTAATTCACACAATTGCCACACAACACAAAAAATATACAATTTATTATACCTTTTGCTTTAAAAGATGATTTGATATGTAGATTGACCACAAACTAAATTGTCTTTCGTAGGGAAAAGAACCTTCAGGTTCACATAATGCAAGAGGTTCATGGGAGTAGCAGTCTGAGATTGAAGTTTGCGTACGTGTTGTGTATGTTTATATCTTTGTGGCCCAGATACAAAGTACTGAAGTGTGTCACTCCTAACTGACTGAGCTGGATCTTCCACAGCACAGGGGTAATAAAAGTGCCTCCTATACAACAGCAGTTTTCAGAGACACTCTTTAAACCCATGGGGGTTTAGGTGAAATTAAAGTGGGTCCCCAAATCCTAAGCTGCTGCCTGTGTGCTGCCTACTCCCTTTTGCCTTCTATGTTGGGTGGGCTGAATAAAACACTGCTGACATCATCTTCATTGTTCTTTGAAGCAGATTCTAGATTCAGTAAGATAGATGGACTGCTCTAGCAGTAATTTCAGTGGTTAGTGGGAGGAAGAGTGAGTCATACAGTTCCAATGTACTCGTAATATTGTGTGGCTGTGACCCAAATATCACCAGTACACCAAATATAGAACACTGCAAAGATTAAATGCCAAACTGACTAGCATTAGAACAATGAGCAGTGGATCATCACATGTGATTTTTGTGCCATGTCAGCTGTCAATATTTTCAGATTGTATCTCACTTTGGAAGAAAACTCGCAACCCCTTTCCCAAAACTGCAAGACACAGGACTGTGTGTAAAACTGATTTGCTGTTTGGTTGAGAATGAATGTACTTTTATTTTGAGTCATGTTTTGCCTACATATACTGAATGAATAACATTGAATCAAGTCTTTCCATTCTTACAAATACCAAAATCCGTGTCTGTGTTTTTGTCAGACTAATTATTTATGTCTGTCTACAGTTGTTTTTCATTAAGCTAATAGTGGTTAAAAGCTGATTCAGAAAGGATGAGGCATCTATCACTGGGACACAAACACAAAGAAATCCATACAACAAAATACAAATACAGACCGTTGCTCATGTACTTGTAACACACACAGGAACAGACTTTACACACACACACACACACACACACACACACACACAGCTTTGCATGATGTGCTCCACCTACACACCCTGTCACACACATGCTTGGACAGAGCTTTTAAGTGCTCTAACTAATGAATCCCATCAATAGGTGTTTGGATGTTAAAGTCCGTCAGCTGTCATGATCTTATTAGTGAAATGTGCTGGGGTTAGTTGTTAATTCCTGTTGGTGTTGTTAATGTGCTGCGCCAGCAAACTAAAGATTGATGGATCACTTCTTCAGACCAGAGTCATCGTCTCTCCCCTTCTTCATTCTTGTGTCCTCTCTCACAGTTTGTTCTTACAATCTGCCAGAGCAGTGGTGATTCAAATACAAAGACATGGATATTCACGCCTTTGACTGTTTGAAAAAAAACAATGTGTGAGAACAATGCATTGAGCCTATTGAAGCAGCTGTGGGGATGAACACCAGTGTGTCTAAATGGAAGTTGTAATGCCACAGGTATAGTCAAATAATGAACAAAAATTCTCGAGCACTCATTGCTGAGATTTTTGTTTTCCCCAAGATGACTTCAGAAGGACATTGTCCACGGGATCTGTCTGGTAATCAGCTTCACAACCCGGCTGCATGACAAATCTTCTTCTTACTTTTTTTTTTCTTTCTCACAGCTGTTGGGAATCACACCACAATCATCACATGTAAAAGCTGTTGCATATCTGCAGACATCATCTCTTGTTTTTAGAAGAGGCAGAACCTTGGAGGCAGATTCGCAGAACCTTGACCTTGGAGCATTTTAAGGCCTTGTGCTTTGCTCAGCGGCACTTGTAGTGGGTGCTGCTGTAGATGTATTACCGGCCTCCTGCCAGCCTCTAGCACACAAGCAGAATATTGCCATCCACTGCTCGGAATCAGTCCAACAACCTTTAGTCATCAATCAGCGTCACTACCTCAAGGATATATTTTACTTTACTTTAGCTGACTAGTGATGATCTTTTTATTGCAGCCTAGAGCTGATCGCCTTTGAGTGACACCTGAAGGTATTGCTCACACAGATATCATCAGGATAATTAATCACTACTGTTTAATATTCCCTCAATTTTTAGCTGTATCCTGTGGTAACCCTGGCACCCCAGCATATGGAAGAATCGTCTTCAGTGATGGCATCACCTTTGGCAGTTCAGTAGCATATGCATGTTGGGAAGGCTTCAAAACATCAGGCCTGACCACCAGACACTGCACAACAAATGGGACATGGACAGGACAACCCCCAGACTGCACTGGTAAGATTGGGTAGTTGAAGACTATTGCTTTATTACTTATTTGCAAAGGTCAAACAAGCTTTATTAGCTATAACACTGAAGCAGTGTTGGTGCATGTATGAAAACATACAGCAATAGAATGAATCGTGCTTGGTCTACTGCAGCTACGGCAGGAATTGCTTCAGGGAAGTAAAAGAAAAGTTGAGTAGGAGGGGGAGGTCAAGTGGCAAGCAAAGTCCAAAAATGTTACTGACCTGGTACACTACTACACAACTGCAGGCTTCTGACAGATTAGCACTGTACATACTGTATTCATGATTATCTCTCTCATCCTCTTAAGTGATCAGTTGCGGAGACCCTGGGCCAGTAGCCAATGGGATCTATCTCGGAAGTGAGTTTGCCTTCAACCACACGGTGACCTACCGGTGTAACCCGGGACACCTGATGGAACAACCTGGACTGGGATGCAGCGTTCTGCGCTGCACTAAAGTTGGAACCTGGAATCAAACCAAACCCAGCTGTAAAGGTGACAACAATGATATCTTATAATAACTGCTCCCAAAGTAACATAAGACAACTTTTGAGTTTATCTGTTCATCCAAATATAAAGCATCAAGGGATCTGGAGGACAATATTGGAGTACATGTTGCAACTTGCAGATGTTTAATTTTCAGTCATTTCCAACCAAGACTAGGCTACTTATTTTAACTACTTCCTACATGCGCTAGAAGTCGTTGACCAATCACAACAAAGTGATTATATATATTTAGAAAATATGTTATGAAAGACACATTTTACACAAAAAATATCCATGTCAAAAGCAAAACATTTACAACAAATACTACAGTAGATTTTAACAGTGATAGCTCCAAACAGTGACATCTATTAACAAAATATACAGGGCTCAAAAATTCAGAAAATGGTTCCAAAAAAAATAGAACTGTACACAAATCAAACTATTGTATTTAAAATTATATATTTTTTATGAATATTTCATTTAGTTTTAAGAGCTCATATTTGAATCCCATTAGTAATCAATGACAAATATTTATGTAAAGATTGTGACTAAGCCTGAACAGCAAGTACATATACCACATTTTAGTAAAATTCTACACTGCTGTTAAATGCCAAATAGAACATGGGTTTAAAGTGAAAAACAATACTTAAGAATAAAAAAGCCCAACAAATCAAGTGACAATGTAAAAAAGACCAACAGTATTTCAGTGCAAGCTGGCATACTAAATCAACAGTCTATGACTTTAACAGTACATTAGAATGAGGCCAAGGGAAGATTAACATTGCTTTTTAAAATAACAGTGTGTTAAATTCAGCTTTATTTCTTGAAACCCCTCTTGTTTTTCACAAACATAAAGGTGAAATTACAAAAGACTATTAAAGTAAAATGGGCTGGAGTTTTACAGCAACACATGTTTAGAGTTCAGACTATGATACTCAATGATAGTAAAAAGGGAAGGTTTCCTGAGATCCTTCCTGCTGCTTCTTCCCACAAACAGAAAATCTCCTGCTGGCTCTTGCAGTTGCAGAGGCTTTGAACTGAGATATAAAAAATAAAAAAAAAACTGAGAAAGCAGGCAGAGAGGCTACTGAGAGGGAACCAGAGAAAGATGCAGACAGAGGGAAAAACTGACAAGTAAAAGATACTGTAGGTGATAGAAATGAGACTGGGCCTGTCAATGGAAGTGAAAATTAGAGGGGACCAGAAATGTTGGGAAAGAGAGGCAGAGATACAGGTAAGAAAAGTCCTCTAACGTTTTTGTTTCTTTCTTTCCCTTTCTTGTCTTTTTCTCTCTGCCCTCCTTTGCTTCTCACTTTTCTCCTCTCTTCAGGTTCTGCTGTTCATGTCATTCTGTTCGTCTCCCCTGCTTTCATTCACTCTTATTTCAACCACTTCAAACAACCCACAAGTCTTCATTTGATCCTGTTTTGGAACAACAACTTCTTCACACACAGGCACACATGCACATACAGAAGCATATTGCATGAAGGAGTTGTAAACCATAAAAGTGTAGCTTGACAGGCAAAGTGATTCAAGTTAGACGTAGAAAGAAAGAGCTATTGAACAACCAAGGCGGTGTCGTAGAATAAAACATTACATAAACACAAAAACACAGAAGACACAGGTTACTGAAGAGATTTTTCAAAGACAGAAAATGGGAGGTAGAAAATGAGAGAGTCAAGTGTATGAATGAAAAGGGAGAGAGAATGTGAAGAGCGATCAGTGGGGCTACGAGGAGAGAGCGACAGAGAAGTGAGTAAGAGAGAGGAAAGAAGTGATGGGAGAAACAAAGAGACGCAAATCAATACCTGTTCCCAAACCTGTAAACACACAGTGAGAAAAGGGATTCAGCCCATAAAATGTGTTGACTGGCTGAATTGCACTGAGAGAGATATGCCTCAAAGATGAATTAAGGGAGAGAGCCGCAGCGACGGTGTGAGAAGGAGACCAAGAGAGCAAGGGCGAGATTGAAAGAGGACCGGAGCAGGGACAGAATGATGGGGAAAAGGGTGCAGGGAGATAGAGAGGATGTCCTGAGAGGAGTAGGAAGAGAGAAAAGAGGCTGGGTATGAAAGAACATAGGGTGGAGGAGTGAGAAGAAAGAACAAAGGGTGGGTAAAGGGAAAAGAGTCAGTGATCGCATTGACAGTGAGAAGAGCAGGTGTGGTATCAGAAAGCAGGGATGAGTTATTCCTAAAGAATAATGTGACGCCAAACCCTGGAATCAACGGCGAAGGAAAGACACAAATAGAAAATAAAAGTTCTGAAACCTTCAATTACAGACACAGGTGTTCTTTGGGCATCAGAGACCTGTAGAAATATTGTTCTGAAATATGAACTTCTGAAGTCAATAATGTTTTATTCTCTTTTTAAGACAGCTGGAGTTTGATGCCGAACAACGAGGATGTTTTGATGGAGAAGAAAATACTCATTCAGTTATTATCTGAATTCCCATTAGCTGCTGGCTAGCTACCAGCTATTGTTCCTTGAGTCACACAACGAAACAGTTATGAATGGCATGTCTTAAGAAACTGGGTTTTGGCATTGAGTTGTGTGCAGGTGTGTCTACTGGTGACATAAAAAATCATACAAAGTCAAGTTATAAGTTGACCACCACTGTTGCCTAGAAACTGCAACGTTACAAACAAAGGTTATTTATTTTCTAGTTCAAACCAGTTTTTCTGTCAACTGCACTTTCTGAGTCTTAAGACAAGCCACAATGTAACACAGACACAGTGAAGACTGAGAAAAACAAAAATGACATAGGAGACAAGATTAACAGACTAAATCAAGTGTTGGAGGGATTTATTGTTGAGGCAATGCTAATTATCTTTACTGCATCCTGAACATAGATGTATATATTTTTTTCCTATTCATTCCAGCATGTTTATTGCCGCATCTACTGTATATACAGCATGTACTAGTTTGAATGTACATGTCTCTTTCTCTCTCTCTCTCTCTCTCTCTCTCTCTCTCTCTTTGGTTGTACGCACTGTATATCATCATAGTAGAGTGAATGGTGCATGAAACCATCTGTCTCCCGGTTAGATGAGAATTATACCGACTTTATTAGATGTTTGAAGCCGTGCAGATGGTTATCATTATCTTAGGGTGTTAGGCACACACACACACAAGCTCATGCTCACACGCACGGATGGTTATCAGGGTGTTATGAAGTTATATGAACAGATGTTAATGCACAACAAACTGTCATGTATCAACACACACACACAGGTGCATGAAGATCAATGTACGAAATTATCTATTGAAATATTGAAAAGATGGTGTGCATAAACACTATTGTTAATTCTCAATACATAACCGATTTATTTAAGTGCTCCCTTGTCAACTTAAACTGCTGGACTATTTGATATCAACATTGGTTATGTTCACTAGTTATAGAAGCTGTAGGTTTGTGTGGCTCATTAGCATTACATAAATAGCAACCCCACTAATTGAGTTTCGCTATGAATATGTATTTGTTCTTAAAATCCCAATGGAGAACAGCATTTCATAACAAGAAGGTTGATGGAAAAGTTGTCGTGTGGATAATACTATCAGCATTTCATTTAGCAGAGTGAAGGAAAACAGATTACTCCCAATAAGCAGTGTGGAAGTAAAAATTAAACCACATGCAATGCTTAACCCTGAATGTCCTTTCAGAAACTCTCGGTCAATATGGTGACCATGTTTGCTCTTTTGGTTTAGCAACTTAAATGTGGTGACCTGGGTCATGTGCTGTTTTAAGACAGTTAATGTCCATATGGTGATCGCAGCTGTCTGCCGCTTTTGCTTCTCTTTGTTTTCACTTGATGTCACACCTCCATCTGTAGCCATCTTGTCATATAACCTACACTGGCCTTGAGTATGGAAGTATTTGGTGAATGTTTAAATGTATGTTTTAATTAAGTCTTTGTTTTAATTCAGGGTTTTCTTAAGAAATGTGTAGTTTCAGTTGTTGGTTCTCCTCTTCCATATCTTGGGGCTGTATATCCACCAGGGACATGTATTAACTGCTCTTTTGTCTTTCTGAGTGTTCATCGTCTTATTTGATGTTGCTTTATCTGTGGACACTTGAGATTAGTAGATTAGAGGTTAGTACTGCTAGTTACAGTGTAAGAGCAGTGGCTTTGTTAAAAATGTTACTTGTTATAACTGTAGATGATCGTTTACATCTCTGTGTGTGTGCCAGTGATCCAGTGTGGATCTCCTCCTCAAGTCCTACATGGGAAAGTGGAGGGTACGGACCAGTCATGGGGATCAAGTGTTAGCTACAGTTGTTTCCACGGTCACCAGTTGTCCACTCCTGCCGTGTTAACCTGTGAGGGGAATGGGACATGGACGGGAGACATCCCACAGTGTCTGCGTAAGTTAGATGGCCGGCTACATATTCTGTAAACTGCTTCCTAACTTGAACTGATGCACATCACTGTTGTCCTCACTAATAATTCCAACCAAGCGAGAGTGCTAATTGTCACTGTTGTGTCTTTCCAGCTGTCCTGTGTGGTGATCCTGGATCTCCTGGAGGAGGATTCAGAGAAGGGAACATCTTTTCATACCGGTCAGTTAGTGTTTCCACTATATAAATCGACTTGCCACACTTGCATTATGCCACTTCATTGATTATTTGCTCAAACTGGTCCTTAAAAATACTGTTGAGAAGTGCTCTTGTTTGCTTCACTCTGAACATGTCTAAATGTAAAGGAGGTACTATGTCTCCTTTGAAACCACCTAGGAAGTGTTGTATGTTTCAGCAAAGTCACCAATTGTTGAATCAATCAAGTCTATCTAAAAGTGGATCAGACAATTTTTGGCCTCTGTCTGTATGTCAGTTTGAAACAGTGCAAGGACAAAATAGATTTTTGCTCATGAACAAATGAAAGATGAAGGTCAAAAGTGGTTCGATAAAGAAGTTCAGACATTTATCACACCCTACACTGTTCTATGGATAACAGAGGGCTGGAAGTTAAAGAAACTACACCTGGGATAATTTTCTTATTCATTATAACAAGTATTTGTTGTATTTGTGTGTGAAATTAAAGATCTGTTTCCCTTACATAGGTCAGATGTCAGGTTCTACTGCCATGCGCCCTACTTGCTGGTAGGCTCTGCCTCCAGAGTCTGTCAGGCTGATGGGACTTGGAGTGGCCACCAACCAGCCTGTATAGGTAAGACAACACACAAAAACATTTTTGCCATCAGATGTACTAAGAGTGCACATTCTTTCGGAGCTGTTGCAGTAACAACACTTGATGTAACAAGTATGAAGTACTCCACTGTATTGCATTTTTATAGTAGTAATACTTTAGAATTCTGTGTGTGTGGGTGCAGACCCAGCCTTCAACAGCTGTCGGGACCCAGGGACTCCAGCCTATGGTGTCCCGATCATGGCCCAGGGCTTTCAGGTGAGAAGCGTATTCGACTGTACCACTGTCTGCTAATTATCCTTACAATTTAAGTGCCACAGAAATAGTACATTTTCATTGCAATTTTGCATCATTTTATCTCGTTGCACCAGTGCAAGGCCCTGTCATGGAAAGGCCAAATTTGTTTGCTTAAAGGAGAAGTTAAACGACTCTGAATCAAATACCTAATAAGAAGAAAAAAAATAATGGGGAAATGCAAAAGATGGAGAAAATTCTGGAATTACAATTTTGAATTCTCTTTTGAATCTGCATTTTCAAATAGATGTTGAAATTAAATTGTGAAACCCATTTTTTTTAACATTTATTGATGGATTGGTATTTCATTTATTAACTCTTTTTGAATTCCTCTTTGCATTTGCCATTTGAATTTCAAATAACGATCTACTTTGTAATGTATTTTAATTAATGCATTAAACATTTTTATTAATGCATACTTTTACTGTACAACCATTTATTAATCAATGAAATGCTTTATTACTCTTTCGATAATAATTGTCCACCATAAAGGTGTGCCGACCAAAGTACAAAACATTTTGAAATAATGCAATCAGACTAAATGCATAAATATTAATATCCATGTGAGATAAAATGGGCCTAATGTTTGCAACGGTCGTTATTTGGAAAAAGCAAGGTTACACTTGACGAATGGCAGTCACGACGTTCTTTCGTCTTAGGGACTGGGCTGTCTGGAGCACAAATGAAAACCTTTTGATTGAACATATTGGCAATTAAAACCATTAAATTAGGCATAATTGGATATCATCGATATGGCATGTTTCCCCGTCATGTATACAAAGAGGTAGCATTTTTAGAAAAATAAACGCGGCACATGTTTTATTTTGACAAAAATCATTTCATTCTTCAAGTTAAATGAAGGCTACATCATGATGTTGTGTGTCAAGACATTTTTTATTCTGCTTTTGTCAATGCATGGCAATTTAGGTTGGCAGTAAGATTTCATTCAAGTGCCGCAAAAACTACCACATCCTTGGTTCAACTACAAGAACGTGCCTGGAAAATTTAACCTGGAGTGGAACTCAACCTGAGTGTATAGGTAAGGAAATGTTTTACTGTGTACAACTATTACTAGTCCTCATAGTTTTAAAAAGAAAACTGTTTTAGTGGCTCTGTCGTGTTGGTACTGTTGAGGTTTATGTTGTAGTTCAGATTTTGTTACTTTTGTAAAGTTTCTGCTATTTTAGTCTTAAACACTGATGTCATAGTCAACTGTTTATTTTCTCCTCCCCTCCTCAGCCCATTCATGCAGACAGCCAGAGACTCCAGGTAATGTAGATGTTCGCTCTATGGACCTGCCTACCTTGGGATATACGCTGATCTACACCTGTCACGATGGATTCTATCTGGCCGGGGGATCAGAGCACAGAACCTGCAAAAGTGATGGGAGATGGTCGGGCAAATCCCCGCTCTGTAAAGGTGTTCAGCTTCTATCTTAAAAATGAGACCACAATTTACAAAGTGAACATCATGCTGTATTGAAGAAGACTTGAAACTATAGATTGAGACATAAGCTCCTCAGGAAAATGTTTACTGACAATGTAAAGAAGAAGGGTCATTGACTTCAATACAAACTGACTTCTTTTTGTAACATGACATTCATTTTGCTGATGTTTTTATCCAGAACGACTTACAATCATTGATACAACCAGTGAGTCATCCTCTGCTGTTCATTCCAGTGAATACAGGCTTCAGGCACTTCGGCATTGGCTTTATTTTCCGCCCCGGTTACTACGTACATTTTCATATAGGCTACAGTCTATGTGGAACTCCCAGAAATTAAAAATGACATTACAATGGACTATTAGATTTTAATATTTAGATTATAATATAAGATTTTTCATGTCTTATTTCAGCCCTGTCAGGTGGTCAATCACACATCTATTTCCACCCCATATCTAAATCAAATGTTAAGTCGATAAAGCCATAGCTGTCTAGTGAGCTTAGCTAAATCTAAAGTTGTTTTACATTTCAGTTGGAGTGAAAGTCAGTCCCAAAGGCAGAGGCGAGTCAGATGTCCAGAAGAACAAGATTCGTGGTATGCAGTATACAACTACAACACACACACACACACACAATAAATAGGATCTTTACAAAGTTTGGGAGCTGGGAAAACTGCATCAGTGCTGCAGTTGATTTTTTTTCTCTCTTGAATTGCAGTTCCAGTGGATGTTTTTTCACCAAACTCTGAGTGGAGTGGATTCTACGAGTATCTGGGGAAGAGACAGGCCACCACATTGACAGTTACTGGCTATAATCTGACCAGTGGCAGAGTTAATGTCACATTACTGGAGACCAGCGGAGTATCAATCAGACTGTCAGGTAAAAGCAAGGAGAGGAACAAGGAAAACACTAATATTGTTTAGAGTTTTACTATAGAACTTTAATAGACATTATATTATCGCTATTTTCCAGAGCTTGAAACATGGATACATTAAACCAGTAAACCAAATTGTCTCA
Source organism: Scophthalmus maximus (assembly GCF_022379125.1). Taxonomy (NCBI): domain Eukaryota; kingdom Metazoa; phylum Chordata; class Actinopteri; order Pleuronectiformes; family Scophthalmidae; genus Scophthalmus; species Scophthalmus maximus. The sequence continues at coordinate 15,349,041 of NC_061518.1, read as the reverse complement.
TATAAAATTTTCATCAACAGAGCCTCTCTTAATTGTCTGACTGTGAAGATGTTTTGTACCACTACTACTTTGTTTATCAATAGGGAAAAAGAGCAATTGTCTGCAGTTGCAGACCTAAGTGTAAATTAAACTATCGAGCACTGCCTTAGGTATAAATTCAGAGCAGGTGAACAAGGATCCTGCTTTCATTCATACTTATCAGAACGACATCACCGATATAAAGTTGTAAATTGGTGCAATTCTCTGTATTGTACGTACAATGCATGCTTCTATAAACATTCACAGTCTGCATGGCAGTAAATGGTGTTTGCATGAGCTGTAGAGCACACAGAGAATAGAAACAGGGCATTAATACCTGAAATAATAAAACAAGCAGGTGCACTGGAGGGAGTTATGCAGCAAGGTGATGCAGTTGTATCTGCAGAATCAACAGATCAGTCTAAAGGAACAAATTATTACATGGGTAACAGAACCTCCTATTGTTGTGCCCCATGGCACCTGATGTACTGTTTATTTTTTAAATGTTTATTGTATTTACTGTAAGATACATAGAGTATATTTCATGAAAATGACTGGCAGGTTAACGAATTAGGTAAATATGCACTTTCAAATGATAACTTTTACAATAGAAGTGTTTAAGCTACTGTGAAAAAGGCTATCTGACTCTTCCATTGACTGACACCCGTGTGTATTGTTTGACATTTGACAATGACATTTCTGGATCGATAGTTCAGGTTGATCCTGGGGGCCGTGGTTGGAGACAAGGGTTGCTGACGTCTAAAAAAAAAATCCATTATAATCTATAATTCTTTTACACAGTTGTCATACAGAACATCAATATCATGTGTTAGCACTGTTGTTAGCCAAAAAGTAACATGTAGCTGAAGGCTTCAAGTGTCAGTGAAGGAAAAAGAGTACGATAATTCAAAATGGCAGGGTATTTCCTTTTTTTCTGTTTGTCATGCACCCTGTATGTCTGTTTGTTTACTACCTTGTCAGCCTCCCATGTTACCTCACTGTTTTCCTATTTTACCTGCCAAGTGTCAACACAATTTAAAACAAAAGTTAACATGCCGTAATAAAACTGTACCAGTCACTGATCTGTCTTTTTCTATCTAGGCACCTATAAGTCAGAGGAAAACCAGCTGCTCTTGAAAGTCTACCAGGTGAAGGGGCCAACAGAGCACTACTACAGCAAGTTTAAAAATGACAACTGGGCAATGGATGGATATGTAAGACAAACTTCCTCTTACTCTTATTATATTGAGCATTTTAGCGTGAGAAGAAGTTTTACACAGCTTTAATTATAATCACAATAAATATCACAATAAGAATGTATATTTCTGGGAAACAGATAAATGATAATTCTGAATTATTGCACTTGCTTCCTCTGTAACAATAATATGATACTGTCTCTACCACATTACTCACCCATGCTTCCACTATGCTGGAATGGGACAAGAGAGGCGCATTGACATTTCAGAGAAATCTTCCGTTGCATTATGCAAAACAGATTTTGAAATGATCTTCTCAGACAGAGGGATAGTGTGCTATACTAAGAAGCATTGTTTCCATCACCTTAATGATGGAGTAAGCAGTTATGGAGAAAGAGTGTTGACATTTGAACCCTACAAAAACTTTGCCTCCCAAATTCATGCATGCGCACTGTGCACAGGGCAGACAGAATAGCGGGAAAAAGAGCATCTTGTGTGGTGTGGAAGTGGATATTCTCAAATAGATGAAGCAAAACCAACCATATAATGTAAAATTTCATCAAACAAAGTACGTGCATGCAAACCCTTCATCCAAATTATAACAAACAGTAAAACTATTTAGACTTAGTTGAAGATTGTTTTTACAAAACTAACTAACTACTATGACAGTCTGTAGTCTTGTAGCTAAACTAACAAGGGTCGTGATGCTACCTATTATAGTATTTTGAACTATGTATCCAATCAAATAATAATGCCACTGTGGTAGCAAACTTGTGATTTAGCTCTTTGTGGTGTTAAAATCCTTTGCATGTTCTATGAACTAATGCCATGATGTAGAGCAAACGATGAGACAGCAAACTGTTAGTACAGTGGCTGCTTCAAAGTTAACATGAAGAGAATTGATACTCTACCAATAGCCTAGCTTGGAAAACTAGGAAGTAAGTAGAAATGTCATGGGGAGAATAATAGAATGTGACCAGAGACACATATATAACCATGTTAGTTACATGTCAGGCAGAAACGCGTCCCCACCATAGTCGGACTAGCCATCTGGATATCGGAAACAAATCTTGGTGGGCCTTTAAGTGTGCCACAAAACAGGTCAGCAGGTGGACCGTCAAAACAGCCATAGTCTCTCCCAGCCCTGTCAGTCTCTTTGCCCCCCACTGCAATGGGTCCCTTTTATGCAATCCCATTCAATCAGACTTTAATCTTGATCTTTTGCTGATGGATGGTTAGACTGCTCCCTCCCATGGTAATCTTTAAGTAAGTACAAACTATTAGTACACTGTTTTATTTGCCAATCCACAAGTTTTTTCTTTCTTTTTCTCTTTCTCAAAAAATAGTGTCATATAGTACAAAATGAAGACATGCTAAAGTAAACAGTTGGCCATTTAACAGTCTTATTCCCATCTGTCATCTGGGGTGATCTTTTCAGCCTGTTGGACACAGCAGGGCAGATTTACCAACAAATTGATCCTCATTTTCTATAGACTCTAGGAAAATAATAATGTAACACCTATGATTTCACCCACTGAACTGTGAAGGGGCATTTCAGGGAAACAGCTAATTACATTTTTTGTCAAATGTTAGATGAGAGGATCAATGCTACGTATATGCCTTTGCCCATGAAACTGAATATGGCTGTGAAAAAGGACATTTTAACAATTTTTTGTATAATGAACTAGAAAAATGTTAATAAACATTAGAGCAAATGGCAGGTTTACAATATAATACAGGTTTAGGTCTCAGAGGTTTTAATTTGATGTTTCTATCAACTTTAGTTTTGGCGGCATCAGGTCAGCTTTTACCTCTGGTTTGACAGTGATACTGTCTCTTACTTACTGAAATCCTGCTGGTCCTCGTCTTCCTCGAAAACTTCTCTCACCTTGAGCCTTGGCTAGCAGCCCAGCAGGCACGTCAAAGCCTGTGTCAGAATTTCCCAATTCATTGTTATTGTCAGTTTCATCCAAGTAACACTGCTTTGCTCAGCGTCTGAACTGTAACTGTTCAGACGTGAATTTCAGTGAATTACAATGCATTTCAGAGGTTAAGTGTACAACAACATAATACATCTCATTGGGCTGTAAGGGGAGACATATGCAAATGTCTTACTGGTCTTGAAGGAAAACAGGTGAAATGATGAATGGATTCAATCAGCCACATTATAATACTGTTTGTGTCTGGAAAGAAAGAAACAAAAAAAACATAGACAGAAAGTTAGTGATGTGCCATGTAGACTTTTTAACTTGGTTTGATGTGATATCTGAAATTGGGACTTCTATCGATCGTTTCTAAACGACAGGGGGATAGATTGAAAAAAAAAAATCTGATACTGTTGGACTTGTTGACAGAGAGGACCAGAGAACCAGGCATGGAGCAACCAAGTTAGTAGATTGTAGGGGAAAAAAAGAATGTAAGAAAGAAGGAATGAGACACAGACAGCAGATTTTTCATGTTGCCAAAGACAGAAGAGTGAAGGAGAATAAGAGTCAAGCTGATAATGACCTTGTTGTCTGGTTCCCGAAAAACAATCTTTTCAAAGTTAGAAGATGAAATTTCAATTGTCCGTTTGTGGGTAAAACATTGCTGCTTCAATCTCAAAAACAAGAAATAGTGGAAGGGGGACAGAAGAGGTGCCCAAGTGCAGGAGGCGGGAAGTTACTGTCAATGAGAGGAGAGGACAGGGTCAAACCTGGCACTCAAATGTATACGGCATGATGTAAATGTTACGGTTTAATATAAGGGGGGACTCTCGAGGCAGAACACAGTCCAACGGGCCAGTGAGCAGTTTTCCAGAATCAATGTCCAGAGTTCAGAGAGGTTAGGCAGAGACGAGGCTGGCAGCAGTCCAATGCAGAAGAATGATAAGGAGAGCTGGCTGAGTGTGGCAGGAGGAGAAGTCAGCAAAAAAATACGTTAATATTCAGACAGACAGGCAGGTAATAGAACTTTTTAAAAAGTTTTCAAAAAGGCAGGAAAAGCCAAACGCTTTACCACGATTGAGAACGGCGATCTGGTAGAGTCCTGATGAATGAGCCGGTCCTCATATTCAGCAAGAGAAATCATTAAGTTGCAGCAGAAAAAACAAAATGCAAAGTCCACAGTAACAGTTCAATCCTAAAAAAAATTAAAGAAAATGAAAATATTTCAAATTGAATATATTTAATGTCACAGTGTGTTTCAAATAAAACCAAGCCACACGTTTAATGAGTGGTTGTTTTGATCAAAGAAATAAAGAGATGTCCCTTTACTTTATACAAAAATAGTATTTGCTGGCTAAGAAGTGAACTTGCGTCATACTAAGAACTTTGTTCCACTGTAACTCTTAAGGATGACAACATAAACTGATTACTGTTAACTGATGCTGTCATCCATCTGTAGTCAACTGTACTGAAGGGTTATTACATATTCACCTATCGGTTCTTAAAATATTTTCACCCCATAACCACACCTGTCTTTTACTTCCCCTTTTTATCTGAACGCCACTTTTTAACACTTTGATTTAAATTCTGCACTGTTGAAAGAGTAATAACAGAAAAGAAACATATACAGTATCTCCCCCTGTCTGTGCAAGATGCTCATATTCAACTGTACAGTATGTTGTTGGTTGTTTTTTTTTCAGGTTACAGCTGAATCAGACCAGAAGACTTTTGTTTACCAGGGGCATATTCACAGTAAAGACTTCGGCAAGTTCCATCTGACGAGGCAAGGTACGTCTGTCAATGACATCAGCACCAAGTCCAACCACAACAAACAATACATAGTTTATGCTCCTGAAAAACATACCAAAATGTGGATACACTAAAATAATTACTCAATTTAATTAAAATAATGAAATGGTTTGGTCATTGTAGTATGTAATGAATTCAATTTCAGACTGAGTAAACATTAGAAGCAGAGCTGAAGTTGACAGAATAAATTAATGCAAAAAACACATATAACACATGCACAATAGGGTTTTTATATGAGTGTATTCATGCATGTCTGGGTTCTTCTTTGTCTGTATCCCCAGGCCCTGTAACCATGGCAATGGACCCATCCAACCCCTACACAAACAGCAGCTCTGTGGCAGCAGCCATCTTGGTTCCTTTCTTTGCCCTCATACTGTCTGGATTTGCCTTCTACCTCTACAAGCACAGGTAAGCTATATCCTCAACGTAGATCCACCAGAGACGCGAACAACATGAGTAGAATACAAAGCAGCCATTTTGCTTTCTGGCTTTGTCTTCTTTAAAAAACACATCAGGTTGCATGCCCTCAACCTAAAGTAATATAAAAGCAAATAAGTTATAGGTAAAAGTAAAATAAAGTACAAAATGAAATAAAAATTACCAATAAACCACAACTGGATCAGTCACTTTTCAACAAGTTGACTTATGTTAAAATATATATTAAAAGCTATCCACTCTGAATTATTTGCTTATGTTGATAACATGCTGATTTTCAATGCATTTGAGGGGTTTTGCTAATTTAATAATTTCCTTGAAATACACACTCAAACGTATTTAAAATGTGTTTTTGTGCTGAAATCGTGAGCCTGTATTTATCAAACTTCTCAAAGTAAGAAATAATTCCAAATTGTTTTTCAGTGACATCTTGATATCGACAAATGCAGGGGCACATCGCTACAGATTTATTTATTATGGTGACCAGAGGTGCAGACACAGCCCTGGGGCTACATAAAGTAGGGAGGATAAATTATCCGTAGGTGGAGATGCATCGCACCCCCAACCACGACACCCTGGTAGTTTCTTTATGAACCAGGAATCCTGGCCAGTTCACCTGTATTACAGGCAAACTGTCTGGATACAGAGCAACAAGTAAAATATACATCAGTCTTTATAAGATTATACAACACTCCAGGGCAGATGTTGTCACTTTTCAAGTTAATGATGATGATGAAGATGACGCTGTAGTTCTTCAGAGGACAGTTAGACGTCTTTGAAATGTGATGCCAATAGATTTTCAAAGCCATGAAAATGTTTTCTTGTTTAATCCATGCTTCACTGGACGAGATCCTCCTATAAATGTCAGATTCACATGACAAAAACTTACTGTGAGGCATCACCCATTAATCTAGCCTGGTACAATTCTGTCTTATTGACAATGATAACTCTATATTCTATGAATGTAGATGTGCATGAGTTAAAAAATAATTGTGTGTTAACAAATCCTCCACCAGAAAGTAAGTGTGTGTGTGTGTGTGTGTGTGTGTGTGTGTGTGTGTGTGTGTGTGTGTGTGTGTGTGTGTGTGTGTGTGTGTGTGTGTGTGTGTGTGTGTGTGTGTGTGTGTGTGTGTGTGTGTGTGTGTGTGTGTGTGTGTGTGTGTGTGTGTGTGTGTGTCGGTGTGTCGGTGTGTGTGTGTCGGTGTGTGTGCGCCAAACTTAGTATAGAAGATGGACCTAAAACACAATGCAAATATACTGAGTGGACCAGTTAACGTATTTATTTATTAAAAACATTTTTGAAGGACAGGCTGGGTTACAGGGATGTGAAAACTTAATTATAGTTCTAAAACTCAAAACACACCCTGAAGGTTTAATCTGATTGACCTTAGATATTAATTATTGCTCCTAGAAAGTTCACAAAAGACTTAAAAAGCCTTCTGATGTGAGATAATGCAGGGATTTATTGAGGGTAAAATGTCATCATTGATGTTTCCTGTTTTAAGACTTGTTTAAGATTGTTTATCTAAGTGATGTTCTGAGTTTTGCACTTCATCAAAGTTTCACAAAGTCATCCTACTCGTCTTACAGTAGTCTTCATTATTCCATGTTAATCTGTTGATTTTTAATAGGTGGTTGCTACAGTACTATATCTGTAGTGAGTCTTTTAGTTCCCTAACCTATTGATGCAATTGAGGAAATGGTTAATAATGTGCTATGCTAAGTAATGAGTATGGTAAATCCTGTAAATGCCAGTATGGTCACTGTGATTTACAGGGCAATGCAAACTTACACAAGACATTGAAACTGCATTTATCATAGTATACATATGATAGCTGATGGGGTGAGTAGACTAGTAGCTCTATCGCTTCATTACACTTTGTCACACAGCCTGCTTGCTAGTTAGCAGGTTTGCAATGCTAGTTGATGTTTATTAAAGCTGATGGTTGTATGCAGGACGTTGTCTGCTGACACAGATGACAATGAGAGACCAAAAGACACCTGGGGGCCTGGTGGCAGGTAAGACTGATACTTGTCATTCACCTGGTTTCAAATAGCAACCAGACCTCCGCCCGCCGCCACATCCTCCGTCAAACTTTTCATCTCTTATTTTTATTTTGTTTTTCTCATGCTGTTTAGCAAGGCTGCACAAATGAAAGATTTATCTGAACTGTATATGGATATTAATTTTATGGAAAAATGAACAAGGTGAAACCTTATACCAGCTAAAAGTAAATGGGTAAACATTCATACTGAGGGGAAACAAACTATCTCATTTTTGATTTTATTCAAGAGCAGTGCACCCCTACTGTGTTAAACTAGCAATACTTAAAAACTAGACGGAAGACTTATTATTTCGTCTTTGATCTCATTGTCATCTCTTTGTCAGCATGATACCATCAAGAACAAATGTTTGACCTTCTGTAAACTGGCCTAATCAGAGCGAATGACATGCATACTTCTGTTTGCTGCTGCTTTTTATCATTATTTCCAACTGTTTTTTATAACCAGATAATTAATTTCATCTTGACTTAACAGTAGGTGTATGATAAACCTAGTTTTGCTAATGGAACAAAATGCCTTTACCAATAAACCAGCGGAAAGAAACGGTATTTCTTCATTATGTGATATCTTAAAGAGAGAAACTGAAAGCTAGGTATGAGTGTGTACACTGCAGTTTCCTTCTGCCTTGGCCGTATGATTGTACAGTATTTCTAATACTGTCAGAGCAATTATGTGTGCTGTTTTTCATTCTACCAATAAAATTTAACTATTGCACCTACAGCCGCAACCAGAATCTAGTGCAGTGATTTGAACTACTGCCATGCAAGCGAGGTCTGTGAGCTGGTGTGTGTGCAGTTTTGTAAAGTAATGGGTTGAGCATGTAGGGTAGGCTTAGTGGCTCCCCAGGGTTGGATTTCCACTTTTGCGCATACACACGAACACACATACACACCTCCACACACTCTTAATGAGGTCAGAGTCAAACAGCGTTTCAGCTGCAGCACTCCTCCCTACTAATAGTTCCACAGGGTTTGGGAGTAAGTGATTATATCTAACTGGATTATAAAGCCTGATTATACAAAAATGTAATCTGCAACAAACAGATAAATTAGGAGGGTGTAGTCAAATTTCACTGTGTATCCATTTGAACCTGTATACTAAGTTTCTTAAGATCCTTATTCAGGCAATATATTCCTTTGAACTAAAACCATTGAAAACCATTTGCAGGATGATGGCAGGTTGCATGCACGCCGACACCCTCACATGAGAGCAGCAGATGGGTACTGGGAAGCTGAACCACTGAAGCAAGCAGTTGTTATGGTTCATGCTCTCTCCTGCCCCAATTTTCATAGCAATTTGAAGATTTTTTCTTTTTTCTTTACCAGAAACCTGGTCTTGCAAAGTTTGCACCTTTGATCTAAAGTGTAAAGCTTCAGATCAGCTTATCCAACAAGACAACTGACAGGACATAGAAGCAATTTCAAGTGTACTTTTCTGATTAAACATGAGCTTTGAAATGTGTTAATGAGATAATGATAAATAGCCAGTATCCTGTTAATTGTTTTTTCTGTACCAGTACATTTACGTACAGTTTTCTCTTATGGATGCATACTAGGATATTCTGCTGCCCAGTAGATCTTGCACTTGCACATATTTCATTTTCCTTTGAGTAGATGTGCTTTGTATATCTGTTTTGTTGAAGAGAAAATGGAAAATTCCACTAATAACATGGAGTTGCGCTCATTTTGAATTTTGGTTTTATTTTTCACATTAATGGATCAAAAAAACATTCACATTCGCCTGAAATAAGTCATTCACATGAAATCCTTTCTCTTGAAGCATCGTGGGTTTTTTGTTGTTTTTTTTGGGGCACAATGGCTCCAAAACAAACTCACTGACACTGATAGGAAATCTAAGAGTCTAAGAATGTTGTTGAGAGTGGATTAGGAATGAGTATATTAGAAAAACAGCTCTGATTGGATGGTGTGGAGACAAAGCAAGAGAGGTGAGATCAGGATGGTTCTGACATGTGCAAGGAAAGATGTTGGGTGTATTGACAGAATGACAGTAAATATGGAACTGCAACACGAGGAAAAGAGGAAGGCCATAGAGGAGGTTTATGGATGTGTTGAGAGGAGACATGCAGGTGGTTAGCGTGACAGAGGAAGATGCAGAGGACAGGACGAGATAGAAACAGATGATTCGCTGTGGCAAGCCGTAATGGGAGCAGAAAACTCAATGCAGGTTTAATATTATGCTATACTTAGTATCACTGCAAGATCAGCCTGATTTACCTTTTTTCACTGTGTCCTCGGTCACACTTAATACATATTTTATATTAAAACATCAGCAAATCTCGGCAACTTAACTTAGATTTCCTAAAATGAGTGTGTTTTACTTGTGATTTTGTGTTTCAGAGGCCTGTTCACTTTTCATTACGATTTGCTTTTATCAAACATTAAATACAAGTTTGCTAATATAAATAACATATATTTTTCAAACCAAACTTTTGTCATTAACGCAATGTCACTTCTCTCTTTTTCCAGGACACGTCCCAAGGTCCAGTTCAATGGCTATGTCGGCCATGAGAGCTCCAACGGTCAGGCATCATTTGAAAACCCAATGTATGACACCAACATGAAGCCTACTGAGGCTAAGGCAGTTCGATTCGATACCACACTCAATACAGTCTGCACTGTGGTATAGTCCAGCAAACCTGCCACTATACAGTGGTTTAGTCCAACCTCCATGTTGCAGACTGCTGTGTGGTGTAACCAAACAAAAAAGAAAGAGCAAACATATGTTTTGGACGTGTCACCGTGAGCAGTCTGTGTTGTAGCATGCTGGTCCTCTGTCAGCGTCGTCTGCACAGTAACGCAGCTTGCTCCTGCTCCTGAACAATGGTATCATCCACCTCTTCCTGTAGTCTGAAAGTGCTAAATAGGTTGGAACCAACAAACAAGGGAGTAGACAAAACGTCATCAAGTCAGATGCAGTCTGTTGTTCAGGAGATCAATACTGGGACCAGAATTCCTCTTAAGCACTGTTGCAGTTCGAACATCAAGAAATGTTGTACGATCAGTACAAGTTCTTCCACGAGCGACAACCTAATAGGACAGTTCTAATCCAGTGTCACCTGACTGACTGCTTAAGTTTGACCCACCCACTAATGGAAAGGGCTCTGCATGCCTCTCGAATACCATCCCTGCAACCTGAATAGTGGTTTACCCCAACCTAACCCTTTACCCCCCATGCCAAATTTGCACAGTGGTATAGGCTTCCTGACTCCTCCTGCTGTAGGCCAGACTTGGCTTTGACCAATGTCATGCTCTATCCTCAGGGGAAGCACACAGACTATTCCACCAGTCAGTGGCTCGCTCCACACATTGAATACTAATTGGACAATTTCTATATGTCAAAAAAAACACATCAATGGTGCTGGACAAAACCCCCCCACTGGACTTCCATCATGCTAGACTTGACAGGACTGGACCCTGATGTCACCCTGTATTGACGGCTCACGCCGTCTGTTTTGGTGGAATCTGATGTTAATTGTACAGGCTGCTGTAACACTGACAACCAAACGCAGTCAATACAGTGACAAGTTCAGCCAGACCAAGGATACTCATACTCATCCAGTACAGGATACTAGGATTAAATCAGGACTTGGAGTGGTGGACTAGTGGTATACAATGGTTTGAAATGTTTCAGCCTACTTGGGTAGCTGAATGTGCTGGGTTTAATATAGCAGGACATTCACAGAGTAAGATAAATTGAGTTGTTAGTTAAAAAAGGATTTTTGAATTAGTTCCTGTGATTGCCTTTCCCCTCTGCCACTTGCTGCATTGCCTTGTATGACAGTGTCAACCTATAGTATTTGGTGTCAGTTGGGCTGAAACATTACAAATCAAGCATTTGCAAGTGCTCGTTTGCCCTGGTTTGGTATTAGAGCTCGTAAACATGCTCCAGAGGAGTTTTGGATACTCAAAATATTCTGTAGAGGTACCACACACTTGAAATTGGTCAAATACACAATATTCCACACTAGCCCTAGGCAAACTGTGCTGAACCAGAAAACCAGACAGTTGAGTTGCCCGACAGGTGTACACAATGGATTGGTTTCCAGTGGCCTGTCTAACACAATCAAAGAGACAGACAACTGAATCTTGTTCTTGGCCAGGATTCTGTGTGGAAGCTTGGAGGCAATAAGCTGTCAAGATCTTCGACTGCTGCAATCAGCTGCTACCACATCCAGGAAATGATTTTGTCTTCTCATAACTCTGGCTGGGATAATCAGTCAAGTGGTGACTGATTTGTTTTTCGACAGTATACTCCAGCAACAAAATTAGAAACAGATAAACACATTGAGACAGAAAATTGGACAGACGGACACAGACGAATGGACAGATAGACACCTTTGTCAGCTGTGCTGGAAAAAAGAGACATGGACAGGTTGCTATGGAAACAGAGACAAATAGTTGTCTCCTCTTGTCTCTTCTGGCATTTTTCTTCAGTGAAGATATTGATGAACACACTATGTTCAAAAACCCAGTGACCGCATGGGACTTCCCAAACTATTGCTGCTGGGGACCCCAAAATATAAACTTTATATTAACTCTTAAACTGCACAAAATTTGCACTAGTGTGTTTTTCTGACTGGGTTATGGAAAAAATGAATAATTTTTGTGGGGTCTGAAATGGGTTTAAAAAATGAGTCATTCAACAAAGTGGATTTTATTCAAAAAACTTCTATCTTTAAAAAGATTATAAAATGTCTAAATACAGGGTTACAGAGTGTTTGTATATACACATTTATATTTCAGACTCACTGTTAGCAGAAGGTGTGACCATATGCTATAACGTTTATTTTGTTGCCATGACAACATGCTAGCCAACCCGAATGGTGGGATCAGTTTACCCGCGGACCTCTGAGCTTCTGGTGTCACACAGTGGCAACACACCTGCCATTTTTAGAGCAGTGGCTGTTTCTGAAAGCTCGTACTGAATACAGTTACTGCTATGATATCTGGAGGAGATGTTCATCAATATAATGTGCAGTGTGTTCCCACTGAAACAACTGAACCACATTGCCTGTTTTATTTTCAGGTATATTTTCATTATACCCCATCATTTTCTGAGATGCTTCACTCCTATGTTGAACTTAATAGTACACAGTTTGAGATACTTTATACAGAGATTAAATAGAATGGACTCATTTATCTCAGTGAGACGTTTGCAGTAACAGACAGTATAAGTTTTCAGAAACCATATGCAACTGTTTCTCGAGGCCTCTTTAAGAAGATGTGTTGTGATGTTCCTTAATACTCGCATCATCATGCATCATCATTCAACACATTTGTGATGCACATGATCATATTTCAACACACCTTTTTAAAGAGTGCTCAGCGCATGCAGGATCTGTTTGAGATCTGTCATTTCGGGCAGAGGACAAAGAGATACAGTATTAAGACAACATGCACAATTATTGTTGTCGATGCCTATCACCCCCCTGAACCTCTCCATTGTTTGAGAAATACCTCGTGTGCAGAGACATAGTTACAACCTGCTTATCAATGCTGGAACCTCACTGCAACAAATACACAAGCTTAGCGAGGGCGTTTCACGGCATTTTGAGTCCAAATGTTGGCTGACACCCATGAATCTGCCGGATCCAAGATAATTCCCGAGTTTCAAATCACTTGCCAAGCTTGTTATTTCTCGCAGTGTTCACAATATTTTTATTTTTTGAAAGATGCTGCACTTGGTGCAGATCACATATGTAACTGCTTTCAGTGTGTCCCTCAGTGTCTTCAGGCCTGTTTCCTGTTTGTTACTCACTTCACCCAGACATTCTGGCATTAGGTCTACACTTCAGGCATTTTTACTTTAACCTGCATGATTTTTATTGTCCAACTGAATTTTTCTTGTTGGCTGTCATGTTTTCAGTCATTCAACCTGTCCGTCATACTGTCATATACTTACAAACATTAAATCACACATTCATTCATTTACATACACAATTTTTTTTTTTGTGGTTCATTATACGAACAAATATATGAAGAGTGTTACACTCTGGGCCAAGACACAATTCAGATCAGAGTGGATTTTCCTGAGAACTCAAATTCTGAAAAAAACATTTGGCATGAGAAAGTTGTCGCATTGACCTATTTTGAAATAAGTGAGAATGAATTAATAAGTAAATACCCCTCTACTCCAGATTAGAATGCTGCAAATAAAATGTCCTGAAACAATGGTGATTATGTTTGGAAGAATATCAACAGGGTCTTATTGGCATTATATAATCCATTGTCACTCAGTGTCTGCTCCTGGGTTGGGGTCAAACAGCCACAAACACAAACACCAGTAAGTAAGGATATGCAAATGTGTGAAGTAGCCAATATACTGGCGGCAATAATTAAAGAATGTGAAAAGAAGAACAGAAGTCACATTGAAAACCTCTTCACAGGAATAAACGAGACATCTGTAAACAACAGTAGAGCGTCTGCTCACAAGATTGTGCACTTCCTCTCTTTTTATTTCTTGAGTGCACCCAGTGCCTCTATTTCAATTAATTTAATGAGTTCAGTTAAGAATTCCTGCAGTCCTGAAGTCAAGAGAGCATAATGGAGCCTGAAAATGAGAGTCTGCATGGTTTCCAAAAGCATAATAAAAGGTCTAATTGTTAACACTCAATGACACAGATCTCATCACCTTGCGTGCCCAAAGAAAGAATCTTCAGACTCCCATTAATAATGATAAAGATGAGAGAGGGACGACATAGGTTAGATTTCAGATCTTGTTTGTGCTCACAGAACCTTAGCCAAATATTAAGCAAATATTTGTGCAGATCCTTAAAGGTTATGGCGCACAGGCCATAATGACATCTCAAGCTTACAGCAGAGGACTAAAATTATCACATTGTCTCTGAAAGCCCACAAGGAGGCCAGATGAGCTCAAATGTATGACTGCCAGCACCCCCCAGTCCCCCCTCAATGTTCCTCAGCAGCTGTGTGGAGGCAGACGTCGTCTGTCTCTGTGAAGCCTGTTTCCTTCAGTAGCAGTTTCACTCACTGCTTTTCTTCATACATGAAGGCGGGGTTTTGTTTTGTCAGCCTTACACTAGCTTTGCCCCGTTCAAATATAAATAGTGGTCATGTCTGTAAAGTATTCATTTTTTGTTGCGACAAAAAGATCTGCCTGGGTACTAGTGTAAAGTTTGTTGATATGGAGTTCTCTGGGTGAAAGTATTTATTTACATTTGATTTCCTTGATTCTTTCTGGACTCTCAAAAAACTTTTATATGCCGAGTCATGGTGGAGGTGCAGATGAAGTTCAGTTGAGAATCCACAAGTAGATTGAACCAAATGAAATATATATGAATACATATAAGTATACATACTTAAATTCAGATATTTGTTTTCAAAATTTAAAGAGAATCTATTGTTGAATTGGAAAAAATAAAATCGACAGGGAAATCAAATTGATTCCATTCTTAACTTTAAAGGAGGGATTTGTTGACCTGATAGCTGGACATTATTAAATTTCTTGATAATTTGAATAAAATCAAAGGAATATGAACGATAGACAAGCCAGTGTTTCCACCTATAGATAAAGAAAGTGGGCCATCATTTTTCCTGGTGTAATGAGATAATATTGTTTGGTGCAGCTCTTCAGTTTATTTCCATTAGAAAACGTTGGAACTACAATTGGGTGGCCTTACATAGTTTAAAGATGATACAGTACAATACAATGTTTTCGAGCCACTGAAATTTAGGCAGAGCTTATATGCTGTCTCACTCAACCTTATTGAAATGTGACCTGTTATTTAACTAAACATGATTCTTTTTGGATAATGTTTTGTTCCCTCCAACTTTATTTCACGCGTCCTTCGTTTGGCATTGTCAGCGTTCTTCTATTAAAAAGCAACAGCTGGCTGCAAGTAAAAAAAAAAAAATAAAACTACCTACTAAATTTCAACATGTCAAGGTTGTTTCCATAGTTTTTTGGGGGAAAAGGTTCCACCTTTCCCCGTTACTTTCTCCAAAGTGGTATTGTCAGCAGTCCTCGTTGAAACAAAGGGGTCTGGTTTGCTGCAAGCTTTAAAAAAAAAAGAAAAATTCCAGCTACAATTGTGAATGTCATACATTGCCTTTTCACACCGTTTCACGTGGCACAGACTAGTTGCTAGATTATCTAAATGACATCAAGATTGGGGCCTGTGAGCGATTCAAACACGAGAGCACACACACCCAGGGAGGACTGCAGTGTGATGCGGCTGAACTTTCCCTGGAGGAAAAAAAATCCAGTTTCGGTACATGTCCAAATGTGGCTCGGTGGCCATGTCAACCTGCAGATGGATTTTTATCTGTGCTGGAATGCCATTGCTAGATAGAAATCAGACCTTTCTGTTTGTGTCTCTGTGTATGTTTGCCTGTACTATTCTTTCCGCACACACACACACACACACACACACACACACACACACACACACACACACACACACACACACACACACACACACACACACACACACACACACACACACACACACACACACACACACACAACATATATCTGGGCTGCTTATAGGTTTCACCTTTTTTGTGTAATCTAATTAAAATCTGAAGTTATCCAGTTTGTTTGCCCTCGACAGGACTTGACCGTCTCAACAGTTTGGATAGGACAAACTTCTTATGCCATACGTTTAGAATTCGAGCTTTGAGGAAAAAATCTACAACCTGGTGACTTAACCGCAACCCTGCTTCACTTAGTGGAAAGTATGAATAATTATCATTTCAGCATATGACACTTGTAGATCTGGGACACCACACATATTGCTACTGTATTCACACGTTACAATGAGAAGCTGCATTCTCAGCAACATATATTGACATGCAGTAAAGTTGCTTGTTAATGTGTAATGAAATAAACTGGTTAATTTCTGTTGTCCTGATAGGAGAAATGTAAGGTCCTCACCTCCTAGTTACCATCATCATTAAAGGTTTTGTTTTAACCGTCACATCACTGTCATCATCATCACTGTCACCCCTCGCCATCATCATGTGCTGCTGAACTTGAAGTAGGTGCAAAAGAAAAAAATTTTGTACAGAAATCTATTTTTTATGGAGAATTTGTATTTGTAAAAAAAACAAACAAATGATTAAACATGCTGTACTTTTTATGATTAATGATGTAGGTATAACAAAATCTTGTTCATCAAAGTCAATGTTTTTACTGTTACACGCCATGTAAAAATCTATGGTTCAAGTATCAAATATCAAAATGTCATATGATCTCTTTTGTCTATTACGGCTGCTTTTACACAGGAACAGAAAATCTTTTTGGGACCTGGATTAAATCTTCTTCATGATGGAGATGCACTTATTTCCGAGTCACACATATGAAACAGCTTTGTTACAGGTCAGTTTCAGTTCCTTTTAAACAGTATAATTTTAAGATCAGCATTCATTGCAAAAAAAAAATACAGTATATAATATTGTGATACATAGAACATTTTTGAGTGCCAGAAGTCCTGTATATGCATACGTTAAATATATTGTTTCCGTACATTTTTTGACTGGACATTTAGATACAATTTACACTGAACAAAAAATTAAAAAAACAGATATTTAGTGTGATTAAATCATGAACAGTGTAACATGGTGGGTTTGAAAATGGCAATTCCTTTTAAAGACAGTGTTCTTGTGTAACAGCAGCCCTGTACGACTGATCCTAATGTCTGTATCTTGGAGAGAGATGATTTCCCCAGGCACAAAAGATTTTGGATAACTTGACCCCTTTACGGCCCAAAACATGACCTTATGGCTGTCTAAGCAGCGAGGAATTGGGTTGTCCCTATCAGACATTATGGGTTTCGAGTGAGAAACAAAGTTTAAGTAAATATAGACTTTAGCGGCAGCATTGGCAAATCTCCAACCATTTTGTCGGATTTGATGTTGATTGGCAAAACAAGAATGGTACTCAAGTTTTGAATTAAAGGATGGAAAATTACTACTTTCCGTCCCTCCGTGAGAACATGAGGGAGAAACGACATGGGAGTGTTATAATGTGTGAACGCAGCGCGCAGCCTGCTGTCAAAGAGATTCAGCTTATCAACTATTTTGAAGACATTATTTGAGAATAAAGTTTTTGATACAATACTTCCTCTTTTGTTCCAATGATTTTGTTGACTGCTATCAACATTTCTGAACCCAAGTACACAAAGTGAAGAGTGTGCCCACCTTGATACCACCCACCCATAACCCATACTTGCAGCCTGCCCTGTTCAACCCTGCAAACTACACTAGCTACCAGAAGGTCTGACTGGTGCCTGCTTCTGCAGG
Organism: Scophthalmus maximus; assembly: GCF_022379125.1. Classification (NCBI taxonomy): domain Eukaryota; kingdom Metazoa; phylum Chordata; class Actinopteri; order Pleuronectiformes; family Scophthalmidae; genus Scophthalmus; species Scophthalmus maximus. The sequence goes on along the minus strand of NC_061518.1, from coordinate 15,331,311 downwards.
GCGAGGTGAATTATTGTCAAGCTCTGAGATTTTTATCCCACCGCCTGCCATCATTGGAATAAATGCTGGGTTTGTTGATGGCAACAAAACAGTGTCTTTAAAGCCAGAGCCTTTAAGTAATCACAAAAACTTCTTATTATAAGCATGAGAAGCAAAGGGACATTTTGTCTCTTCCGGCACCTCCCATTCACCCCACAATCTTACCTGTTCCCAATCAAATTCTCCCTCTTGGAATCAACCAGACATGCTCCCCACAGTCTTCAGTAAGTTCTGCCTGTCTTCTACATAACGGTACAACAAAAATGAAACAAACAAGACCAACTGGAGCAGCAAAATAAAAGCTATCGCTGATAAGAAGGCTTTGACCAATGACCCCACTGACCCCCAGGTGAGTTTGTCATTACACACGTCAGCCACCTTGCACTGACATCAAGAGGTAGCACCATGATTTAACCACCTTCATTTTTCTCATGAGACTGTTTTCTGGTTATTATGAGAGAGTAAAATGCAATAATCAGTCTAATAGTAATTTCTTTATCCTCCTTATCCTTATCCTGAAACATTAAAAGCAAAGATCGGGCTTTTACAGTTGAATCATAAAGTTTTGAGATGCGTTTAGTTGATTGTTTTGCCATTACAATGACACGTGATGAAGTTGACTCGGGGAGCTTGAAGTCATCGTAAGTGTGCTTGTTGTCCCAACTGATTAACCCACGTGATACATGATTCAGACTTGTATTTAATCACTCTAGTTTAGCCGATGCACTGTGACAAATTCTTCAGATGGTTGTGAAAGGCCTTTAGCAACAGTAAGCGTCCTGTAAACACTTAACCCTGCATTGTGTCAACTTAAAAGGAAATAAACAGATGCCGTGATTACTGGAACTCACTATCCTGTGCGGAGATCTCTCAGAAACCCACCAGTTTACAGGTAAGTCAGTTGTTATCAAAATGTTAACTGTATCCGCAAAAGTACTGTTTTGATTGATTCATTAATATTCAGCATCTATCTGTACAGTTTCAGCAATCATTTGACAATGACTTCCACACCTGTTCAGAGAGAAAGAAAACACTTGAACAGAAAGGACATGAAACTGTAAGATGAATAAGTAGCATGAAAAAATTGCTCACATCCAACAACAATAGTTGATCCCTTACTTGTGTGTTGTGCAGACCGAAGGCAATCTGTGCTTCTGTGGAGCCTAATTGAAATTAAAGACATATTTTTTCCATTAATATTTTAATGCTGTGCGTGTGGACCGTGGGAGACTTTCACTGCTTCTAAATTCAACATATCTGATAACTCGAAACTGTCAAAAATGTCTAATGAAGCAGAATAAAAGAGAGTAAATCATTTTTATCATGCTCACATTGCCACATGCATATCTGTGCACGTGTTTTCTACACAAACTGATCTACTGTAATTATTTAGTGCATTTGACAGAATCAGTAATATGTCTGTTTCACCACGGCCCCCTTTTCCCCTTTTACTTGTCTGACAGATCCTTCACTGCTCAAACTAACAATAATGAACCGTCTCCTCCCGTCTCTTTTGTGGAGTCCCACATGGGTCAATCCTTGGACCTCTTCTGTTTTCTATAGAAATGCTTCGTCTGGGCCATCTGCTTAACTCCTGCAGTGGTTTCTCTTATATATAAGTGTAATATCATGTCCACCTCTAAAAACCTTCAACCAGCATTTGACTCTGGATTATGTAACTGAGATGTTGAGCCCTTATTCAAGCATCTGGCCTCTCTGATCATCAGAATTGCTCTTTCCATTAGATCTGCTGAATCTGTAGTTCGTTTTCAAGGGCTTCTAATAACTAATTTGTACACAATTAGCCTTTGTATAACACTACGTTTGCTGAATCTGGAGTACATTTATTTTAACCTATATGTGAAGCTCTCAGTAACTGTTTGCTATACAAATAAACTTTGATTATATTATCATTATTACATCAGGCAGTGATATTGTTAATTTAGCCTTAGTTCACATTGTTGTTACAATTATTAACTGAGGTTATTTTATATTATTAATGGTCTGTGTTTCATGTCTTTACTTCTAATATTTATGATATTAGTTTTATGCAAGTCATCAATAAACGACAAAGAAGCGGAATGAAAGAAAAAGTGGAGGGAAAGGCGACATAAGACTAATAAACTCGCATTGTCATTATGATGTGCCTGTTTATTCTCTCTCTGTCATTATCATTTCTTTTCATTCTCATCCATCTCTCATTTGTTTTCCTATATGTTTTTCCGATGTTCATTAGCAATCATTAAAAAAGTATTTAAAGTTGTGGACCCCTTCAATTGCATTGGCTATTTGAGGATTTAGCATGCTGTGTCACTATCTCTATTTATCATAATGTTATTTTTAGTTATTAAACTTCAAGTAGAACATAGTAGAACCTCAGCTTAAATGTGCTAAGCTTAAGTGAATTTCTTCTTGTAAAGAGATGTGATATATTTAATTATATACAAACAGGAATTCACATTGCAGAAAGTCTTGGTCTGCCATCAGAATTATTATATTACAGTATTAGTATTCTTTTTCGTAATGAAGACATTGCAGATACTGATAGCTTAATTCAGTCCACCATCTAACTTCTATCCAATAGTGCAGGATAGTGGGTTTTTTTTTTCAAAATGCTGCCCCAGTCCTGAAACAAACACTGTGTGTGTGTGTGTGTGTGTGTGTGTGTGTGTGTGTGTGTGTGTGTGTGTGTGTGTGTGTGTGTGTGTGTGTGTGTGTGTGTGTGTGTGTGTGTGTGTGTGTGTGTGTGTGTGTGTGTGTGTGTGTGTGTGTGTGTGTGTGTGTGTGTGTGTGTGTGTGTGTGTGTGTGTGTGTGTGTGTTTCATGCTGATATACCATGCAGTGTGCAGTGCTTTTAGCCCTCAGGTTTCAGATTTTAAATCTCCTCTTTGCATTGGTCTCCACTCAGTTATCACCATAATACAGACTCTAGGATCTTAATCACCAGATTTGACAAACTCTATTTGTGGGGGAGTTGAAAAGGGGGCAGATTTAGGGAGCTCAACAACTAAAATAAATTCCACCATCACTACAACCACATAATACAGTATATATTCATATTTTTAGAGTTGATGAAAGATGATGAGATTTGACATCTATTAACTGCTTTCCCATGTAAATTAGATGTGTGTGTGTTAACAATATAATAAAATAAGTTTAAAGTTTAAGAGAAATGCTGACAAGAAATGCTCTACAAAGAAAAATGACAATGCATGATTATAATTTCAATGAAAAATAAATAGTCATTGAAGTTAAAAGTGATGATTTGGTGGGCAAGACCTGACAGTGAAGGGTTAACTTGTCCACAGGCTGGACAAACTAAAGCGGCGCTGTCAAATTTAAACGCTTAGCTTAGTCAGCATACTGTACTGTGATTCATCAATATAATTAAGTTTAACCAATCAAGTATGTTCCCAGAGTGGTCTCAGAAGCTCAAAAAGGGTAAAGGATTGATATCCTGGTCTTTATTTAATCCCCATAAGGTGCTTTGGTTTATCTTCTACTGTGTCACAAGACATGGGACAAAACCAGTGAGTTGTGATCCATGAAATTCATATTTCCTCATCTCTATCTGATCGGACCATTATCAGGCTGATATCATGTAGACTGGGGAGGCTTTAAATGACTGGAAAAAAAACTGTAAACAAGGGTGAGCCAGTCTGTAACTCATTATCAGGGAAGGAGCGCCTGCATCTGTCTCTCGATCACATCACAGATTAGAGCCTCTGCTGCTCTGGGTTAATCTTTGGCAGACAGTTGTGGATTTTACAGGAGAACTTTATCACCACGTGGTTTGCTGTCACAGAATTTCATTATTATTGGTTTCAGTGGAGAGTTTTAGTATTACACCTAAATGCAGTTTCAGGGGCCTTTTCACGCTGCCAAGAAACATATCTTGGGGAAACACTGAAATGCTATTATGTGCTTATTGTGTTGGCCAATCGCCTAAAATGGGAAATGCCAATGGATTTTGGCATCATTGCAGGGATTCGGGCATTATTATCATTTTGGCATCATCCACAGTTGGCAGCATGAGTGAATCATTTTCCATCATCTGTGCTCTCTCCGTGTATCTTTGTGTGTATGTGTTGTGTGTCTGTGACAAGGAATGGAAACTCAGGATTCCTGTTGTGCAAATACTTCCTGAGTCTCTCTCCTCTCATCATCTGCTCTAATGCTCCACTCGGTCGTCCTGCAGCGTCTTTTTCTTCACTGCTCTTGCCTTTTCTCTTTGGTTGTCTTTGGTGTGTGATGGTGGATATTCAAAATGGCAGCAAGTTAGGGGAACACTTTTGAACCACACACACACACACACACACACACACACACACACACAACACACACACTGAGCTTTGTCCCATGGTTCAAATACCTAACCATTGTACCATGTTATAATAAGCTAAAATGTGTGTGTGACACACACACACACACACACACACACACGGACACACGCAGGTGTCAGATCAGGGGTTTTGTGATAGTTTGGCTGTAATAGAATCTGAAGAGACAGAGACATACAGAGATTTATAAGTGTATATTCTTTCCGTTTGTCGTCACAGCTGCTTCATTCTCTGGGGCTTTTTTAAACACCTCTATCCCTGAATTTTTTTTAAAAAACGACTCTACAGTCTGTTCCTTTTTTCCCCATTCTCTGATTTTAGCTCCTCGTAAAGAGTGATACATTCTTCAGGCCTGCATCCAACACCCATTACAATGGAAGCATGCACCCATTGCCCGAGCACGCAGTGCGGCCTCACTCGCTTCTTGTAATATCTAACATTTTTTAGCAACTTTTTTGAAAAACTTATTCCAGAAAGGAATTTTATTCACTAAATAGTGGGGACACATTTTAATTGTTGAGCCAGTTATTAATAATTTGGGCACATTGACTGTTTGGACCAAATCTGTTCCAATCTGGCTCAGAGGATGTTTGCAGTTGGAAGAAAAATCATTCATTGTGTGGTGGTGCAGGATTGTGTTCATTTGATTCAGTACTGTTGACAATGTGTGCGAGCAAGCAGGAGAAAAAACTAAAACAACAAAATGTTGAAGAAATGGCCGACTCCCGCCTTGTGCTATAAGACTGCATGATTATTCATATCATGCTTAGTGTGTTCATTCTCTTGGACTGTTACGCCACCTGACATTTAGAGATGCCAAAACATAATATATACATATTATTTGAATGTGCTGAAAAAAATCCAATAGGTCTTATTAAATGAAGTGATAAATGAATGATTGAAGTTATTTTAATAGAAAACTTCAGTTAATTGATGTTTTAACTTGCAGTGCATCTCTCTCTGTCTGTCTCGCTAAACTTACTGCACAGTACATCTCTTGGTTGGTGGGTCTTGTGTCTTGTGCCTGACAAAAGCGAGAGTGAATTACAGCTTTCTGTCATGTTTGATGAATGCCAACAGGCAACAGTGTAAATAAACTGCTCTGAATTAGCATTTACAGTATATACTTGTGCACAAATGAAACAATGAATCAAATTTGCGCTTTCCAGCATCAAACTCTGTTGGGACCAGTCCAGATAATATATGAGCATGATGGCCCTGATCATCGGTGCACATCATTTTAAAACAAGACAATGATCATCCAGTCTCTCAGTTCCAGTTGAGTTACAGCTCCGGACTAATACAAGAAGGAAAGCAAGGGGTTGACATTGACCCTCCAGCCATGCAAACGGCTCCAAGGGTCAATTTTATACAGGACCCCAGGGAGGTCGGGTTTGGCTCTGCATGGGGAGTTGCAAATTCAAAAGGAAAACTGGCAATTCAAGCAAGACTTCCTGACATGGCTGAAAGGCAATGTATACGAGACACAGTGTATTTTGTGCAGGAGGTGTTTCAGACTCGGCACAATTGAAATCAAGGCAGTGGAATCCCACATGCAGAGTGAGAAACACAAAACTGCCAAATCGACGTGCCAACAGATGCCAGGTCTTCCCTCGTTGTGTTCTAACCTCCCACGCCTCCGCCCCCGCCCCCCATAGCAGTCCAGCATCAGCGCATTCAGGTGTTCGCCTACACTCAAAGCAGAGGCGTCGTGGTGTCTGAACACACTGACAAAACATACAAGTCAAATGAGAGATTTATTTCTGCCGAATGTTCCCAGAATCCAGATTTGCACGTTGGCATGCAGTTCTGAATAAGTCTCAATTTTAATTCAGATTTGTATTTCATCATTAAGTCATGCAGCTGTTTATCTGGTAAATGCTGCAGCTCAACATGTTCCTGACAAAACTCAAACTTCGTCATTGGTAATCTGTGCTGGTTCTTCCTTCCATATCGTTTATATGAAGGACATAGGAACAATAAACTAAAATGATAACACCTTAGTAGAGCTGAAGAGGTAGCGCACCGCAGCAGTGATTGGTGAGTTCCATGCAAAGCACAGGACTTGAAACTCTATATTCCATTCAGTATTCTATAGAATAAAAAAATTATATCTCAGATATTTTAGCCAGAACTGGTCGTCGCAACCAGAACATCCATTTAAACCAGCTCCACAGGAGTGTGCAGTGTAGTGGCTGCATTAGCAGCTGCCGATATCCACCCTTAAGCTCAACAAATATTTTCAATTCAGTTTGCCAACACAGCGAAGACAATTTTCTGACCGACAGCAGGAGGCAAAGAGAGAGAGAGGGATGGGGTTGGGATGGTAACGGAAGAATAGAAAAGAGTTCGCATGAACGGACAAAGGAGGAGATGAATAAAGCAGCTTTCTCGCGCACACACAAGCATCATACTGTATCTACCTCCACAGTATTATGTAAGTGCTCCACATGCCTTTGATGGGGAATCAGGACATAAGCAACAGAGCCATAATTTCCCCACACAAACCAAAAATTCATACAACCCCCAGTTTTAAAAATCCCTGCACAGGATTGTGGGTGGTTGAGTGTAAAATCATATAGTAATGTTAATGTTTGCTTAAGAAACTATTCACAGATAAAAGAATCAGACAGTAATGCCTGACTTTGGCTAATCCAGTAGTTAATAACAAACAGATCAAGAATCATCATCATCACATCGATCAAATAGTCCTTTTAATCTGCAACATGGCCATGATGTAGATGTTAAAGGGATGCTAACATGTTGTAAATGGGAGATAATCAATGACCCAGACCTTCTTCGTCACCCCCTGATTTCTGTACTGTACTGAACATCTTCACTGTGTGTGTGTGTGTGTTGTATTTTAGTATATTTGTACTTCATTTTTTGTTGCACAATTTTCTCTTGGTTGGAACACATATAAGACAGATGCACATGCAATACGTGCTCACATTATGTTTCAATAACAGTTTGTTGAGGACCAGTGAGTATGTTGCTTTGTCTTGAGGTTGAAATGTCATAACATAGTCAAGGCCGAATGTACAGTTTTATTGCAGGTTGTTTATGTTTTCCACTCTGTGTGGATATAAAAGCAAAGACATTAACATTGAATGGTGACTGCATAGCGGACCCTTGTATTACTAGAGAGCAAGAGTGTGTGTGCGTGCGTGTGTGTGTGTGTGTGTGTTTGAATGCGGACTAGCTGTGGTCTTCTTGATAATGATTGGCCATGACAGGGGAAGTATATGGGGCCTGCTGCCAGGAGCAACAGCATCCTGCTAACACACACGCACACACACGCACACGCACACACACACATACACACACACGCACACGCACAGGCATATATGTTCATGTATACATAGCCCGAATAATTGAGTGTAGAAATGTAACAGATGCAAATGATTCCACAAGAAGGGCGCCATGGGTCACTGAATGATTCGATGAGTTTAACATAATGTGACTCATATGATATGATTTTCATTCCTATTCATGATTTTGGACCATCAACATGGTCAACACACAAAGTGAGAGAATGGTTTTGGGAAGACAGGGGTTCAGCCCTCCAGTAAATCTATGGAGACATGAAGAGTGCATGTCATGGTGGTCAAACAACTTACAGGAATACAATATTTTAAGTTGATTTTTCTTTTAATTCGTCAGACCTCTGTAGGGTTTATCTCAGGACATTGCTAACTCAAGGCCATAAGCCACCAGCATCCTGACACTGACTAATTTTTATTTTATTTCATTGTCACTTATTAAGACCTTTGGGCCGTCGGACCTGAATAGTAGCTGCACAACAATTCATATGTGGACTTGCTCAAATTCAGGCAAAGGAAAAATGGCAAACCAAATTAGTATAATCAGAAGTAGTTAACACTTGATACAGGATAATACAAAACCACAACTTGGTGTCCAGACAGATGAATACAATTGATCTTTTGAATGACATGAAATGGATCAATTAGTTTGTCAGTACTGAAATGGAGAGCACAGAGTTACCAGAAGACAGCAGAACACTGGGGGAATATTCAATTTCTCTGGGATTTAAACATTAGAATTCAGAGCACTGTCTACCATCAACTTTTATCACAGACACCAGGAGTAAAGTTTGCCTACTCTAGCAGCATCGTCCCAGAGCTGAATTTCTTTCAGTGTGACCCGAAGTGGATTGTGTCAGTGCTAGATTCACTCGCAGTTCTCCCAGGGAGGTGACGCTCCCCGGGATGCAGCAGCTGCTGAGCAATGAGGGTCAGTAGCAGGGGCTTCCTATCTGATCTGAAAATCTCCGTCTGTGGTTGACTGAGCAGAGCTTTAAGGCTGAAGAAGATTCCTGCAAGCAGGCGGAAGTTGGTAGGCAATACAGTCTTTACTGTCTTCTCGGTCTGTCGTATTCAGATAAGACACTCAAATATCTTAACTGCACTTATTCTTTGAAGTAATTTCTCTTGCTGACGGTCAAGACATATTCTGACAGATGTCACTCACAGCAGACTCTATTTTCAGCTCAAGCTTTATTAGGGTTGTGTTGGGATTAATTCAAACAACTTGCATGTTGGTTCGGATCGGTTCAAACTTTTTTACGGCAATATTGTATATGTAATTGCTGTATAATTGTTTTTTGCCTTTGCATGGCGATGTTTCTTGATTTGTCACTGCGTAGGCTAAGAGAAGACCTCCAAGCTGGTTATCCGTAAACATCTCCTCACAACGTGTCAAAGGGATCAAATAGAAACCAAATGGATCACCATGGCAAAAGAAGATTAAAATTAAAGCTGGAATTGATATGTTGCCTACTTGGCAGCAGTTCAGAGGCTGGGAAAATGTTTACCCTCCTAAGTCTCAAAAAGCAAGGATTTTTGTGTTAATTTAAAACCACACAGCAGACAGGAGCAAAGCTTAAAACATTAACCGCCACCTTCTGACCTGATTCTGCACAGGTACTGTAAACTTGGAAAAAGCTGAAGTAAGTTTTTGATAGACTGGTGCAACAGGTTGAAAAGCCCAAAGTAAATAATTGTCTTCAATGTTGTGAGAAAAAAGGCAGACCAGAGAGCGAGGAGACAACCCAAAGGCTTTTATCTCAAACGCTGTATTCTTTTTTTTTTAAGTCATTGCTTGTTTTTATTTGATGGATTCAGAGATGTGGACGATTAAGAAACAGAACGACCGTGAGGCAGACTGAGAAGTGGACCTCGACCTACTGCTTTGCTATGAGTTACAGCATACGTCATACACCTACATGTAGCCGAAATTACACACACTTCGGTAGACATATAATGCATGCAGTGACCGCAGGCGTGTCACAGATTATATTCTTTCTCATTAGACTTCCTCTGGGATTTTGATCCTCAGGAGACCTACGGGGCCAAAGTCCTCTCCTCTAATTGTAAGGTCACAGCCACAACCGCTGTACTCTCATGTCCATGCATGCATATTAAAACACAGCACCGCAATCAAAGCTCTCTGCTGAATTTCAACGACTCACCTCACTTAACCGGGGGATTTGACCCGAGGGATTTTTGACCTCGCACCCTGTCCTTACTAAACAAGATGGCCACTATACAATTCATTTAGCCCACTGTGCCTTCATACAGCCGCAGAGCAGCTTAAAAAAATAATGATGAGAACAAGTTTCAATAGGAACAAAAAATGATCACATACTGATCATGTGCAAGAACATATTTACAATATTTGAAAATCATGTGATCACATATGACAGGTTGTGGTTTAATCCTATAAAGCCGCTTTCTCACAGGACAAAGAAACCCAAATACGCGAATTTCACCTTCATTCATTCTCAATTCAAATGACTCACCTCACCTGTAGTCGCAGGTATTTATCGGTTCTTCTTCCTGTCGGCAGTGATGTAGACATGATACCCGCAGGTCAGACATGCAACATGTCATCCATATTCTCTGTGCCGTGGTTCGTCTGTCAGAGCACACGATGGTAGCCATGCAAACTGGCTGCTAGCCACCTTGCAGGCCCATTGCAAGTGGTGCTGCGCTCAGGGTTTATCAGAGCAACCACAGCCACAGCAATACGTTTTAAAAGCACACATTTCTTGATCAAAGCCTCTCACATGGGCTCTTCAGATGAGACATGACAGATCCATTTTTACCAGTCTACTCGGCAGCTGGCAGCTAACTCTCAGTCCCAACAGAAAGGCAATGTGAAAGGTTGCCTATTTTTGATGGTTTGGTTTACTTCAATCATATAAGGCGTACGTCCCTACCCTTTCCATAGGAAGGTGTACCAGTGGCAGGTATGCAGAACCATCATCGTCATGGTAACAATAATAAAAATGTGGTTAGGGTTGTGAAAAACTCATGGATAAACAACTATTGTGTCTATTGTTTCACATGGGAACCAAATTGGTCTCCTGTGTGACAGGCCAGTGTTTTGTTGACCCAACATTGTTTTATTGTTGCTCAGTTTCCTCCTGAAGCATTATAAGTTGCATATTCTGTCTCTGACAAGCAATGCCAGATGTGGTGTGTTATTGTTAAAAATGAGAGGACACCATGATGGATATTTGGGTGTGTGAGGCGTCAGACTACAACCCATCTCCTACCAACTACCAAGTAGTTGTGGATACCCTAAAATTGACCAGGTAGCAGAACATTAAAAGTTTACATGGACACAATTTGAATGGATAATGTTGCTTGCTGAGTGGGCCGACATTATTTTTGTTGGTCCATCTTTGCTCCGACATTGCTCATGTCATTTCAAAGCTGATAAGGTCTTTAAGGATGACTATAAGGGTATTTCAGTAAGAAAGGAAAAATGTTTAGAGCTATCTGAAATAAGGCTGTAGAAGCATTGGAGAGTGTCTGACACTGTATTCCGATCAAGATGCTCATGCCTCTTGCTGCTTGCCGCAAATGTGTGAAAGGTTGAATTTGAAGTGACAGACTTCAATACAGTTCCTTCCCCAGATTCTGCCCCTTCGCCTTAAGAAGGTGCATACGCACCGAAAGTCAGGAAGAACATCTGATGTGTGGAACAGGCAGGTGAAGAGAAGTCAGTGTACTGCCATCACATAATAATCTGAGTGAGACAGCTGGCCCCCACACATCAAGGGGGAAAAAAAGGAAAATTGCCAGCAGACTTTTCAGCTTCCTTTGTCTGTGTGACTGCGGCATGTTGACACGCATCAGGTACTGTGCTGTTTCCAAGGAGCTCAAAATTAATCTGCGTGCGGTTGGAGAGGAAATAAGCCACATTATTGTTAGACCGTGCATAATAATGGATTCTGCAACACGGATATACACCATGATAAACATTGTATTTTTGTTTTAATGATACACTTTGCTCAACTGCGCTGTCTATCTATCTCCCAACTCATCTCTGTCTCTTCCTGCAGCTGCGGCCGCTCTTCCATTGTCTCTTATCTGTACTCCGAGCGAACTAGTGTCACCGAAGCAGCCTGCTTGCTGGTACATGAGCAGTGACACAACTTGTGGGTGTTAATTGCGGTTTGTATTTGTATGTTTGTATGTGAATGACAGAGACAGAGAGGGCGGGAGACTTGCAAATTGTCAATGTGAGTGTGTCTGGCTGTCTGGGTGGGTGTGTCTGTGCGGCTGCGAAATCATTTAAATTGGGAAAGGAATGCAGGAATGCTCGGTAGTGATTCAGATCGGAGCCAAATTTCTCGGTCAGAAAAGTCCCCAACCAGCCGCCTTGCAATTTCACAGTGATTGGAGAAGGGGAGAAAAAAGAGTGAGGGAGGAGAGACTGAAAAGGAGAAGAAATAGAGGAAGAGAGAGGGGGTAGACATGAATAGAGAGTAGAGAGAGAGGAGTTAGGGAGATAGAGGCAGAGAGAAGACGAGTATGGTAATACTGAGTTCCTTTTTGCTGGCATTCGGCTGTGGAGAGAGGAGAACAGTGCTGTCGTATGAGTCTTCCTTCTTCAGGTGCTTATTCAAGGCATAAGCACCAGAAGTTAAAATCATCCATTGTCTCCCATTGTGGTCGACTCTATTCAAACTACCCTGAAAACATTTCACAAATTATCATTCATCTTCTCTGCCCACTTTCTCTAGACCGCTGCATTTCCATTGAGGGCAGGGTGACACGCGATCAGACAGATGATGAGGGAAATTCATGATGACTTCGGTCAAACGAACTTCCGTGTCTGAAATAAGAGAGAAACGCAGACGAACAGGAGGGAACCACGTGGACACGGAGACGAGAGCTCGCGTGTACTTTGGGTTTTCTATAAAACAATGAATCACTGTTGCCTCCAACATGGCTCCACTGAGAGCAAAGCACATCCTTGTGGTTCTTTTAGTCCAGAAGATGATTTATTACACGGTGTTGACACAAACAATGCTTCTGGATTTAATGTGTGTAAGGGCCCACTGTATCCCCGCAGAGTGGCATTAGGGCTACTGAGTGGAATGACAAGTAGGCATGCTGTCCTTGGACCAGAGATCCGGGGTGTAAGTCCCTGTTGTCAAGCGTCCGTCCTGGTGAAGTGAAGCCTCCAACAGCCAGACACTGAGTCACTACACACGACCTCCACGGGAGCTGCTGCGTCGCTGAGCTGCCCAAATTCCCTGCAAAAGGCAGACTAACTGCTAAATATCAGTAGACATATACCAAAGGAGAACATTAAGCATGCGTCCTTGCTCAGATGAGTCATTTTCCACTCGAAGCAGAGGCAGCGTGCTTTGAACACAATGGGGATAGAACACAGTCAATTTTCGTCGAATGATGTGCCCGAAGAAAATATGTCCAAAGACTATCAATTGGATTAATATGCAATTAATAGCACTAATCAATCTAATCTGCTTTCATCTCATGGAAATATTTCTGATTGTCTAGTAGCCAATGGTACAGCAATGGACAACTCAGGTGCTTTATCTTGATCTGATGTGATGCACTTTCAAAATCTGTTCCGATTTTAGGTTAAATGAACCAATCTTCCCCGCCTTCTGATTCTCTCTATCTTCTCCTCTCCTTGTGTTCCCCCCCTTCCTCATTTTATCACCCACACCTCCTGCTCTCTCTTATTGCCCCCTTCAGGTCCCTCTCTCGACCCCTCCCCTTGCCTTTCTCCTATAGCTGTCGATCTACATATAGTAAATAAAGAAGCGAGCATCTGTGCTGAAACAGCGAGACAAGATTGCAAAATAACGTGCTTCTCCTCTCTCCCTCCCTCCCTCCTTTATTGGTTCCTCTCACCTCTCACCGCTCCCTCCGTTGTTCCTCGTATCCCTTCTCCTTCTCATGTTTCTCTGTGTTCACCTCTCCTCCTCCGCCTTTTGGGCATAAATCAGCAGTAATCAATATCGTCATCATAATAATTATCATCAGTTACACGCACAATGCACAACGCAAATTGCAATAATAAATAAAGTGTGTGTGTGTGCTATATATACACGTGTGTGTGTATGTGCGTATGTGTGCAGTGTTTAAAAATGTGACTGTGTGTCAGTGCACACCCACAAAATGTCTCTGCTCCTAGTTTATCTCATTGTTTAAACAGTGTTGCTTTAATTAGGACAGGCCCGTCTATCCGTGTGTGTGTGTGTGTGTGTGTGTGTGTGTGTGTGTGTGTGTGTGTGTGTGTGTGTGTGTGTGTGTGTGTTTGTGTAAGAATGTGTGCAAGCAAGTGCGTGCAAGAGCCTATAGTAAGTAGTTGTGTGTTTGTGTGTGTGTATGTTACCATAGTGCCTCCATGTGGAGGACTGTAGAAGAGCTTATACTCTCCAGTCTTGTTTCTCAACACAAGCGCAGACACACTCACACACTCCAATGACACGGTGTTATATTTAGAAACACAATTTCATGCTATCAGCACTGGCTAGCTATTCCATTTAGATAGCAGCCGTCTATATGTGTGTGTGTGTGTGTGTGTGTGTGGTCCTATTGTGTTTTCTGTATGTATGCATGTGTGTGTGTGTCTGCGAGTGCAGAGACGAGGCCTTTTCCAAGTTGATTGAAATTAAAAGTTCTGTTGTCATGGCAACATTTGGATTCCCAGTAATTATGTTGATTAAAAATGTGAAAATTAATTAAAAAGTCAGGAAAATGATCTCACAGCAGATGATCAGCGAAACATCAAAACGATTCAGCTCTGCGCCTCTCTTTCCCTCCCTCCCTCCCTCCCACTCTCTCTGATACACACCAGCTCTCATCCACTTCAGAAGTCCTTTAATGCCGTCCCTCACACTCTTCCTGTCGCACTGATTTACCCACTGTTTAGCGCGAGTTGAGATGTGTCTCCCTTAAAGACACAACGGCAGCATTAGCAGAAAAAACCCCGCCATGCACAACAGCACATACACAAACTGCACCTCTCTCGCTCGCTCAAGTCATTCCCAACTTGTTGACAAGCATGACAACACTCCTCTCACACTGCCGGAGCAGACGCATCAGCAGCGCAACACAAGACAATGGCAACCTCACAGTTTCTCACTCTCTCTCTCTTTCTGTCGGTCTCCCCATTACTCCGGTTCTCACAGTCCGTCTCTTGTTCTTGGTCTCCCTCTCGCAGACAGAATAAAGTAAACAGCCTCAGCAAATTATAATCTCTCTCTTTTATTAACCACGGCAAACACAGAAACGATGAATTTACCCTCCTACCCTTCCTCTGTCTGCTCCCCTCCTCTCATCAGCTTTAATGAACCACAAATCTCATCAGCCATCTTTTCATCAGCTCTGCCATCACTACTTCCTGCACGAGGAAGTCTTTAAACATAATTACTTACCAAATATTCGGTTTCTTTTTATTTTAAAGCCAGTTTGTCTGCGGACCTTGAGGACTCGACACTATCGATATTTGTCCGTAAGGTAGAAACGCATATAGCTTTCCCGAAAGTATTTTTTTTTGTCAGAATCGTCACCATCGATATCGAGAAGAGTTTGGTTGAGACCGTTTTCAGCAGCAGCGTTAGTGTGACATTCCTGCTCCACGGCTCTGGTTCACTAAGCGGTGATTCACCGCCAGCTGATCTTCAGCATGTTCAATATCTCACCATGGTGATGTGAAGGAGATCACAGTATTGCATATATGCAGCCGTTTATGAAACATGTACTTAATGGATAAAACATGTCTTATGACTGTGATACCAAGCCAAACTAATCATATGCAGAGCCATGCCTCCCTATAGGCCCACCTCTCTCCACAGGACCACAACTTGGCTTGGCCCTGTCTTCAAAGTGTGGTGGTAGTGCTGGTCGAAACGCTCTTTTTATTTTTTATATGAATCTTTTAGAGCATTTGTACACGAGGCTGTCGGTGAAAACCATGCATTTAACTGTTCTGTTTTCGGTTTACATCCCAGTGTCAATTAAAACACACTTCACTCTTTTTCCAGCAATAGTTTTATTTATATTTCAGCTTTATTCAAGTTCCGTTTCAGTTACTTTCAGTTTGATTGAACACAATACTTACAATACTCTTTAGTTTAGTATTGCAGTTGTTATTTTACCTATCAGGGTTTTCTTGACCCTCTGATATAATACCAGATATAATTGATTCATTTAATATTTGTCCAAATGGACAGCACCGGTAAAAGCTTTTAAAATATGGTGTGATCTACATGTGCACCAGTGTGCGAATATGTGAACATATTTCTTCCTCTAGTATCACTTATCATGCTTTCTACTTCCTCCTAGTAGGAGTGGGGCTCTTCACACCTCTTCCCGATGCTGCCTTAGGAGGGGCGGGGCTCTGAGCGGAGGGGGCGGGGCTAGGAGCAGGCTGGGTCTTGGGCTGAGGGATCTCAATGGGGAGTTTGGGAGGGATGATTGTTTTAGGAGTCAAAGTTGGTTTCGCCTCAGGGATTTTCTCTCCATGGCGGTACACACTCACCTGGAAAGAGACACACACACAGAGAGAGAGAGAGAGAGAGAGAGAGAGAGAGTGGATTTTATATACATACATTTTATCCGTTATATTTATGTATGTTAAATAAAATATATAGATATTGTAGATTCATTGTACAACATTCAAACATCTCAAAATTAGTCTTAAAGAAGGAATATCATAGATCAGGACTTTGCAGTATTTTCAATGTTAAAACTGTGAAATTGGGGTCAGAGGAAAGTCCCACGGTCAAATATCAGCTCTGCAACAGCTCCCAATTGCAAACAAGTGTGATCACTGTTAGGCCCCGATGAAAAGACAAGATTTGTGCCACAGATGGTCTGAAATATTTCACAGCTCCGAGTAAATCCAGTAATTTGCAGTACACAGCAGTGGCACTCACCACTATATCCACAGATTCCCCGCCAAATTTATTCTGGACAATCATGGTGTATCTGCCAGAACCCTCCATGGAAACACCTTTGATCGTCAGACTGGCAAACTTGCCCTGGTCCAGGGAGACCACGTACTGAAATAGGAAATCAAAGGTTAGAAAAGAGAGAAAGGCCGCACAGGGATTTTAGCCTGATTTATCATTTAAAATGTCTGCCACTCTAAGTTTTATTCAAAAATGGATTTATATTTTACCCAGTGCTTTGATTGGCACCTCCCTTTAGCAAAAGTTGAGCACTGCTCACACTGGGCTGGGTGGACACGGGACTATTGATTTATTCCAGTCTATACTCTATACTACACTGCTCTATACTACTGAGCTCAATCAAAGTATTATGGAATGAAATGACAATTAAATCAGACCACAAAGACAAAACTATCAATGATCAAAGTCTTCAGACGTGGAGGACACTTGTGTGATCATTTTTCAGACACCTGACAGAAGATTGGGAGTCCTTGCATTCTGACTCATGCCCTGTGAACGGTGCTGACAAGAATAGAGCGTTTTGATGTCCCTCTCTCACAGCTGCCCACTCGTTTACAAGGTCTGGACGAGTGGCACTTGAAGCAGTTTAATTGCATCTGTTAAGAGGAACACACCTTCCATTTTGACAAACTCAAACTACTGGCCCAAAACTGGCATTTTTTTCTAACTTCAATTTTTAAATGTTATTCAATAATTGCATTCATGCATTCAGTCCTGCTCGGCGTTTCAGTGCAACATTCTCTGGCTCTGTGTTTATTTCTTTGTCTTCGCTTATCTACTTTTTTCTGTGAATATCCTCAGTAGCCTCTGTGGTTAGGGGAGAGGCAGGGGGAGAGGTGCTTCTGAGATTCGGGAAACACACCACCAAGATGTCAGTTCTTGTTTTAGACGGATTACTAACAGGTGAATGAATGAATAAAGACGAGGGGCACACTTGAACATAACGTCCTCCTGGACCGGGGTTCCTCCAACTTAAATCTTCAAAGCCGATATGAGCCGGCAGGATGCTGATGCTGTTGAAAGAGCCTCCTCTGACTGGGGACACACTGTAGACGATATACTGGTTGGCAAGTAGGTCAATGAGTTATGAGAGGCACATTTGTTCCGTTACCGATCCAGGAGTGTGCTGATAATACTGTCCTCACTTGAAGTATGTAGATCGCTTCAGAAAGGGATTCTAACTGGTGCCGAAGTCTCTTCAAACAGTGTGATATGTTTTCCTTCACCCTGGTCAGTGGTCACCTCAGCAGCACATACAGTACATGGAAGACTGTGGCTATATTGGGACTTTCAGCAGTGCAATCAGGAAAACGGGGAACTAAATGTATTCAAGACATCCTTTTGAAACATACACTACTTAGAAAATATGTTTTACCATTAGCACCTCCTAAAAGTTATTTCAAATATGTATTTCTTATTCTGTCAGGAAAGGTCACCACGATATTGAAGCCATTATTCTAGTCATGGTTGTATATTGCATTTCAATAATACGGGTTACTTCCCATATAAAACTAAATAAATATTTAGACACATGAAAGCCAATATGGGTTACACAACAGAATCCAATTGACATGCGCTGGGTGTGGAAATACCATAGTATCTCGAGACAAGTTAATAGGATCATACTTTTGTGTGTATGATTAATAAGGTAATTAATCATGAGAAAGGAAGGGGGGGGGGGGGGTTCTGAAGAGGTTAAACAGCTCAAGGAGTCAGCAGTAGTGTGTGACAGGTAAAACCCGATGAAAAGAACAAGGCCCTGTTTGAAGTGCTAAAAAAAGAGATGCGGTGCGCTGCCTGAGTCGTGTGCAGTTTAATTATGTGCATGCTTCAGTGACCAGTAAAACAAGATTAGAGAAATACTCAGATCCCTGTCACGCCCGAGATAACGGGAGTATTTACCTGATCATCAGGTTCAACCTCTACTCCGTTCTTCAACCAGGAGACCTGCGGCTTGGGGTCTCCACACACTGTGCAAGTTAAACTCAGGGTCTATTGAAAAGCAGAAGTATGACTTATTAGACAAACATGTGCAAATTAACAGAGACAAAAATCACACACACACTCAGTCAGCCTTTACCTTCTTTTCCATAATGGTGACAACATCAGGCAGTCCTCCCAAAACCTTGCCACGATCTGAAAATTAAACATTATTGTTGTCATTCTTATTGTTGTTGCTGTATATTGGTGATGGAGTTGGGAATTGTTTAACATGCACAGTTGGTTTATGTTTTAAGGAACTACAGGATGATATGATAGCGATAGTCATTCATGGGTGGGGGGGGATTATTAAAAAATAAAGCATGAACTCACTCTTTTCAGCATAGGCTTCAGCCCTGAAGAAGGAGGACAAAGAAGTTTAAATTGTTGTTTTTCCCCAAAAACATTCTATACATGTATATGTTGTCATGACCAGTCAAATGTACCTCCCTCTGTAAAATTAGCCCTAATGATTCTACTTCAAGTTGAGCATCAAACCTGTGTAACCCTAACCTCTAACCCTGAACTGCACAGATAGGATGATATGAATAATGATATTGTTTGTTTGTTTTTCCCCTCTGCCTGACAACACACATAATATCTTTTCCATTTTTGGGTCAATAATTGTGGTCAGATGGTTTGCCACGAGGTATTCAGGGTTTGGAGCCAAACCGTATTTTACTGTAGTTTACTGTGGGACTTTGAGAATCTTTTCATGAGAAAAATGATAATGCTTTGTAATAACTGGGCGAAGGCTGTCGCAGCAGCATGGGAGGACCAGAGGTCAGCCGCACGACCAGATGGCTGGGGGGACTCCGCTCTCGGCATGTTGATGCTCAATCAAAAGGGCAACATGATGTCACTCGCTTCAATGTGTTTCTGAATTCTTGTGCTTGAATGTCTTTCTTTGAATGTTAATTAGAAAAGGGATTTGGGAGATTTTCACTCAGCATGCCGGGTTTAGTGTTTGGAGTTTCAATTGATTTTTCTAAATGGATTTGCAAAATTTAGTGTGTGGGGTTTCACTTCAGCCCAAGTAGCCGAAGGACCTTAAAGGATCACCGCTACCTGACTGCCTCACTTTAAAGCATTGATTTTTTTTTATCTCAGATTATGATAAACCAGACTTGTTCAGACAGCAAGGCTTGGGGTTTATGGATTCACGTTCAGTTGTTTGATTTGTAAATGGAGAGAAATCTTTACTGAGGCTGACCATTAATAAATTGTAGTTTAGTGTTTAGGAATGTACCAAATGCAAACACATAGGCTGTCTCATACATAAAACCTTCATCTAATAGTGACTGGGGTTCAACAAAGCATTTCAAAAGGAGTGGTTCAATGTACAGTAATTGGAAAATAGCCATGTTGAACTTCTACAATACTCAACAGAAGCAGTAGCATCAGTTTGTGAGAAAAAAAATAGAGGGCAGAGTAAAATCCTATTGATCCTTCAAATTGATCATCTTATTACAAAGGCTGATCTACATATCAGTGAAGTAAGTTGTGTGTGCAGAGGCTCAACTGGAGTTGTCTGCACTAATCTGCTGGCTTTACACCATTCACTCTCTCTTCAAGTGAACAAAGAGCTCTGGAAGATGTTATTTTAAATATTCAAATTGAAGGTACCCTACTCGGTCAAAATATCTGTGTATTTATAGCTAACATTTAATATTATTTGAAACAAGGGTGAAGAATATAACTTTCAGTCCATGAACAAAAAGTAAGTTATTTCCATCTACCGGATTTCAATCATGCAGTGACTGCAGTTAAAATGTGAAGGAAACAGCTGAAATGATAAACATAAAGACACAGGTACAGTCACAGATTTGAAAGTGAATGCTTACTTGAGTCTCTGGAACTCAGCGAAGGCCTTCTCATATACTGTAAAAGACAGAGACATCATTTCTTTGCTGCTGTTGACAATACTAAATATCTCCTCAGAGTGATACTCTACCGGATATGCACCTTTTTTTTCCAGTATGAAAACACTGTACCCTGGCTTAAAAAGTGACTTTATAGTGTTGTGTGTCGCTTGCTCCTTCATGCAGCAGAGCTGATTCTGGGAAAATATGAATACACCAACGCTGGCAGTGGTGGGATTACTGTAATACATTTGAAAAGTAGTACACCTATCAAATATTTGTTAGGAATATAACTGTTTGGAACATGCCGAGCATTCGGCGATAGTGGTTTGAGAAGTTTCTTTGGACATGTTTAGAAATTTCAAATGCATGAAAATTCAAAATTCAGCACTATCGGAATCCATTAAAACCAACATGACTTCAAGCTGACCACAGCTGCAGTTCTTTGAGAAGGAGCTAACGTGAAACTTTTCAAGCCCACAGGGATGAGTGTTTCAAATAAAAAAAAATTGATTTTTGTTCGGAGCATCACCTCCACGCCCTAAACTACAGATCGAATCCAAGCGCTCCATAAAAACAGGCGACTGTGTTGTTTCTAACCCTTTTTTTACGGTGTCATCATAAAAACAGTGAGTGACACGCGACGAGAACAAAGTGAGAGAGATAAAAGTTACTGACCATCACCACTGAGGTCCAGAGTGCGTTTATGTGCATTTTCAAGGTTGGTGATCACGATGGAGTACATTCCTTTGTCCCTCTCCTCCGGCTCAATCACCTGTGGTCAAATCAGAAAAATTCACCAGGTAGTCATGTGACCAATCTGCGTCATATCTCTACTTCTCTGTCGTGATCTTCAATACAGATTCATTCATCTGCAATTATGAAGCTTTATGACAAAAAGTAAAAGTAAAATGCAGGGTTTTAATTAATTAGGTGTAATTATTTTAAAATGTATGATGTTTTACTCATTAGTTACCCCCTCTGAAGGCGACATTATCTATTTAATTTGTATTAACGTTGCCCTGGTTTCACCTTCTTCAGAGTCACTCTGAGGGATTTTTTTAAGTAACACTGATGGGCAACAGTGCCACAGCCTGCGGTGCTGTGTACCGTCATAAAATCACCCATTTGTGAATCACCTAACAAGCATACGTATACTGGCTCAGCGCTGTACAGGAGACGATAATACCTCCATTGTTGCCATAGCAGGGGTTCCTCCAATCACATGCTTGTCACTGTGGGAGAGTTTGGTCTCACTGAGGAGAAGAGCGGAGAAGAGAAGTTAGTGGGTACGGGTGTGTCGTCTTTGTATGTGAGAGGCTGAAGTCAGTTTCAGGGGTAATGGAAAATCATGTTTACATGCCTGCCTAATGTTATGCCTAGGGATACCAATTTCGCTCCCTTTCTCTATCGTTCATTCACAAACACACACACAAACACACACACACACACACAAACACACACACAGAAAGGCCGGGGAGAGGTTACAAATCGAATCTCCCTAATTTTGGTCCTTTGAATAATTGAATAACCGAAAAGCCTCCACTACCCCTTGTCATTATTCCCTCTTTCTTTCTATTTCCCTTCATTCTTTCTTCTTTTTGTCTCTTTTTCCTATCCATCCCTTCTGTGCTTCCTCTCTCATTCAGTTTCCCCTCCCTCCACACTTTATAATCTCTACGGTAGTAAGTGCAGCAAAGCCCTGCTTCTCTGTAGAAGATGATAGGGGTGTGATTCTTGTCACAAAACAGCACAATTTTACTGGAATAACCAGGATAATGAAACACTTGCCAACAGCCATCACAAGTTTTATTAGGTGTGGCTTATTGTTTTGACCGCTCCTGGCAGTTAAACTCGAGAGAAAAGTAAAATAATATGTTTGTGGTCAGCATGTTTAAGACTTAAAAGAATACTGGTTTCCTCCTTAAGCCTCTGCTACGACTACTAATCCTGGAGTTTTAGTTATTATTTTTTCTTTTCTTGTTCTTGTTCTTCCTAGAAGCAGTAGTTGTTGTGTTGTCATGTTTATAATAGTTGTGGTAGTAGTCGTGTTATTAGTAGTTAGTATTGGTATTAGTGTTATTTGTATTAGTATTACACATTTCCTTACCCATTATACCAAGTGACGTTCATCTCTGAGGTGTAATACTTCATGTGACACTGTAGCTGAATGCCTGTTGCTGTGCAGTTAATCACCAGCTCTGCTGCACTGGCTCCTGGAGGAGGTGACGGAGGTGACAGAGGTTGTGGAGGGCACATTTAAAACTTTTAAAAAATCAGATACATATTTTCCATCTGCTATTGGATATAGCAGAATTAACCAAATAAAACCAAGCGTCCACGAGAAGCCACTTGTAGTACCATCTTTAACACTGCCCCTTTCCAGTTACCTGTATTCAGTAAAACATTCGGACCGTCAGAGTTTTTATTAACTGCCTTTTTTGTAAGCTGTTAGATCTAAAAGGGAGTTTTATACTACACTGTGTCTGTGTGGTACTCTGCTCGCTGCACATTTACAAGTGTGTCATCCACCTGGTCACATCACCATGGTTTCCCATTATCACAGTAATAAACCCTCTTCACTCCTCTGCAACCACTGCTGTAACATTTGCTGCAGAGCTGTCAAGTGACTGAATCTTAAAATAGGAGTAAGATGCTCCTCCACACTGTCACTGTGACAGTGCAGTGGAATTTTAAAGTGATTTCACAACATGATGGTATGATGGCCAAATGCTTCCAGCATGACAACTTCTGCCACATACTGATAAGTGTGTGTGTGTGTGTGTGTGTGTGTGTGTGTGTGTGTGTGTGTGTGTGTAGTCGGTTAAAACACAAATGTATTCGCATGGCAATGGATCTACTGAATCTCAAAGCACTGTGGCGTGAATGTGTCGTGTTGAATTCAGATAAATTGCTCTTGATCCCGTCAGCAGGTAGCAGAGGATGATGGTGACTGTTTTTAATATGAATATCTGTTAGTTAGATTATTGATGTAGCTGTGCGTGTGTGTGTGTGCATGAGGGTCTGTGTGTGCGATACCTACCAGCCAGTTGGCAGATCTTATTTATGGCATCGTCAAAGACTAGAAGAGAGGTAGACAGTCATGGGGTCAAGGAAGGAGCCAAGAGGATGGAAGTCACAATGCTGCCCTCTGGTGGCTGCATTTAAAGCTCAGTAAGGTAATGTTTAATCATACATACAGCACATATTGTACAAACAGGCTCTAAAGCACATAAATATTGGCTCTTTGAGTTTCAGGGCATCTGCTACCACCCTGGTTAAAGAGTCAAACTGTGACCATTGCCGTTAGTAAGCCTATAAAGTGTTTATTTCTATTCTTTGCTCCCAACTTAAATAAAGTAGTAAAAAAGTATGGACATTAAATTAAATACTGACACACTCCTGATACAATGCGGATCAAATATTCTGAAAAGAATCAGTCCTGCCTACAAAACATAAGTAGAAGTTTAAAGGACAACCAGCTTAGGTTCCACACAAAGGAGAATGACTACATCCAGCAAGCCGTCACATAGCATGATCTATGTTTATGCAGGTGTAAAAAACACACCAAGAGGGGTGAGAGGGTTCTTAAAAACTCATTAGTTTGCCATTTACAGATACACTATATAAATTTGCATCCTATTTTTTCCTGTCTCCCGCTTTTTAATGAGTGTTAAGCTCTTTTTCAGGCGTTGCCTTTTAACAGGCCATTATGCTGCAGGTTATTATTTATTCTTGCACAGTTAGACAACCAGCCCACTGGCCAGGCAGTAAATCACTCCCCTAATGAATCAGTTAGATATATTTACCTTTTCCGGAGATGTCAATTTGACTCATATCTTTTCCTCTGTCATCACTGATGGTGGCCTTGTAAACTCCTGTTGTCTTCAGTGAAAACTGGACAAACAAAACAGGAAACACATAAAACAGGGGAAGGAACTAGGGAATACAGTACTGCGAATCTGAGCACATTGTATGGCCTGCTGCTTTTCTTTCCTCCCCTTTTATTAAGTGCCTCTGTTTTTGGATCCTCGGGGAAATACTAAAAAATGTGTAAATATGCAGCATATTTGTAATTTGCCAAATCCCTGAGCAGAATGTTGCATTCATGCCACGACTTGGTGTAGCCACTACGCAACATTATACTACATCCTGACATGTACATAGTAATGGGATTGTACACTGGTTTATAGCATTCAGAAGATCAGCGAGTGCAATTACAAGTTTAATTGGCAGTTTGCAGACTCCTGATCCAAGGTCAGGCTTCACATCCGGGATGATCTCTGTGTCTTCTTTGTACCAGTGGAACTCTGATTCCTTCTTCAAATTAGCGACCTGTAATGAAAAACATAATCAAATATATTTTTAAATCATTCAACATAATTATCATTAACAAGGTTATAGCTTCTTTTATAGCTCTTATAAAGCAGATCATAAAATCCCAGTGGCACTGAGTAAGTATCAGACGCACACAACCCCAAAACTGCATGTTTGCTTTATTTCCATTAATCTGTCTTTTAAAAGTCACTCCGTCTCCTGAGTCTCCCCTTGGAGAGCAGAGCGACACCCTTTTTACCCCGACTAATCACTGACAACAGCTATGGAAGTGTTTCTACAAAATGGCTGATGCTCACATTCATAAATTTACCCACTTAAATGCATATGTTTGCTGCGTTTCTACATCAAAATGCACTTATATGGGCTCAGCTGACTAACAGATTAAACAGTTGTCAGCTTCGCATTGTATAAAAAACTCGAAGTATAATTCTGGCTTTTTTCAATCTGGACCTCATTACTACACAGCATTGTCAAGCCTCCAGAATCAACTATCCACAAGTCAGCCGCCCTGTGTTTAGAGTGTGTAAATATTAAATCATTGAGTTTGCCTGTGTTTACCTTGCAGACCACAGTGACAGAGCAGTCGTCTCCAACCTGAAGTGACAGGAACTCACTGAAGTGGGGACCTACGGTGGATAAAGGCATGAGAGAAAGGCCCAGGTGGGGAAATACATTTTTGCATACGTTGTTTGAGCTCTATGGTTTCATGCCTCATATGGTTTTACAGTATTAATGCAGAATATATTCTTCACGTGCACCTTCAGTTTCTGTTTTGTACATTTCTAACTTTGGGGATTATTTATAATGATTCTGACCCATTTGAAATGGGTTCATTTTGAGTTGTAGGTTCTAACTCCAAATATAAGTAATGCTGGTCCACGCATTCCCTGTGTACTCACTGATCAAATTCGTTAACTCCCAGACAACATAGCACTGAGCTGTTCTCAGACCGAGAAGACTAAAACTCATACAAACTGATACGTGAGAGATGTTTTGCTTCTTACCCTCCTTGACTCGGATGTACTCTCTCCTCTGGTACTCAGCCTCAGCCAGGGCTGCCTTGAAAGCTGTGTGCACGTACAAACACGCATAAACAGAAGATGATTAAAAAGAGATCAAAGTGTTGCCAGTAGTTGCTAGATTTTTTGGGGGGGTGGATTACCTGGCTAATGGCCTCCTGTATGAGGTTAGAATCATAATTAATGAAATAAAGCATCTTTAAAAACACACTTGAATCAGATACAATGTCCTTCATACAGTACGTACAACAACTGCTTTCAACCTCCCTTTCTTTGCATTTATCAACTGAACACATTGTTATGCAGTGTTCACTTTTTTTCATTTAGACATATGATAGCAGCAGCCACAATGGAGAAATGTGTAGTTTGTGTCCTTCTTGTTACAGTTACTGTTAATTCTTTGGGTAGTAGACTTAAGTGCATTCTGGTTTATACATTGTTTGACCACAAGCCAGGATAGAAAGTCCCAGCCGCTCTTACCGTCCCCAATCAGAACCAGTGAGCTCTGTCCTTTGCCTCCTCCGTCTGTGATCTGGCAGGTAAATGTCCCCTCATTCTCCTCAGTGAAATGGTCCATGATGAACTCAATGATACCTGTAGAGACGTCATGACCCATCTTGTTGGGCTGCAGAAAAAGCAACAAAAAAAAGAAGGTCAGAATGAACTGAAGGACAGACTTTGTGAATATGGATTTTCTTTCTTCTTTCTCTGGGATTTTAGCTTCAATGTTGCAACATGACAACAATGTTTTCAACTTGAACCCAGAAAGTATTTTTTAATCTGTTCATTTTAAAATCTACACTGTCTTACATCAGCTCCAGACAGTTCCTTGTTGTTTGCAAAGAATTTGTACGTGACATTGGAAGAAATCTCTTCAGCTTGCAGCCAGAACCTCATTCTCCCTCTCTCCAAAATTTTGTAGGTCAGCTCTGTCTTCAGTGGGATGACTAGAGAAAGGGTGAGGAGAGGGATAAAAGTCAGACTCTTTATCAGTGGGAGAGGAGAGGAGAGGAGAGGGGGGAGGGAGGGGAGGAGTCAGTTATAAGGCAAAAGACAGGAGAGGGGAATAGTGGTTAGGCAGGTGATGCAAAAGCAGGTAAGAATTTGTTTTGGATCAAATAAAAAGAGAAATGTACACCTAAAAGAAGAACAAAATCTGAAAGGTTCAAAGCAAGTCAGAACAAAGCCACATGAATGCATGAAAGGTAGAAACAGAGTGGGTAAGACAGACCAAAGACGCAGCAGTGAAAAAAAGTGTGAGAGACGAAAAATGAATATGGACAAAGAGAGGGAGAGGGATTACAAGAGATTAAATGTGTTAGCCACAGGTACGTACTTGGGTGTCTGATATCATAGCTGAGCGCCAGCATCTTTGCCAACTCTGAAATGTGAAGAAACAACTTATTCAGGTCATTCGGCTTTGGGCACAAACAAGTCTACTCTTTAAACATAGATGTCATTTCTTCATGGACTTTGTATGCGTCTGGGTCTGGACTAGGAGAAGTCATTACTGTAATTGTGTTTAATTGGCAGAGGCAGATAAATGCAAAAACACAGAAGTAGACCCAAAGGCCCACTCTGAAACTCCTCAAACAAACTGCATTCAGCGCTGGTATATTAAATAATTGCAGCCTTCCCTATTACGTGTGATAAAAGTGAAATACATAATACGTGTAGATGAAACCCTTGAGTTGGGCTGAAAAAATTAAGGCCAAATGGGAAGCAATCAGTGTCAGGCACAAGATGTGAAACTTTCTGACAGAAAGCCCTTTGCAATGAATATGTGGTTTTAATACTCACATACTGCCCCAAGCTTGGAAAAATAATGTGAGTAATGTGCTCTACTAGTTTTCATCACATGTGTTACAAAATTGTTTGTTGCCTTCCTGACAGTTTTTAATCACAGTCTTTTTGTTTTCATCCTTATTTCATCCTGCACAAATGCCTTGGTTCCTAAATACACAGTTTCCTTTTGAATTGTGTTCAAGTCTGTATATTTAAAATGTTCTTGTCTAACCAGTTGTTAGTGTTAAGCTGCCCAAATGTTCATTTTCAAGGCATGGACTACTTTAACTGAAGGAGGAAACAAATGTTTAATGTAAGTTAATGTGATGTGAATTTTGCCAGGATGAAGACAATAATGACAACAATTTAAATTACGGTTTGTCAAAGAGAATAAATAATCTGTCAATCTTGGCCGTACATAACCGTGACAGAACAAAATTCAACAGTTTAGCTTTCTGTATATTTTGAAAACCAGAGTTTGGCTAGGCCGGACTTACAGTAAATATTTGTTTATTCATATATATTAATAATTATATATTAAACTATAAAACAGGTTAATCCTACCTTCAGCAGAGATTGTACAGCTCGATGAAATCCCCTCTGTTTTGGTGACAGAAACAGAGAATGTCCCAAAGTCCTCTTTCTCCGCATTCTTAAAGATCAGCTTAGTACTACAATGCAGAAGACAAGGGAGACACAGACACATGTTATGTTGTACGATATTTGACTGTTTACATGTGTGTGCGTGCGTATGTGTACTTACAGGCTGCCTTCAGTCTTAATCACCACTCCTTTGGAGAAATCTGTTATTTCTTTATAATCTTTCTTCCAGATGAACTGAGAGCCCTCGTTCATTTGGCAGGACTCGAAGGACAGAACAATGTCCCCTGACTTCTCGTCCACCACACAGGACACGTCCTGGGAACCTTCGATACACAAGACGAACACACACACACACACACACACACACATCAATCAAAGTGTTCATTTTAAAACTGCGATCATTTCAGTCTAAAAATGGCACAGGAGGACTTGACAGATTCTATATTTCAGTGTGTTGGTTTAAATTTAACAATTATGATATTTGCTGTATTTAATTATATTTGACGTCTCCTTTTTTCATTTAGCCTCCAGCCCTTTCAAAAGTGCTACAAAGCACCGCCATGCTGTAGCATTTTAAAATTACAAAGAGAAATAATCTGAAATTTGACTGTTACCTTCCACAGCCTTGGCAGTCACGGGATCAGAGGTCATTGACGCCATACCCACTCCTGCAGCGTTGACCGCACGCACTCTCACAACGTAGCAGGTGCCCACCTCCAGGCCTGTTACCTAGGAAACATGCAGGAGAGCAGAGGAGCTATGATTGTCGGCATGGGTGTGTTAATCATCAGTCTGGTTAAATGTGCCAGGTACAGTAACTGTCACATAAACTCTGTATCAAAAACTGCTGCAGGGCATTAACCCAAATTCTTGTCTGGCAGATGAGATAGTGACAGTGAATGTAAATTCTAAGACCAAGCAGCTAATGTAACTCATAAATGAAAAATATATTGTCTTAGAACTGGCACCCAGACCCATTGGTATTTTTGTTTTTAGAGCTGAATGAATTATTTGTATGCACTCATACTTAATCTGTACTGTTTTGCAATCCTTACATTTTTTAATTCTTCTGAAGTTTTTTTTGTTCTGCTCTAAATACAGTAATTGTTTATTTTATCCACTAGGTGTCAGCATCACACAGTTTAATGTACATGTATTACTTTCAGAAAAGAGCACCACAGGAAAAAACTGAAAATTATTTTACCATGGTAAATATGCTCTTTGTTGTGCAAGAGGTTCTGTAATTTTATGTCTGACGACGACAACCAGAAATCTTGAATTACTGGAAGTATAAAAAAAAAAATTCCACAGGGAACCTGTAAGAGCCTTTGGAAGTACTCTCACCTTGAGGAAGCGTTGACTGACAGTTGTCTCGTTGGCTGTGATCCAGTCAGAAGTTCCCTTCTTAGCATACTCAACGTGATAGCCTGTGATTGCTCCAGAACCAGCATAGACAGGCTTTTGCCACTCAACCACCAAAGAACTGTCCCTTACTTCACAGAAAGTCAGGTCATAGGCAGGACCTACAGGAAGAGTAAGAGGAGAAGAAATACATATTTTAAAGTCTGTTTTAATGTACACCTCCTGATTCTCAAGACTATTTGGTAGATATGGGCAGGATAACTTGTACAGACTTGATGGTGATGGTGATCAACTTGGCCCAAAGATGACATTTACTAACCAGGCTCTGGCATAGTCCAGGCCTCACAGGAGAAGTCAGCTGAATGTTTGGAAGCTCGTCCGAGGCCAGCCAGGTTGGCTGCGTACACCTGGAACTGATAGACTGCTCCCTCTGTCAGGCCCTCCACCTGTCAATAAAATCTTTCCATTGTTACTGAGATGCATGAAATCGAGCAGAGTTGCAGTAAATGAGGTGAAAAAGTGTGTTATCCAGTAATCCATCACATTTCTTTCTCAGGATGTGGAAAATGAAACCAAACTATAGTTATAGAACAACCAGCTAAAGATATTATAATAGATAACAGACATTATTGTACCTTATAAAGTCTTTCTGCGATTGATGGGATATGAACCTCCCTCCACATGGTTGTGCCAGTGCGTCTTTTGTCCACATAATACCCCCTGATGCTTGATCCTCCAGAGTGAAGAGGCTTCTTCCAGTTCAGAACCATTGAATTTCCATCACAGTTCAGCAAAGCAATGTCGTAAGGAGCAGAGGGGGAGGCTGAAAAGGGCATTACTGAATTGTAATACTCATAATTACAGCACAAGGATATTACTTCACCTACGTCAAAATAATTTATTACAGCCCAACGGGGAGATTTTACTCAGCAGATAATCATCATTATCACCATCATCATTAACGATAGCAACCGAAAATGTGTCAGTACTGACTCAGGGCAGCCTTGACAGTCAGAGGAGCAGACTCCTGGGATTCGTCGCTGAGACCCAGCTCATTGATCGCCTGGACTCTGAACACATAGGTTTCTCCTGTGGTCAGACCACTAACCACAAACCTGAAAAAAAAATCCTGAGTTGAATATCGCACTATAACCAACAACCAAAGAAAGACACTTTTCTCAACAATACAGTGTGTGTTGTTTTTTTCATACTTGGTGTTCTTGTGAGGCTTGTGATTGGCCGAGGTCCAGTCTTTGGACCCCTTGACACACTGGTCGATGTAGTAGCCAATCAGATTGTTGGGTTCCTTTGGAGGAGCCCACTGGATGAGGACGGAGGTGTCTGTTTCCCTTGTAGAAATCACCTGACCGGGAGCTGATGGCACACCTGAGGACAGGGAAAAAAATGCAACAATTATATGACGATGATGATGAAAAAAAAGAAGCTTTTAAAATAATTACGATGTGGACTTAATCCACATTTATAGATTGATCTACCATATGTGACACTAAAACGGGATGAACAGGAACAGACCTTTGAGTTCCTGAGTCTCAATGGGGCCTGTTGGCTCCGATGGCTCGCTGGTTCCATAGATATTGGCAGACAAAACCCTGAATTTATATTCTTTGCCCTCTGCCAGGTCAAAAACGGCATAACGTGGGGATCGAATAGGGACCTGAGTGTTGACACGCTGCCATGCACCGCTGTCTGCCAAGCACTGTGGGGAAACAAGACAGAATGATCATATGTTGTACAGTTTTAAGATGAGTTTACTGCAGATCTCATCTCGTTGTTAAGTTTAGCATAGCCAGGTCACATTAATCTGTTTTTAGACTAGATAGATCAATTAACTGCTGTTTTCATAACACGTGAACATGAACTTAAACTTAAACTGGCAAGATGCACTAGTAGAATGTACAGGTGGTATAACTGTGATTCCTACCTTTTCCAAGAAGTACCACATAGGAGCCTTGCTGGAATATGCAGGAGCTTTCCAGCTAAGAACAACATACGTTCTGTCGGTTTCTGAGGCATACATTCCTGATGGAACACCCGGAGGCTTTCCCTCAGCTAAACACAAACACACACACAGATTATAGTATACATCAAACTATAGATTTTATATCTCATAATACTTTACTACCTTACTCATTTACTCATAATACTTTGGTGTTAACTTTGACATAAAACCAACCTTCAACTTCATCATGGTAAGTCACAACATCCAGTTTCCCTCCAAGCTTTATGGCTGCATGAGGAAAAAAGACACAATCATTAATCTGGTCGAGTTGATTTTGAAGTTACTTCAATTCGATTTCATATAGGTGTTTGGATAAATTGGGTTCTGTGGTGGTTAATCTGTAATATTACTTTTTGTCACATTATGTGAACAAATTATGTTGATTTTTACTCGCGATATTTGATGGGAAGGGTATTTTTGTTGTTTTTGTGGTGACATTCATGAAATGGCCATATGATAAACTGCTTTGTGAAAGAAAGTAGTGAAACCCATATTATTAATATAATATAATCAGAGATCATATCTTTATACCATACAACCACATTTGGTACATCACAGAAAAAGTTGCCATTTCTCTATAATCCAGTCAAACCCACCATGGAGCCTCTCAAACTCAGTGGGGTCCAGTGCGGCGATGGGTTCAGACATGCGGGATGGTTTGCTAATTCCTTGGGAGTTGACAGCGCGGACTCTGAAGTAGTAGGAGTGTGCTTCAAAGAGCCCGGACACTGGGTATTTACAGATCTTAATGGGGTGATCGTTGCATTGAGTCCAGTTTTCAGTACCAACCTCACATCTACAAAATTAACAGTAAAAAAGGGGAAAGAAGGAGACAATTTCAGAAGATAATAAAGAATGTTGCATGCACACTTGCATAGAATTAAAAATAAAAACATTCGCCCACAAAAGTTGTTGCTACTATGATGATGATTACAGCAATTAATCTGACGACAGAAGCATAGTGTAGGACCTCAGGCGACAATATTTTCAAAGGAAGCAGTTGGTTAGGTTAATATAGTAATCAATGAGCCTGTCCTTAGAGACAGTTTGTACAGATAGTCATGCAAACTCTATGTGGTGACTTACAGTAATCAGTTTGTCCTTTATGTTGTCAGTTTATTTATTTATGGTGTTTATATCAGTAACTCCTACTTGTCCACAAAGTATCCCAGGATTGGACCCTCTGTGGTGGTATTAGGTGGCTTCCATGACACAATGACATAGTCTCTATTGGCATCATGGATCTTGATGTCCATAGGAGCACCAGGTGCACCAGGGACCGGGGGAGGCCCATCTACACAGGAAGGGACAGGGTGACATTGTTTTATTAACCATGATATAAGTTAGCATAGTAACAGAGTTCTGTAAAATCCATAAAAGAGGCAAGACTGATGTTGACAACAAACCGATAACAATGAAAGAAAAAAAATACATATGATTCCAGTTTCAATTTTTAACCATTTGTCCTCCTTAAACGTAGCCCTAATGTTATCAACTTGGATTGTCCAGACGTCAAGCATATCTCACCTGCAACAGAGATAAAAGCGCTGTGTTCTGCGGTGCCTCCTTTAGTGACCATACGCAGGGTGTAGAGTCCTTCATCGTCTTTGTACAGGTTAGGGATAGTCAAGGAGGTGAATCCTCTGCCAGTTTCAATCTTCACCCATTTAGAGTCAAACAGACGAGTGTCTAGAAATGAGAGAGACAAACAACCATTCACTCTCATATTCATACCTATGGTCAATTTAGAGTTTCCAAATAACTTAATCCTAATCTACGTGTCTCTGGACTGTGGCAGGAAGCCGGAGAACCCGGAGCAAACCCATGCAGACACGGGGGGAACATGCAAACAAAGAAAGGCCCTGGACGGTAGATTGTTTTGAACCTGAATTCAAACTGAAAACCTTCTTGCTGAGAGGCAACAGTGCTAACCACCACACCACTGTGCCGCCCTAAATGAAACAAGCATATAGTCATTTTCAATTTTAAAGATTAACTTTTAATACTGCATGGCACATTGAACTGAGCTCTAAAGACACTAACATAGCAAATTAAACTATGATCTGGGATATATATGACTTGAATCCATTATTACTTTCAGTATGATTAATTTGCAGTAAGAATAGAGGCTGTAAAATTTTCCCATTTGTCCACAGCTGTGCCTGTGGCAGCATGTGGGGTACTCGCTGTGGCAGCAATATATATTACTAGCAATTATAATGTAATTACTTTATCATAATATTTTACTTTGTAACCATTACCATCTCTATACCACTGTGCCTCGGGCTGCAGGTTGGCCAGGTTGGGGTTCAGGGTCATGGTGGCAGACAGAGTGGCAGATGCTCCCTCAGCAGAAAACACTGGCCCAAACTTCTCCAGAAAAGTAATGTGAATTTTAGTGTAGTGGATCTTGGGAAGCATGGAAGCTGCAATAGAGGGGGAAGAAAGAAACAGAGAATAAGAGAGTGATGGGAACAGGAAAAAGAAAAGAATGACATATTTTGCTGATCTTGCAATTGCTGGATGTTGAGATGGAGTTAATTATGATGTTTACCTGTATAAGGCAACCATGCATATGGACAGGTCTCTTCCTCCTCCTTGAGCCCTACAGGAATAAAAAAAAAACCCACCAAAAGTTACCCAGTAGCAGCAGCAGCCAGTTGTGATAACAAAGGCTGAGAAATTAGTGACAAATCAGACAGATAGTAACGTATATGTTACTAGTGGGAAACTAGGGAAAATACTCATAATTCAGGGACAGCCTGAATGTACATTTATACAGTAGATCACAGTGTCTCAGTTAAATGTGATGTGTCCAGAAATAAATGTCGGTTTGTTAAAGTAAAAATCACACTACATAAGATTACAGGTAAGTGGATAGACAGACTTACTCTTGACAATGATGGAGGCCTGGCTAGAGGCCTGTCCATGGAGGTTACCAGCAACAGCAGTGTACTGGGCTGTATCATCAGTTGTGCATCTATAAAACATAAGAAAGCACAATTTGAGGATTATCAGGTTAACAAACCACCAGGATTCTGACAGACTGACAATATTTTGATCAAAAATTATACGTTTTTTTTGGAGATAGATTAAGAGTGTTTTTGGACATTTTCACTATAATGCATTGATCTTGATGAACATTTAAGTTTGAAGTGCAGCCTAACTGAATCTAAGGGGACTGTTGGGCCTTGTAGGAGGTATGCCCTCGACTGAGTGCCATATAGCTAACAAAAGATTACAGTGAGTTGCATCAGGGAGCTGAGGGAGAGCAGCAAATGTATTCTTATTTTGAACCATGATAACATTCAGTAAATACTTCATATACACAGAGATGTTTGCACTGTGTGTGTGTGTGTTTGTGTGTGTGTGTGTGTGTGTGTGTGTGTGTGTGTGTGTGTGTGCAGGAATGTCAGCGGGGGATATGGATTCTGCAGTTTCTCATTCTGTCATGAGAGAGGCTTAAATTTTCCACAAGCCGCTGTTAGAGATTTATCCTCTAACGTCTTGCAGCCAGTTTTTAAAACTTGAATTTAACTCAAGCCTCAAGCAATCATTTTGACCCTTTTGCTATTTTTCCCCCTTAAAAACTCCAAACATTCACTGTAAATTCTAGTCTGTCTAGCAGCCATATGAGTTTGCAAAAAATGCTCTCATTCCCACTTTCAGACTCTCCTCACCAGGCTCATAGAGCTAAAGCACATTACTCTAAGCTATTTACTAAGTAATGCATTGGGTTTTCATGGTGGGGTGAACTGTATCTAAGTAACGGAGAGAGGGAACTAGAGGAGACTGGATCCACGGAGAGAGTGATGACTGAAAGAATCCTGGAGTATCATGTGCCACTGAGGTCAGCACTTGAACAGCTGAGCTTCCAAAGACTGGAGCGGGATATGTTCTTGTCCCATATACAGCATTTAATCGCACAGCCCTAGTCAACTGACTCTGACATTATTACTATGATTTGAGTTTATGTGCAGATGCTGATGGATTTGACTTCTGAGATTCTCTGGTGGCTCATGATATAGTCAGACAATTGGCCAGACTGTGGCCTAAGTGGGAAATAAGTCAAGAAAGGAGTAAATTGGGGGTATTGGTTAAAAAGCACCTTGCAGATATTTTATTGTATACAAGCATACTGTAGTTTCTAGCCTAAGAGACATTAAATACATTGTTCCTGAGACACCTGCATTGTTTACATCAGCCTGCTTTTTAATGTTGCATTGTACCACTACAAACTGTTAGTGCTCTCTTCATTTGGAACAAATGTGTAACATATTGTATTCCCCTAAAGCTTGTTCATTGTGTAAAACTAAAAGTATTACATTTTTAAGATACTCAAGTGATTAAGTATTGTACATGCATCAAGCTGGGGGCCTTCTAAGTGACAGATTAAAAAAACTATTGCAGGTTCAATGGCAGCATTTATCAGATCTTTTCTGCCCGTTCTGACATAAACTCTGTGAATGAATTATTATGAGTAATGTTGTTTTTGATGATAAAGCTTACTCACTATGTGGTCAAAATCTTCACAGGGCACCATGTTTGAACCTACTGTACCTTGGGATCTCCAGAGAATGGACTCCACCTTTGGCTTCAACCAGATACCTTCCAGAGGACATGACCAGGATCACACCGTCTTTATACCTAAAATAGAAAAACAAATTACAGCATGTGGATCCTATTAAAAGATTTTATCATCATTACTGAGAACAATAATATTATTTCTAAGGAAAGAGATAGGGCAGATTATGAAATACTGCAAAGTTGGGCAAATGTTATGTTGTGAGACAATTAACAAAACTACTTTTAATAAGAGTGTATTTAGTTAATTAAAGTAATAGATTAGCTGATAAAAAGATTTTAGATATGATTTACCATTTTACAACAGGCATGGGGAAGCCCTCCACAGTAACGAAGAGTTTGACTGGAGTGTTTTCAAACACGGTGTGGGATCTGAGTCTAACCAGGAAGTGTGGTCCCCTGATCATGGGCTCCTCACGCACGTATTTGCTTCCCATCTTTGTCCTCACCTGGAAAAGTAAACAAGAATACCAATTAATGTTAAACATAGTATAATTCGTACTCAGGGCAGCTGTGGCTCAGGAGGTAGAGACGGTCGTCCACTAACCCGAAGGTTAGAACTCCTTAGAACTACCATCATCATCACTGTGGTTCTACTAGTATCATAACCTATTACCACAAACGCCATAAACTCCAATGTATTAATACAAGCCCATGTACAGATAGTGACATACAAGTTTCAACCGATGTTTTCATGCAAAGTCTAGATAGTGTGAGCTCATAGATTCTTACCACTTCCTGGATGCGAGCTTGTGTTTTGTGCTCATATCTTTCCTCCATCGCCGCAGAGCTAAAGACGAAGAGCAATTCAGTTAAGGGAACAATATTTTTACATAGTACATAGTACTATACAGCTTATATCTGCCCAAAAAACAGTTACAGTTACATAACTATGTATGTTAAAATGCCTTGTACTTTTTAGGATGTGTATTGCATGTGGACAGCACTCAGTCAAAATAACAAACTTATATGTTGTCTTTGTCCAACTAGTAATCTGATATCACTTAGTTTTAAATGAAAGAGTTTAAAAAAAAAGTGAAGGTTATCCATTACAATTCTTGTTCTAGGGAACAAAGACATCTAGCAAGCTCTTCAGGCTTGCTAGATGTTTTCAGGTGCACTGACATTCCAATCAGTACTGAGTTACCAGTCTCATCTATTACTTGCAGAAGCATAGGCTGTTGTACCCCAACCGCACATCCACAAAGACTCAAGAAGTGACACTGTGACAGGTTAAGTGGTCACTCTGTATTTACTAATTTCAATCCATCCACCCATCAATTATGCCACTTAAACTTAATGGTTGCTCAGAGATAGAACTAATCCCATCTGACTCTGGGCGAGTGGCGGGGAGCACCCTGGACAATCACCAGTCTATCAAGGGGCTGATATGTAGAGACAAACAACCACTAACACTCACATTCGCAACTATGGGCAATTTAGTTCCACTGATAAACCTTCCCCCATGTCTTTGGACTGTGGGGAGGAAACCGGAGCACCCAGATGAAAGTCTCGTAGGCACATGGAGAACATGCAAATTGCTCAAAGAGAGGCCCAGGTGGGTTTTTGCGGAAAGATTTTTCTTCCCTCTGACAGGCTTTAAAAGCTTAAGGGATAAATACCTCATGCTTTCAACATCAGCCACGATATCAACATAAGACAAGAGGTTGTTAACCTGGTTCGTGTAAAGAATGCAGGACTCTTTCCGAGGCTCATCCGTAGTGGGGACAGGAAAGTAAAGCCTCCCTGATTGAGCCCGGCTTTAAAGAGCGGGCTATCAACACACGGCCATCTATGAGCCAACCCATCTGTGATGAGAGGAGAGACTCAAACTTAAGGAAACTTCCATGATTAGGCTCATGTGGTTGACATCAGAAAGACAAAAGGAAACGTTATCGCTTGCCTTTGTAAGTTGTAAGAACCTCCTGGGCAATAAAAAATATTGTCCATTTGAAGAGACATTTCTGTCCTAGATTTGAGAAAAGAAATGCAAGGCTCTGTCGCGTTCATCACTGTTGTCCATTCAGGCCACAAGTCATTCCACTACTGCCAACAGAACGGAGTGCCCTGCAGTCCAGACAGTTGGAGGAAAAGTTCACACACATGGTGGCTTTTGTTATGTTCTGACGCTGCGTTGAGCCCTGGGCAGGGGGCCTGGCCTGTTGCATGTTGAGGAACATCAGACATTTCTTGACCAAAGGAAACAGTCAAAGTTTTTCTGTTGCAAGTGGATGCTAGGTTGGTGTATGACAGCGATTGACTCAACCTGTGGGATTTGTGAGGGTTTATCCTAATTGGAGAAACAGCAAAATGTAAGTTTCATATGCTGCTATTGAGAAGGTGGTGGGTAAACCGTACAAAAAAAGAACAGACTTCAAATGTCATCACTTGGGAAACAGTGCATTTGAAGCAAAACAAAATGTATTCAAATGTTATTTGAGGAAAATTGAACACACACACACACACACACACACACGCTTCATACTTACTTGAAGTTGAAATAAAAGATAGAAGATTGGTTAGGGAATAAGTTATACGAGTAGGAATGCTGCTACTATATTAGAAAAAAAGACACATGTTGTATTCATTTTACAAAGGTCAGACTTGCGTCCTGGTTAGCTGATTATTAGCAAAATTAAAAGAGAAGCAAGAAAAAGAGAATATCAGCAGCAGCAGCAGCAAGAATAAGATGTTTGAAGAGGTAAGTATAGACATGAAACACAGCAGCCAGAATACCTCTTGGTATTCTCCTTAAATCACACCCAGAAACAAACACTTAAACACTCAAAATATGTGTTATTGACTGGATTTTTAAGCAAAGTTGTTTTTTGATATATTTAATCTCACATGACTGGCTTTGCTGGTTTAGCCATGACAAAGTTTACTACTGTTACAGTACTACTATTAGTAATAATATTAGAACTATTAAAGTGCTGCATTAGCTCAACGTTACAGTTGAGTCTATTCCTGTACCTGCTGTATTCTTTCACCACATATTGGCTCTGTTTGTGGTGGTATTCATGGTTGTAATTTCTGCGTTTGTTCCACGCTGACATGATGACACCGTATGTACTGACCTGTTGGACCAGCAACACAAACAAACAAATAAACAATTACTGATACGGTAACAAAGTACAGTTTATCCTTCTGGTCAACACAACAAACTGACACATGCAAACAAAAAGGCCATCAACCATAAGGCAATACACGGTCAAATGTAAAGAAGGAAAGATGTGGTTAATCATGTCAAGGGGCCTTGGCAGCAATGATGTCTGTCTCTGTGCAACAAAGTGTGGCAACAATAATGAGCAATATATTTATGATGACTGCTTCATCGCCTACAAAAAGGAAAGCTCTTCAGGAATTTGGGCAAAAAAACCTGCCACACACACACACGCACACACACACACACACACACACACACACACACACACACACACACACACACACACAGTCTTACTGGCAGCTTCAGCAATGACAAGGTCACACTACTGAATTTTAAGACACCACCAGCACAGACACACGTGAACAGACACATAAACAAAAGGCATGAAGGCAGACTATTGTTGGACTAGTATATCATCCAGACCTGAAAAGTACAGCTGCACCCAAGATTGTCCTTCAATTTGACAGCCCTAAATTCAGCACGGGCAGTTTAAGCATATTTATTAAACAACGGTGGACTGTACATTTTGTAATTTTTCTACAGTAAAGAAAAGTGAAGGAAACAAAACAAACTTAACATTATAGGATATATTTAGTGTGAGCTCTCTTAATCTACACCTGTTATCATAAGTTTCTATTATTCACAAAACCTGAACAGGCTGCAAAACTGAGACATAACATGCCCCCCCCCCCCCCCCCCCCCATCCCCACCCACACACACACACACACACATACACACACAGTTGAATTTCCTGAGATGTGTCATCAAAGACATTTGGCCATCTCACTGCTGTTTGAATTAAATACTTAAAAAGCAGTACCTTCATGTAATGAAAACTGATATTAGTTAAAAGTGTTTTTACTTTCAGGCGCTGACAGCTTTCCAAAAGATTTGTACTATTTCTTTTCTACTGGGGTGTCTGGAATAAACATAAGGACACCTCAGCAAGAGCATAACTTAAGCTTACATCATGCACAAGTGGAACATAATTGCCTTACATCACCCTAGTCTCAGAGACTAGAAATAAGGTCACATGAAACCTGAAGCCCAAATTTTACCCTGAGAGCTACTGTGACGTGCTGCATTGGCAAAGATGTTCCTACCTCTATAATCTTTGAAACCCTCGCCACAGCTTCAGGGTCACCATTACTATCGCCAAAGCCATGTTAACTCACGTCTAATGCCCCAAAACAGACAGTCAAGCAGCAAGTCAAGTAGATAGATGGCAACCATCATGCCCTACTCCCTGACCTTTAACCTCTGTCCCACGAAGCCAATAACGGCTGTTAAATTCCATGTTGAATCGTGTGGTTAAGAAGAGTCTCGGTTGAAATATGTTCATTACTCTTTATATTTTCATGTTCATCCTCTTTCACATGCATTAATATTTACCATTGAAGAGGTCAGCATCACTCTTGCTATAGTAAATTTAGGAATTCAGTTGAACAACAAAAAAACTGAATGCTTTAAAATAAAAGAATCACACAACACAGAGACAGACATTGTGCTTCCAAAGACATAAGCATTAAAATCAGCAGCCCTTGAGACAAGTGGGCACTGTGAACAGATCATGTTCTTGTCCCAACTGTCCCACACCAACATTTCAGTGGCAGTCCTCTGCCTCTGTCCATCCAGCCAGCACTGTAACAGCACAAATGTCTGCCAAATGACACCTGAGCTTCTCTCTCGGTAACACTGAACCTGTAAATATCTCAACCATAACCGTGAAAACCAATTGAATTCTGCAGGATGATCGTAATGATCATGAACGGTTGCTATTCAGATTATCTGTTTTACTAACTAATGACAAGGATGACACAATTGACAATAATTGTTCATTTTCATATTCATTCGATTTCCATTAGTGTTTCTTAATTCAAGATGAAAGAGCTGTCAGTGAACATGCATAATGTCAAGTTTAAATGAGGTCAATGCAATAAAAGTCCCAGAGCCAAACAATCAATTTGTCCAATGAAGTAGCAGTCCCAAGCGTCCCTACTAAATTTGACTGCCCTGTCAGAGTCCACTTTAACCTATTAGTGTTACCAGGATAAACACACAGAGACCTTGAAGGATGCTGTCTATCTCATTTGTCCCATACAAGAAAATTATTGTCTTTATCTTCAAAACACTGATTAACTCTTTTATCCCAACTGATTTGCTGCACACCCTTCATAACTGATATCAGCTATGGTTAAGGGCTATACACGATCCCCTAGCTGTGCCCAAATCTGCTCTCTTCACCTCCATCTCACTGATTCCACCTGCTACACTTGGGTTTAAAACAAACGGATACAAAAGCTGAGGATACCGATGGGATGAAACAGAAAATTACATATCTTACCCCTTGAGATTTCCTTTGCTGTGACTTCGGGTGACAGGCTGAATCCACAGGGAGTCAGCCTAAACCAAGTACCAGGCCAACAAAACCACCACCCGTCTCAAAGCGACCCCCACCTACCTCTCCCTGAGGCCGTATAAGGAGAGAGAGCTGCCTATATATAACCAGTATCCTTCAAGACTCAGGCCTGCTAGAACCTATGAACTGTTAGAATTATAAACTTTACCCATTACAGTTTTTATTGTAATCCACGTTAGTGCAACTGCGGGTTTCTGACATGTTGTCTTAACAACTGATGCCAAACAACAGGTCATTCAATTGTAACAGCTGATCTAGACAATGCAAAGAATCTGACCATGGGGTGCTTCAGTGGGGCAACACATTTACAAGCAGCATTTTTCAGATTTATGGAATAGGCAGGAATATAGTGAGCCCTCTCAAATACAACTTTAACAGTGGACTGGTCACATTGATTCAACTGTATGGGTTTGGAAGATGCAGTATGTGGTGCTGATGAACTGGGGGTGTTTCTGTTATTTAGCCTACCCTCACTGTACACCTACACATCTCTGTATAACACAACACAATTAAACAGCACCACATAGCTACAGTTTCACGTATACATTTAAATGTAGCTGTAGACGGTACCAAAGTCCCTCTGCAAGATCATCCATCTGCCCTCAGAAACATCTTCAGACACTGTGTCGCATGCTGATCTTTGGCCAGAGCCTATTTATAAAATTAGCTACGGTTACAGCTAGACTATTCCTGACACAGTGGAGGGGCTGTGAAACACATTTCACATCTGATGGGAAATCATATGATGGGAAAACATGGAGTCACACTTGAGAAAAGCAAAGAGAGAGAGAGTGGCAAGGTGAGGGGCCGGGGAGGACTGTGAGACGTGTGAGTGACGCAAACTGAAAGAAAAGTGTGTAAGAGGAAGACGGAAGACAACAAGGAAACAGGGAAAAAAAATGGGTGTCAGAAACATGTGACTC
Organism: Scophthalmus maximus; assembly: GCF_022379125.1. Classification (NCBI taxonomy): domain Eukaryota; kingdom Metazoa; phylum Chordata; class Actinopteri; order Pleuronectiformes; family Scophthalmidae; genus Scophthalmus; species Scophthalmus maximus. Next base: position 15,288,603 of record NC_061518.1, on the reverse strand, counting down.
ACCCCCAGTGAGAGATCCGCCATACCCCAATATATGTATGGGAAAGAGTATCATAAGCTGAAGTAATTTTTCCTGTTGCATTCCAGATCAGCAGCACCTTTTACAGAATAGTACAATTGCACAGAGGGCATATCCCACAGAGAAAGACCATTTCTGGGAAATAAAAACCCCTCAAAAAGCCAGGATTTTTGGACAAGATCCCATCACCTGCTGAAGAACATTGGAAATGTCTACACATGCAAGATTAAATTCAAAATAATGTCGTATATTCAGGAAAACATTTTTATAAAGAAGAAATACATAATTTATTAAAAGCATTTAGATAATGTTTAGTTGAGAGGGATAGGTCACCAGGGGTCAATCAGGCCCTGCATTAAAAACGATATACTTGTTGATGATTGATTTATTTTAGGTTTGTTATGCCTTGAGTGCATGCTTTAGAAATCAGTAAGAGTAACTGCATTCTGTGCACAATCGCAATCTTTGCTTCCTTTATGTGTGTGTGTGTGTGTGTGTGTGTGTGAGCGTTTGTGTACGTGTGTGTGTGTGTGTGTGTGAGCGTTTGTGTATGTATGTGTGTGTGTGTGTGTGTGTGTGTGTGTGTGTGTGTGTGTGTGTGTGTGTGTGCGTGTGCGTGTGTGTCGTTAAAACAGCACTGATGTCCGTTTGTGGTCGAAAAGTGCCCTCTGTTGGTCATGTACACGGTAACCAGAGCCCAGTGATAATTTTAGTATATTATGTTGCTGGCCGACAGTGACAGTGGGATGCTGGTAAACTACAACACACTATCTGACTGAGGAGGAAACATCACTGCAGACGAAAAAAAGAAAGAAATGATTGGGAGTCTTTCGGCTTTAAACTTACAAACAGTGGCCGCTGTGGTCGCCACCGCAAAAAAAACCCACAGCCACCTGCCGCAGCCACAATTTGCGCTTCCTGGGTCTCCGTCCTTAAGTACATCGGTGATAAGCCCCTGGTGGTCAAGGGCAGCCGGTGTGACCCGAGCATTAAATCGAACAAACCCACCCGTGTCTGCTGCGTCACACCACGTGACATCTGCGGCGCTCCCGATTGGCGGATCCGAGTGGCCGGTAGTGGAGCGGCTGTGGGACATAAACAACAGTCGGTGCCTTCGTGTGTCCCTGTGGTGTGTCCCGAGGAATGAGCTAACTCAGCTAACTTGTCCAAATGAAAAGCAGCGAGGCGTCCGCATAACTACCACCAGTCTCTGTTGATACATATCCGACGCAAGGTGATGCCAATGTAAGTATACACTTAAGAAAAGCCGCTGGAGTGCAGTTTGACTAACAGTGTTAGCTAAGAGATTGACAGCTGCTGTCTAACGCTTAACGTAACGTCCAACCGCCGACATTACTTCGAGTTTTCACAAATCTAGCTACGTACTTTAGCTTGGATTAAGTAAATGTGAACTTCCTGTGCCTGACAAACAAACTTAAAAGTTTGTCCTGTCGTCAACTCGGTCTTGACCGACCAGGAAGGGACAGGCGTTTCGTTAAGATGTCTTTTTAAAACCGCTCCCTCCACGCGCAAGCTTTCCTTCGTTCTCTGTGTGTTCACGTGTTTCGTGTTGCAAAACCGTTCTGTTTGTTCTTTTGCTACTGTCCCTGAACCGTCCACTGCCCTGCAGTGTTCACAGAGCCCCCGTGTGTACAAGTACATACGTAGACGTACAGACTTGTCTTGGGCTCGTCTCAGATATGTCGCCAATTTTCACAATGACGTCGCCAATTTTCACAATGACGTCATTGCCAATACCCGTGTCTCCTTCATGGCTGTTGGGGTTTGGTTTGTTGAAATGGTCCAGGTAACGTTCAAATGCATGTTATGTAGTTGTCCGTGTATCTGAGGGAGAGGCTGCTGGGTGTTTCTTTCTGTCTGGGTTGCTTAATTAAGTGGTCACACGAAGTCAATTTTACCACTCACTTCCTCCTGTGAAAGCCACTACCTGTTTTTTTTCTCCCTGTGACCTTCATTATGTGCTCATGTTGTGCTTTTTGTGGAGCGCTCTAACATTCACGTTTCATTAACATGTGGTTTAAACATCGTTACTTACTTGAGCATTTGACTTGTATGATAAAGCACACATTTCCCTCAGACTCATATGTTTTCCTGATGCCTGTTACTGGAAAACTCTGTGGGTTATTCTGTCTCACTACTGAGTTCTGGATGAAATCAGCTGACCTCTATTATCTTGTGTGTTATACGTGTTATAGGGCCGACATGAGGCTCTGCTCCCCTCTTCTTCTGCTCTGCCTGGCAGCAGCGCTGTCCTCTGCCTTTGTGATTTCACCCCAGTAAGTACAACAAAAATAGATCACTAATATAATGTTCAATTGCCTGGTGAACCCCTCATATTTCTGCTCCTGCATTTTCCTATCAATATCAAATTGACATAAAGATCAAAGTATTAGCACAGCAATTGCAAGTACTTTTGTAATTGCCGGCCCGTGCTATATAAATAATGAACAAACAGGACGGAGACATTCTTGTATGATTATTTCAGATACATGTGGACCAAGCTGATTCTGACCCACCACTGGCCCCGCACCTTCTGCGTTGTGAGTGTTGACGCTTCATTCTTTTTTCAATTTTAAATCTTTGTAAAACATATTGATCTTTTAAAAGAAACAAGCACTTCTTTTCACAGAACACAATTTGACATCTCACATGATAGTTTGATATTCAAGTAATTGTATTAGCTGTCAGAGACTTTGATATTTAAGTGAATTGTATTAGCTGTGAGAGACGTCGTCTTTGTCGTGATAGTTTGATTAGTCAGGTCCTGGTTGTCACAGTCCTCAATAAACATACTGTATCATTCACTTGAGCGATCATTAGGGTATTTGCATTTACACCATTCACAGTTCAGCATAAACCCCATTGATGAGCCAAGCCAAGTTTCGTGCCCACCGCGGTTAAGTCCATTATGTCATCAGCGAAGATGACTGTAGTTCAAGCTTCACCTCCTGTAGAGCTGTGATGTGGCAGAGAGTGCGTCAACCTGGAAACCTGGGGGAGGAACTGTAGCAAAACAACACAACCACATTCTTCACCTGTTCTCTCTGCCTTTTCCTTTTCCGTGTTTCTGAAGAAATCATCAGGCTGACTATATGTGGGGCTCGATAACCTCGAACTGACGTTATTTCAGAACCACATTATAACACGTCAAGTTATTTCTCTCCGTCCGGACAACACACAGAACGTCCGCTCAAACTACTTCCTGTTTCTATCAGCAGAGTATTCTGCAATATATTGAACCCAGTTTCTTTTTGACGTCCGTCTTGAAAGTGACAAACAATTCCTGTTTCACGTGTGTATCTCATATTTTCCTGTGTCACTTCTCGCGTCTTTTCGTGACAAAACGCATTTTGCAGACATTTCTCCTGGTGAAGATCGTGTAGCGTTTGAGCCCATCGCCGATGAGTCACGTAGTGTGAACAGCACAACGACTGAAAGCTTCGCAATTTCCAAGACAGCACGTCGTGTAGTGTGAATGGTACAGCGATCTTACGACTTTGAAAATCGTGTTGTGTGCCCGAGGCATAACCATCACCAAAACATGTTAACCATGGATTAAAATGAGTTTTGCATGCATTGGAACCCATTTTTAAAATGGAACATAACTCTGTATAGGTTTAGATTAGGAATGAGCCTATTATATTTTGTGATAAATTGAGAGCAGTGTAGATAGATAGATATTTATCCAACAATTGAGATTGATTGTTAACAACATGGTAACCATTCCTAAGACTCTTACATTGCCCATGAATGTTGCCATATATCCTATTGCTCTCATCTTTTAATGTTTAAATATCATGTGATGTGTGAGTCATGAGACCAGTGGTGTGTTAACATTGTGGTTCGATTAGGCAACAGAGTAAGCATTTCTAACTGTCACGAAACAAAATCCGTATCCCTTAGTTTGAGCTTTTGACCACACTCTTTCTGCTTTTCTTACAATTTTTCGGATGATTCAAACCACCATATACGCCATATAAAGATGACTATGACTCTCCACTTCCTCCCACTGTACAAAAATTAAGCCAAATCCTTAACTTAGGACAACTCTGTTGAATAGGTTTATACGTAGATCCTTAACTGGAAAGCCACAAAACTGCAGCAGTTCCTCTTTTACCTCCAAACTGTGGGAAAGGAAGTGTTTTTATTAGGTTGTTGGCAATATGAATACAAAGAAGTGCATGCTGTAACTTCAAAGTGATTGTTCATTTCATCAGTAGCTTAAGTCAATAAAAAAAATTTGACTTTATTTTACAGGCAAAATAATTAATTGCTTAATCTACGAATTGTCCAACAAATCAATATTAAAAATTGCAGCCCTAATAGTTTCTCTCTGAATATTTTTGTATTTCGGCTCAATGAGACATGCGGTGAAATGAGACACAGTCACCTATTAGAAAAAACTATCTAACTAACTAAAAACCTTTTTTGTCAATTTCAGATTGATCCATGTCATTCCAACATTAGCTACTGGACACTTCATGGACTCTGGTGAGTGAGTGAGCTAGAGTGTGAGTGTGAGTGAGCGAGAGTGTGAGTTGAGTGTCATAGGATTATCTGGGGACACATAAAGACCAGTTAATTAGGGACAGTTTGTGAAAACTCGGGACACAAACCATGTTTCCAACTGGGAATAAGATGATTTTTGGGTCAGTGGAGAAGGTTAGAGTAAGTTGCATCAAGTTAGGTCACATTTGTTTGCTTCGCTATCACAAGTAAAGATTAAAAAGCAAATGAGTTGTGTAATAATATGATGATTCCATATCAATTCAAGAGAAATCAAGTGTTTAAGAGACATTGAACATAATAAATTTGAGAGACATTAAATGTAAAAAAAATTAAAATAAATCAATGATGGATATTGACAGAATCGTCAGACACAAAAAAAAGGTATGATTACAAATTTTAGATTATTAGTATAGGGTAAGACTTAATGTGGGACTCCTGAGCTTGGTGTATGAACAAAGAGAGCCCAGTTTGGGACTTTAATAAATTGAAGTTGTTGCTTTCATTGTTTATTGTTGCAGTGATTTCTAATCCTGTCAATTTGTGTTTCAGGCCAGATAAAGGGATTGATTGCAACTCATCATGGCATTTCAACGCTTCTCAAATAGAGGTATAAGACTAGTAAAACTCAGTGTGTCTTTATATTTAAGCATGAAGTTCAGAAATGGCTTGTGTTTATTGTGACAATATATGCACTACCATACCATTTTGTCCAGTTGGTATATAGTAAACCGAGTACTGATGGTTGTTTGTTTAAAGGACCTGCTCCCTGACATGCAGAAAAGTTGGCCCGACTTGCTTCACCCCTCATCTACTGGCTTCTGGTATTGTTTCAATCAATCTTCCCATTTTGTACTATGTCTGTTCATGACCCACTTTAGTTGAGTGCATTCTACTTTAATATATTATAATACCGTATGACTGCCACATCAGTATTATCTTGCACGACTGCTGCTGCATTGTTTGTCTGTTATGTCAGTGCATGTACTATACATGTATTATTCTGTAATAATGCTGATTGGATTGAGTGGTGGACGGTAATGCACTGCGCTCTTGCTATACCATCTGAACTAAAATTAATTATCGTAAAGATCAAATTACCTTGTTTTCATTCCAACACTATAAATCTCACTGTGAGTGGTCAGAATGGGATTTATGATCATAAACTTAACTCTGCCTCTGAATTTCTACAATCATTTACTTGTACCTTTTAATTTCTGTGAAAGCAGCAATGGATAGTTGTTTTCAGTCTTGTTTAGTATATAGTATAGTTTAGACTATGATACTAATAAAACTTTACCTTCATCATTCATTTTATAAGTATGAGTTTCAGAGATTGCAACTGACAAATGAGTGTGTTACTATCGTAAATGTGTGTATCATGTTTGTAAAACTTGTTTGTCTGTCTGTTTCAACAGGAAATACGAGTGGCACAAGCACGGTACGTGTGCAGCAAAAGCGGACACTCTCAATAGTCAACATAAATACTTCAGCAAGGCTCTGGAACTGTACCACAAATTGGATTTGAATAGGTACAGAACACTTACACGTGCGGATAAACACACAGCACCAACCTTTGCCTCATTTTCTAGTTGTCAGTATTGTCTTGATGTTCCAGATTCCAGTACAGTTTAATGAAATTGACAACTGTTAGAGACTTTTTTTAAGTCACTTAGGAAAAAATCATCAGAGCCGACAATGGAAATCTGTCTCTCTGTTATTGTAGCATCCTGAAGAAGTTTGACATCATCCCTTCAGAGAAATACTACGAAGTAGGTCTACTTATGTATTTAAACATCAAATTGTGGTGAAATAAAATCTCCAAAACATTTTATAACATAAGTTTTGTGTTACGATGAAGCTCTGGCATTAAAGTGCTTCATAATAGTAAAACTTTTGCTCTCCTCTCTGTTACTAATGTGTCCGTAGTTTTCACAAATTGAAGGCGTCATAGAGAACTTCTACAATGTTAAACCCAAGATCCAATGTGTCCACCCGTCAAAGGTATAAACCCTAATGTCATTTGCTGTGTTTCAAGTGTCTGGCAGTCTGGTGGATTATTAAGTCGTGTGTTTTTGTTTTTGACAGAATGCTGACCATCAGATTTTGGGGCAGATTGAGATCTGTTTCAGCCCTGACTTCACCCTCCATGACTGTGAGAAACAGGGACACTGGGACAAAGGCATGGCTGTCCACAAGGCATCCGGGTTCAGTGTGTGTGACCATGATATGCCAGTTTACTACCCACCTCTTCTGTAAAACATACACGTGTGCCAACTGAAATACAGCAACTCACTAAACCAATGCAGCAACTCACTACACTCAGTCACACATAGAAACAAATGCATTGTTTGTTTACCAGTCTGTTGTACTGTAATTTAGGTTGCACGCACATGTAGCTATGATTTTATTTTTCACAGACTTTACAATGAACTTCATAACATTAATGATAATGTATGTAGAATATAGCCTTAGACGGCTCAGTGTAATCTGAAATTTTTTTTGAAATTCATGTAACTGCTGGTTGGGACAAGTACTTGAAGAAAAAAAAAATCACCTTTATTGCATTGTTGCACCTTTATTGCATTTAGTGCATTGTTCTTTTTATGTTTAAAAACCCCCCCAAGACACTCAGACACACACTCCACCCCTACCAATTACGTTAATGGAATTATGTCCCCTCCTGAACCTTAGTTGTAGATGAGTCCTAAAGTGCCCAGGATATTTTTCCAGGACACAGCAGGAGGCATGGGGGTAAGTCTAGGTCAAAGCAGGCGAGCAGACTGGTAGTGTATGTGCCATATCTTTAGTATCTTTAGTGGTGTTGGCGAATGAGTGAAGCATGCTGTGTGTATTTGCGTCGTATCTGCAGGTGACTCTTACATCAGGTAATGAGAGTGTAGACGTCAAACCACATTGCGTATGTTGTGACTCTGCCGGCTGTGTTTTTGTATTTTAAACCACATTTGTGTGCGCATGTGCCACCTATTAATATCCATCTCTATAGATGCTTTTCAGCATTATGATAACTTAATTCAGCCAACAAATCAAAACAGCTAGTGTTCTCTGTTGTTAAAACGCTGCAGGATTATTATCGGTTAAGGGCCGTCACTTTGTAACCCGCACCGCTGCTTTGCAAGAACATCTACATCTTCCAGGCCTTATAAACTACAGGTAGTCATTGTTAGCTGCCCCCTGATGTTTGCCAAGTACATGAGCCATTATTCAACTGTTAATCACAGTTGTATGATGAACAATGGTCTCTATAGACAAGAAAGTAATAATAGTATATATATGGGTGTAGATTTAATGCTTCAGTTCCTTTACGACCCACTCCAAATATAAGACATTACACAAGATATCACACAAGTTCATTATGCACCATTGTTGACACTCGCATCTTAAACTGAACAAATAAAAAAAAAACTATTATTTTCAAGGATGTTGCAAATGTTTCGGTTTGAGCAAGACTTGTCTCTATTGGGGCATTTAGGATTTGACTATTTTAATGAAAAAAGATGATTTCATAAATATTTCAATTGAAAGCTGAATGTTTATTGTAATTATCGATGTGGTCGACAAATTCTGTGGTGTTAAAAGAACTCGGATGCACATTTGTACATTTTTAATGTCAATAAAACATTTGATATCAATTCAATACCCTGTAGTCACCATTGAGTCATTACACAACGTGCAATATTGATGAAGTGGATCTATTTGAATTTTCAATTCATGTAACAAAAAGTGAATTCAACCTATAATTAGAGACGACGAATAAAAATACCATCTGGTACCATCTGCCACATAATGGTGCTAACAGAATGGTTTTGTCAAGCATCTTAACTATATTTGTCCAAGCATGCAGTATTGTATAGTAACAGTATTATTTCAGTAACTCCCTCTGTCAATTTCTACTCAGTGTGTATGAATATTAATGTTGTGATCTTCTTACAGAGCCTTAATCCTGCTGGGACAAATACACCAGTCTTAATCCTGAATCTCCTCCCACACCACAGCGTAGCAGATTTACTTAACGCATCTGATCATATTTACAGTAGTGCTAAAATGGCCAGAAAGTATATGCCAGCTTTATTGATAGTGTTCTCCAAATCCTGTCAAACGAAGGAAAACAGCACTATGATCTTTAACGAAGTTCTAAGTTTGGGGATCACAGTTAAAGCATCTGAGGTGATTTGAGCGTAGCGGAATCATTTATAAAAAATAATTAATTAAGGCCCAGGTCAGTTAAGGATGCTTAACCCAGTAGAACAGCAGTCCTGATTTCCCCCCCCCCCCATTTCATCTAATAATGCTCTCCCCACCTCTTCCACTTCACTTGGTCTCTTCCTCCACCCTACCCCCCCCCCCCCTCTCTATCTCTCCCTGTCTCTGTCTGTATGATTATGTAACACTGCAGTTCTGCAGACCTGCTGATGTGACAGATCCACACACACACACACACACACACACACCCCCATGCCCAGTGATCAACCAGATCATGCTGTGCTCTCAGTAATGGCTGTACTCGCTTCTGACATTGATTACTGCCCGAATATATCATTGAATTCTGATGTAATGTCCCTGGAACTGAGCCAAAGTGTTTCTCATCTAATTTTGTACTTTTTAATTTCTATTGTTTTTTTCCCCCCATCATGTCTCTGTGTCATTGGATGTCATGCAGGGGCAGAAGGGAAAGGACAGAAGCGCAAACAGGGAGAGGGAGCTGGGCTGCGCCATGCGACCTCGCCAGCTGTTGCTGTATGCTGGTGAGAGAAAGCGAGAGGGAGGTGAGGGGCAGGATCAGGGGAGAATAAGGGATGGGAGGGGTCTGGAGCTCGCCTGCACACAATGTGACTGGTGACAATCCCTCGTTCTGCAGAGGGAGAGAGGGAAGCAGCAGAGGATGAACACAGACACACACACACACACACACACACACACACACACACACACACACACACACCTCCTGATTCAGCGGAACAGATTTATTCGTCACCTCTCTCCCTGCAGCCTCACGCAGCGAGCCTGCTGCAAAACACAAGACAATCCCAAACCCCGCAGCACCTGCCCCGTCCCTCATCCCACCCGTCTGTCTGAGTGGATTAACGGCTCTGTTACAACTCGGAACTGCGTGCTCACTGGCGTCCACTGCAGCTGACAGAGACGGAGGGGTTGTTGTGGGGAGGGGGGGCAGACACGACAGGCTGGAAACCCACCAAAGGGATGAGCGACGAGCGAGAATGATGGGAGAACTAAAAGGCGGCGTTGAGGAAGGGCCGATGGAGAAGCTGCGGGACAAATAGATGAACAATCACAGCTCTAGTCTATCCTGTATCTCTAACCTCTCTTAGGACACCCCCCCTCCTCCTCCTCCACCTCCTCCTCTTGCAGGGACATGTTCATCATTATGGGATAGATGCTAAGGTCTTCCCGTTGCCATGGATACCAGCACGCGAAAATTCACAGTGCGGAGATGGTTTTCTATCTACTTGAAGAACAAGGCGGCGAGGAACAAGAACAACACTGGATTCTGTCAGCTGGAGGTTAGTCATTGCAAACTTCTGTCGACTAGAGATGAGTGCACGTGGAAGTGGGGTTATATCACAGACACATACACGCCAAAAAGTAATCCAAAACAGCAAGCGTCTCATATCATAGTGGATGAGGGTGTGTGTGTGTGTGTGTGTGTGTGTGTGTGTGTGTGTGTGTGTGTGTGTGTGTGTGTGTGTGTGTGTGTGTGTGTGTGTGTGTGTGTGTGTGTGTGTGTGTGTGTGTGTGTGTGTGTGTGTGTGTGTGTGTGTGTGAAGACTGCGTACTCATGGGAATGGGTGTGGAAGGAAGGAATGCCAGTGTTTTTGGATTTCTGTGGACAAGGAGCTGTTCTGGAGTCATTGCAGAGTTCTTACAGCTGTTGCTCAGCTTGTCAGTCAAGAAGTCAAAAAACAGAAGGCACACACACACACACACCCACACGCACACACACACACACACAAAGGGGTGGGGGGTGTAAGGAAAATACAGATTCGAACAAGCAAACAAGCAGCAGGGCAGGTTGACAGATGAATGCATGCAGACAGATTGATTCAGTGGAAGGCTGCAGAGGAGGTTTATTTATAGCCCAAACAAACCAGCGAGGCAGGGAGGGGGGCAGCACATATACCTGCACGTCTGGGATATAAATAGAAAAGAAACTCCCCTCCCCTCCTCCGTTCTTTGTTGTTGTGACTTGGTGCTGATGAATCAGCTTGACGGGCTATCTACCTGTGTGAGTGCTTGTTTCTCTGGCTGGCAAATGTCTGTCTGCTTGTGTTTGTCTACCTGTTTGACTGACCGTCCGTCTCTGTAAAACAAGATGCTATGATGCTGCACACGTGGATGTTCTCTTCTCAGTGCCCTCCCCTTCACAGGAAGGTCTGAGATCAGGGTCAGCATCATATAAGCTTTCCTGATGTTGGTGTTGGGGTCTTGAACCTGTTTCTCTCTGGTTGATGGATCCTGCTGCCATCTCTAAAGACTAAAGCAGCAATTAATCCTTTCAGGCAAATGTCTATTCCTCTACTCTCCATGGGTTTAAACTTTCCTGCAGTTACACCTCAAGCCACATCCCAATCGGTGACGTTACAGCAGGCGATGGCTGCTGACAAACTACAGAACATTACTGTAATGCTCCATTCAGCAAGCTAAATTAAACTCAAACCCAAACTAGAGACCATCCTGTGACGGAATCACTCCAACCACGACGCCCCTCAACATGTTGACATTCCAACCCATGAGATTAGTTCTAAGCTGGTCATTCCGCACTGATGTGTATGAGATTCATATATGACTTGTATGCTGGCTAACAGTGAATGATCAAGTCAAGTCAAGTCTTTTGATATTCATGTAAACTGTTATACGGAACAATATGCCAGAATAATAAGTATAATAATTAAAAACCCTTGTAAATAGTGTTTATTTTTTGTGGACATGTGACCTTAGCCAGTACTGGTCAGCAGGTATTACCAGGCCACAGACTAATATGAGGCCAACTGTTCTCTTAAAGAGATTTTTAGGGCTGGAACAGGTTACCAATAAATATCAAACAGATCTAGAATAGAGCCTCGTTCAAGAAGTCACTAAAAGAAATCCTGTGTAATTCAGCTCAGATGTGATTGCCTTTTTTATTTTTATTATTCAATTAAATTTGATTTGTATAGCACCAAATCACAGCACAGTTCCCACAATGAGAAAGCATTTGTCGACCGGGGAGAGAAAAACCTTTTAACAGGAAGAAACCTCGAGCAGAACCGGCCATCTGCCTCGACCGGCTGGGGTGAGAGGAGATAAACTGGGAAGAGAGGAGAGGGGGGAGAAAGAGGGACAGACAGAAGAGAGAGACCAGGAACAGTTGTATAACCTTTGCTCTAGGCAATGTCAGTTGGTCCTCATAATGACAATAATAATACTGACACTTGTAATGATGTTAATAATAATAACAACAATAATTTAATAAGAATAAGAATACTTGTTATTATTATTATAAATTGAATGCTGTATTACTTTTTAGTCCACTATTATGGCATGATTTCAAACATGGTCATTGACTTTATTTTATTTTTTGGTGTGACCAATTGTATGGTTTGAAATTGTTTAGTTTTTACTTCATGTTTTTAAGGTGGACCCCAGGAAAACTAGCTTTGCTTTAAAACTATTTCGGGATCCTAATAAATAAACATAAACACATTCGGCCCAAGTGTCCTCAGTAGTTGTTACTTTATCCTTGCTACATGCATGTTCATTTTCATGCCATCATGCACAGCTGCGGTGGCAAAATCTGTCCACAGACAGACTGACAGACAGAAAATATCATCTGCCAAATGACTTCAAACTGCCTCAGTGATAGTTTATGCCATAGAAGTGTGTCTCCAGGACAACATTTTGGTAAATGTTGTTTACTTTAGTAAATATGTAATATCTAATTTACATAATGTAATCACTATAAATTGATATAGTTTCTCAATATAATTCAAGCGTCAGATTTGAAGTTAAGTGAAACAGTCATGTGCAAACTGAATCAAGGCAAGTGTAAAATTATAACAGAAAGTCTTTTGGCATCACTGATTTTGAAGTGAGGCGTGGATCTGCACTGTTGCTAAGTTGTCATGTCAGCATATTGATATTCTTTCAGCTTGGTCTCCTCCCCTGTTTCACTGAGCATGCATGTCTGGTTCTGCTTAGTTCTGTGCTTCCTTTAGGATCTAGACTCCCGTATAAGGAATTGCCATTGTAGAAGCAGAATGTGTCCTGATTGTAAGCAATGTGAACAATATCTTGTTGAAAGTAAACATAATCATGCTGGCGCCGATGTGTCCTTGCTGTGACCAGTATGATGTTGAAGCTATCTAGTACGTTGACACACTTCCGCGTGTGGACAATCTAACATGTGACACCTCAGGCTTCGTAGACAGTGGGAACAAAAAGAACTGTACACCCATATGCACTTTGACTCATCGCCGTGTTGTACTGTGAACAGTATACTGAAATAAATGGCTCCCGTTGGAACGGCATATCGGCCTCCTCGACTCAACTTTCTGAAGCATGAAGATTCTAACACCATCAGAGGGAGATCATTTCCTTGATGTGTGTTACAGCCTGGATGCTCTGACTCATTACTCTTAGATTTTTGGATTCTTAGATTGAAAGTAGGGACCAATGTGTTCAGATGGTTCATTCTTGAATATCTTTCACTCACCACCTTGATGCTTGGCTTGATTTTTTCCCCCCACTTCCTCAGTTTTTCTCTGTTGTTTCTTGATTTTTTTTGTGACCATTCTGTCTTATGTATGTATCATACAAACTGTGACCTCTTCCCTCTGTCCTTTAGGATGACAGCATACTGAAAGAGATTGACATCAGCCACCATGTCAAGGAGGGCTGTGAGAAAGCAGACCCTTCTCAGTTCCAGCTGCTCAAAGTGCTGGGGCAGGGCTCCTATGGGAAGGTACAGGATACACACTGTGACCCACTGAGACCTAAATACCTCAAACCACATCTCATCACAATGCCAGGACAGGGCTTTGACTGAAGGTCATGAGATCAGTGCCGACACCACTAGACAAATAAGTAACCCACCAGGCCCAAAGCTGCCTGCTGCCTGCAGGCTTTCTCTAGGAAGTATATAACAAATCAGGATTGTCTGTGAGGTGTGACTACAACAGTTTCACTAGTGAATTAAAGTGTATTACTGACATGGTTTCCTCTATTAGCACCGACTGATCCACATTGATGCTAATGTAATGCCCCCTTGTGTTTTGATTTTTAACTCATGCTTCTATCAATGGTTATTTGAAATAGTCTGTGTCAGAGAGCTGGATGATGACAGTGATGGGTGATGGTGATGATTCCCCAGGTGTTTCTGGTGAGAAAGATCAGAGGAGTGGACAGAGGACAGCTGTATGCCATGAAGGTCCTGAAGAAAGCCACGCTGAAAGGTAAAAATGAAACGCTCAAGTGGGAGACGCAGTCATTGAAAGTGAAGTTTGTACTCCTAATGCCAGGTTCAAATATGACGTCTGTTTATTATAATAGTATTTATATTGTGGATGGAGGTGCGTCTGTTCTTTGGCTGGGATTTTGCTACTTCACTTGTTTTTGTCATGTTTGTAGTGTCTCGTAAGCCAACGCGGGCCTGTGCACATTTTGGAGCATGACACTTTGAAAAGTGAAAAAAAATACATGAACAAAAATAATCTTTATTCACGCCTGTAGCATGAGACGCATTGCACTGTGAAAACAGCCTTGTTCCTTATTGTGCTCTGAGTGGTAATTTGTTAAGAGACATATCATCTCAGAGCGACCCACATTCAACAGGATTATAGGTAAAAGAGGTTAGTTTGTACTTTTGATTCAGTGTTGAATAGGATTATTGTAAACGAGGATATGCTGTAAAATCAGGTTGAGATGGCATGTGCAGATTCAGTGTCTTTGCAGAAGCCTTAATCCTCTTAACCTGCACCCCCAGAATTTAAATAGTTATGGTCTCACCCTGTCAAGGAGACAGATGCTGCAGTCCCTTGTGGTTTTGTTCACTGCAGAATAGACCTGCAACACTGGGATGGGTTGAATTCCATTACACTTTTCAATTAAGTTAATGCAGTTTCATCCTACGTAAAACATACACATGGTATTAGAGGCTCGCCACATTTAATCCACATTAGGAAAAAAGGAACTGGATGCAACAGTGTTAAACAGATTTTGCTCTCCCCACTCTCTGCTGTTTAGTTCGTGATCGTGTGCGGTCCAAGATGGAAAGAGACATTCTGGCAGAAGTGAACCATCCATTTATAGTTAAACTGCACTATGGTAAGTCTGACGGTCGGATGGTTTGCAGTGCATGGTACTGATATGAATATCGGTCTCTCTGAAATAGTGTATCCCCATTGTAGAGGCTGGATGTTGTGATATCATTTCATTTCACAGCAAACAAACACAATTTTGGGAGTTGGATGTGAACTGAGCAACCATCTCTCTTTACATTCACATCAGATATCTGTGCAAACTGAATTGATGACTGCTGAAAAACACCACTGAAGCGTTTGGACCTGTCACATTGTCTCATTAGTTATTATTACACATATAACAGGGTAGGGGGATGGGATACATTCATGGGATATTCCACAGAATATTACACATTTGAATATGTGAAATTTTGTTATTATGCTGATTTTGTCCAACACCTGAGCTCTACTGAGGTTTAATGTGTGTGTGTGTGTGTGTGTGTGTGTGTGTGTATATAGCCTTCCAGACAGAAGGGAAGCTCTATCTGATCCTAGACTTCCTTCGAGGAGGAGACCTTTTCACTCGTCTGTCAAAGGAGGTAGGTAGATCTCCACTTATTTTTCCCGGTCCGTCATATAACACTCATGCAGAATATACCCTGCCATCACTCCTCTTGTCAATAGCTGTGTTGATGATATTACCTTCATGCTGATGCATTAGCTGGTCAGTAAACAAAGACCACACAAGTGGTCAACAACAAATTGTTTTCTGTTGAACTGTAGCTGTTCCAGCCTTAGCTGGCATCATCATATTATCAAATCGTTGCTGCCTTTTAAACAATATTTTTTTTTCTTCCTGATTTGTGATCTGTTTCACCAGTTTGTATCCAGTTGATTCTTCTAGTCTGTGTTTGTACCAAATATCCACATCTTTATTTGTTGTAGGTGATGTTTACAGAAGAGGATGTGAAGTTTTACCTTGCAGAGTTGGCCCTAGCCTTGGACCACCTACACAGTTTGGGCATCATCTACAGGGACCTCAAACCTGAGAAGTAAGTAAGGCTCCCTGCTGTGTATCCATTGGTTTTACACAATTATCTTAAAAAGCAGATTATAATTCTCATTTCACCCGACAGTATTCTTCTGGACGAAGAGGGACATATTAAGATAACTGGTCAGTGCATCCAACTGCAAACTATCTTTATTTTGTTTTGTTATTCTGTCTTCATGTGTCTGTTTTTAATTACATTGTTCCGCCTTTCACTCTGTCTCTCAGACTTTGGATTGAGTAAGGAAGCCATCGACAATGATAAAAGAGCATATTCCTTCTGTGGTACAATAGAGTACATGGCTCCAGAGGTTGTCAACAGGAGGGGACATACACAAAGTGCTGACTGGTGGTCGTTCGGGGTGCTTATGGTAATTTTCTAAACTTGACTGCTGATATCAAGATTTGTATATGTTTTGTGTGCTGTGGAGCCTGCTGTCAAAAACAGCAGATGTGAATATACTCTATCACATCTTAGATAATGTGCTGGTGTACTGGTTTCTTCTGAAAGAAAAGCTGCTTGATTACCATATCTGGTCGATAGGTCTCATCACTTTCGGTAATCATACATCTGCTTGATTCTTCGTTTTTTGTTTGGCTGGTGGCTTATTTTACATATACCGAAGAGTAGAAGTAAATCAGGGCACCAGGAAAAGGCGTCACCCCTATATGGCATATATATTTTTAACAACAAAAATAGTCTTAAACATGTCTAAATACTGCCTCTACACTGTACCGGTCTTTAAAAACTGAAGACAATAGTTTAAGGAGCAGATGTATAAAATTGTAAGAGCTATTTGTGGAAAAATCCATAAATATGATTTTCATTTAATTCAAAATGTTGTACTATAATCTCTGAGTCAGGCAATAATATTAAAAATGGTATTGGCGTGTCAGCATTGGGGACAGATTTGTTGCCACCCATAAAAGTAATCTGGCTGTTTTATGTGCTCCATTAATCCTAAACGCGACAATTTTCCTATTTTTTGTGTCTTAATTTTATTTAGGTTGATATTGTACGGTATTTTTTTTTACATACAGTATATGTCTATAGCTGATAATATCTGATCATGAAATATGTCATTTAGTTACATTACATTAATTTAGCAGACGCTTTTGCCCAAAGCAACTAACAAAAAGTGCATTCAACCATGAAAATGTTACCCAAAGAGTGCAAGAATCATGTGAGTACATAAAATGTATCAAATAGAATTTGAGTTCGATAGTTGTTCTCTTTTTTCAGTTTGTAGAAAGTGTAATTGGATTATTTGTAAATGCATGATCTACATCTAGAACTGCTATTACCCCAACATAATATTTCTCATTAGTCATCATTCTTTGGAAAACTTACGTGTGTTCTAACAATTGTTATTATCTGTTTTCCAGTTTGAGATGTTGACTGGGTCATTACCTTTCCAAGGAAAAGATCGTAAGGAAACAATGGCGCTTATTCTAAAGTAAGGCTGAATTAAACTGTTACCATTATTCAAGTCCTTTTAATAATTATAATAATGTTCTTAGTTTCCTCATACGCAGAATGTGCATTTTGGCCACGCTTAAATTATCTAAAATCTGCTTCCTCTTTCCCTCTGCAGCTGCTTATCTATGTTTCACATTCTGTCTCACAATATTCTAAATAGAAATTAAATTCTCATTTAAGGTTCATTCAAGATGAGCTGCTCATATGAACATTCACATATCAATTGTAGAATAATCCGCTATTGTTGATTGAACACAGTTAGAAAATGATCACTCTGAAAACATATTACAGCATTGTCAAACATCTGCGAGTGCATAAACCTGCTTCTTTTGTCGTCTGTTCAGGGCCAAGCTGGGGATGCCACAGTTCCTTAGTCTGGAGGTGCAGAGTTTGTTAAGAGCACTTTTCAAGAGGAACCCTGCTAATCGTCTAGGTAATTTACACAGAAACCGTTCTTACATGGAGCTACGCAAAATGCAAGAGACAGTGAGGCTGCACATGATAGCAGCAACACAGAATAATAATGCTATACAACCTCATCCTTGTGTGGAAAAACAAACGGCAAATCAGGCCCGATCATAGAAAACAACCATGTTATTTTGTCTGTTGAGAATGTCATTCATCCAGTTATCCACTAGGGTGTTGAATCAGGAACAACTGGACTTGGTTGTAGTTTCACCTCTCGTCCGAGAGGCTTCTTCAGTTGAGGTGAACTGAAGAAGTCTTTGGCAAAATAAATGGATAGACAAAAGGGTGCCTTACTTACTACTCCTTCTCATCGAAGAGGCTTCTTGAGTTCAGAACTGAAAAAGCCTCTTGGACGAGAGGTGAAATGTCCTCAAAAAACTACAACCAAGTCCATTTGCTCCTGATTCAACGCCCGAATCAGATTATCAAGATGTTACTTAAACAATGGAAAAACTGAAGTGACGCCACGACTCTCACAGCTGCCCGTCTTCCTATAATGTGCCCGTCATGTTAAGCAATACATTTGTGTCGCACATGACTCACTGTTTTCATCAGCTCTGTATGTTGATTTAGATTATTATTAATAGGCATTTTTTCCCACACAGATGTCATCAATCACACAATTTTCTGAATCTGCCTCTTGTCTGTGTGCCTAACAGGTGCGGGACCAGACGGAGTGGAAGAAATAAAAAGACATCCCTTCTTCGCATCGATAGACTGGAATGTAAGCGAAATTTATATTAATTTATGAAACGTCTTCCCTCTACCTAATTTCAAGCCGTCCAGCCCTATTATTTTTTTGCACATGCTTTTTACAATGGTACTGTTAACTTGTGACCAAAGGGTCTGGATGTAAATATCCCACCCTGCTACCAACAACCGCAGCCTGGTTGCTATAGTTGTTGTGTCGTGACATCCAAATCCTGCAGGTGTTCATCGACTTTCTCAAGAGATGCCGACAATCATGAATCATTAAACATCCTCAGTAAGAGACTTTGCTCAGGTCAAAAATCCCTAACTTCCCTTCATGGGTGTCTTGCTCAATTTTGTTGTAACGAATCCTCTTATCTGTAATAGCCTTTCTCACAGAAGGTGTGTGTGTGCAAAAGCTTTGACTGCAAACATTACCTCTATTATCATAATCTAACCTTGACATCCACCCGACGTGCGCTGCTTAAAAAGGATAATTCTTCCTGCTATAAGCACTCCTGCCCAAAAGCTTCTCTTTAAGAACCCCGTCACACGTCCCTGAATCATGGTCACACTGTTGCGCCCATTCTGTCTCTATCAGAGATGTTGAGAGGGCTTGTGAGTCTTGTTTATCCACAGTTGTGAGAGGTGCTGCTCTCATTTCTAACAAAATCCACTATTATCTGCTTTACATGTGCACTAATCTCTGCCCTCACCACTTGCTCTCGCATTAGTCCTCACTGTTGCTGTTACTACCTACTCGCCTCCTGCCAAACACAACATTTTCCTATTTACAGATGGCGTCGCTGGCTTGATGTGACAAGCCATCAGTAAGAGGCTTACGCTGTCCCCCACACTACGCTAATTAAATCACTGTGCAGCATCAGGCATAATGAAACCTCTCTGCTTCATTATCAACATCATCAGCATAATCTTGTTGGACTTTTTCTCCTTTGACTCTCCAATCTCTCCTTAACATTTGGATCTTTGAGGAATTCCTGTCATGAAGCTGACAAATGCAGACGCCTCATCCTCTCAGCAGCTCGGTATCACGGAATGCGTCAATTGCAATTCAAGTAGCCAACATGAGTGTGCATTAGTTTTAACTGTGTCACAATAAATAGAGCTTTAGCAATCTGTTTTTCCCCCAATGCTGCTGGTGGCCTCTGCTTGTTATTTTATGTTAACAACTGGCACTGCAAAGGTGACACCTGCAGGCCATAGGTAGTAATACACTTGCTTATATAAAAAGGAAATATCTGAATTCTCAGAGTACTTGAATTATATGAGTTGCTCAAGCACCACTTTACATATGATATAATATGCGTTGTTTACTTTTCATTATCTAAATTGGCCAAACTTTATTTTCCAGTCTAGTTTGAATATTCACATTCTTTATTTTATTTTCCACTATTCTATTTTCTTCTATTGTTTGACCCTCTCGTTTAATTTCAACATCAGGGTGTGTGATGTTTCCAGAAACATTATCGACAGAGATTTAACGGTGGGGATGTTGTCTTGTGGACTCGCACCGACTGTTGCTGTTGTTGTTTTCTGTAGAAGTTGTACAAGAGGGAAATGAGGCCTCCTTTCAAACCAACTGTCGGAAGACCTGAAGACACTTTTCACTTTGACCCTGAGTTCACCTCCAGAACACCAACTGGTAACAAGAACACAAACAAACACACTCACTGGTAGATTGTATATATTGATGAGTATGCATACAATTCATACATGAAACTAATGAAGCGTATCAAGGGGCCTGAATTAGAAACAATATGATTTCCAATTTTTAATTAGTAATAAGAGAAGACTACTGTGTTATTGTTTGTACGATTGTCTATTTGCATATTCCAGATTCTCCAGGCCTCCCTCCCAGTGCAAACACACACCAGCTGTTTCGTGGTTTCAGTTTTGTTGCGACTAATCAAAACCAGGAGCCCAGTGTTGCCCCAGTGGCCACTTCTCGTCAGGAGGTGAAAAACATGGACCCCATAGCACAGGTAATGTGTCTTTAAGAAAACAGCTCATGTCCTGACTCTGACTCACACACTGAACAAATTAATGATGTGAATAAATTACTGAATTAAAGACTTTTTTATGACTTAGCTGGCACATAAACAGACTAAATAATTAAGAGACTGTCTATTTAATGATGATGACCTTTCTAAACGTCAGCCTCACAGATGACTCTCAGCAATTTAACTCACACACCTGATTATGTGTACGACTCTGACATATGCATGATGTATAATGGTAAAGATATTGTTTGGAGTGCGCGTGTGTCTGATTATCTGTGTTCCCCGTAGCATCTCCGTGGTGACGTGGCCTTCAGTGATGTTTATGAGCTGAAAGAAGAAGTCGGACAGACTGCGACATCTGTCTGCAGAAGATGTCTGCACAGAGTTACTGCTGTGGAGTATTCAGTGAAGGTAGTGGACACTTACACTTAAACACAGTGTGCAGATGCCCTCTTAGCTTTTCACTCTAATTTCGGAAAATTGGAGTTTGCTGTTCTCATATGAAGGATGAAGCAGGAAATTGTTAGGGTCAGACGCGTTCACAACAGCAGGAACATCTGGAACATTCAGGCCTGTCTGGGTCCAGCGCCCACTGGCTCTGAAGGATTTTCCTTCTGTATTCTAACATGGTCTCCCATGGGTACACAGGAGAAATTTTGCAAGGGTGCAGGCACCGAATTTTCCGGAATATGTCTTGAGTAACATTTGCAGATATTTGCGTTCTCACATACAGCCCCTCTGGAAAAGTTCAGGAAAAATCTCTGGACCTCAGTGCATGTCTGAAAGCAGCTATATACTAATTAGTTTCATTATACAATACATCACTGGCCAGAGAAAATTATGTATCTTCAACTATGGGGATTTTCAGAAAAAGTGAAGAATTAACTTTTTTTTACTTCTAAAGCTAAATGGAATAATTTAAAACCCATTAGATTATGAACCATTTTCGTTTTCAAAAAAGTGTGAACAATGTTAAAATGTCTTAGCTCATGCATAGTTGACTATCTGGAAATTGATGAAAATTTCAAATTTCATGAAATTTAAATTAAAAAACAAATCACAAATAAAATGTCATGTCTGGATGGATGATTCATTATAGGATGCACTTTTTGAATGAAACCAGCCAAACAACCTTCTTTGTTCATCCTAAACAGTCTGTTTAGAGATGAACAAGTTGCAATTGTGTGTATATTAGATATTTCTCATGTCTGGGTTTTTTATTTTTTCAGATTATTGACAGAGCGAAGAAAGATCCATCAGAAGAGATTGAGATTCTGTTGAGATATGGACAGCATCCAAATATTATTACCCTGAAGGATGTAAGTGTAACACACCCACCCCTCACATATAAGATAACTCTATGTTGTCATTTAAAAATGAAAACTCAGTGAAAAAAAGTCTGATTAGAATCAGAATATTCCTTCCATCTTCATAACAGCCTGCTATTTTGTGTGCTTCTCCCTCCTGTGTGTGCATTTCCACCTGTAGGTGTTTGATGATGGCCAGCGTGCGTTCCTGGTTCAGGATTTACTGAGAGGCAACGAGCTGCTGGACAGAGTTCTGACGGTGCCAAATTTTACAGAGAGAGATGCCTCAGACATCGTCTGCACACTGGCCAAGACTGTGGAATATTTACACTCACTGGGGGTAAGACGGACTCAGAGGCAAAAAAGATATTCACTGAATTCCTTAACATCGTTAAACTTGAATGGTTATACCCACTTGCTTAAAGTGTCTCTGTTTGGTTTGGAAGATTCAGCAGCAGCGAAAGTCATCACATGATCATGTGTATGTTTATGTCTTTCCCTTTTTTCAGGTTGTGCATCGAGACCTGAAGCCCAGTAACATCCGCTATTCTGATGACAGCGGGCGCCCACAATGCATCAGGATTTGTGATTTTGGATTTGCCAAACAGCTCAGAGCTGAAAATGGCCTGTTGATGACGCCCTGTTACACAGCTACGTTCATGGCCCCTGAGGTATGTCAGTAATCCCAATCATAACAAGTGTCTAATATCTCACCAACACTTAGCCATTAAGCAAATACATTTAAGTACTCATCTCACGATGCATGCTTTTTAAATATTTGTGTGTGTGCAGGTTCTGAGGAAGCAGGGTTATGATGCAGCCTGTGATATCTGGAGCCTGGGGATCCTGCTTTACACCATGATAGCTGGGTCAGTTTAACGTTTTAAAGAATTTCTAATCTATACCACTAACTGACTGTAGCCATGCAGTTCACCATTTAAGAGCCACAGCATGTAATGTTGCTGTTTTCTTCAAATGCTCCTCCTTCCACTTTAAATAGCATATGTTCTGTACAAGCTCTGTTGTGGAGGCTTCTTCTAATTATCTTCTCTTCAGTGGGTTTTTATTTTTTACATTGTACATTTGAGAAGGCTCTCAATGGACGACTGCACTCTGAAAATGTTTTGTTCGTGTTGGTCAGTTTCAGCCCGTTTGCCAGCAGTCCCGAGGACACAGCAGAGGAAATTCTTGCACAAATCGGCAGCGGGAAATTCGTTATCACAGGAGGGAACTGGGACCTGGTGTCCGATGCTGCCAAGGTTAAAGTTTAACATTCTCTTTGGCGATGGATACAATGGTTCTGTTGCTGATGTCATAGGACTGTCACTGTGCAAATATACTAATACCACCTGTGTGTGTGTGTCTGAATGCTGTTTTTGACAGGACATTGTGATCAAGATGCTCCATGTGGACCCTCACCAGCGCCTGACTGCTCCGCAGGTACTGTTAGTCCATAATATGCCCCTTAGTACCCCTTATAAGGCAAAAGGCCCACATTGGTTATTTATTGAAATATCAGAAAATCATCATCACTGTGATACTTTTCAGGTTCTTCGTCACCCCTGGATTGTAGAAAGAGACCAGCTCTCTGACAGAGCTCTGACCAGACAGGATTCAGTCACTGTCAAGGTAGGACCCTGTGTTAATTTGTGTGTTTGTATGTGCCTCCGTATTGTGGCAGATGTTGATGCCGATTACCAGTGAAATTGCCATATTAATCTCTGCAGTAATATCTTATTGATAAAAAAATATTAGTATAAATTGGAATATTTGAGACTGAAAACAGTTAAGTGAAGCACAATCCAGTGATGCTGCCTGTTAATTCTGCCTCTATCTTTACCTACTTTGACAGATTGTAGATGAGCATTGAGATGATTTGTACTGGAAAGTTGTATGTTCATGTCGTCACATAACTTTTTAGAATTTATAAATATTTTCAAAATATATTTTTATCTATAGTTACATATGAAAACATTGAGAGCAGAGACTGATGGCCGATTTTTAAAAGAAATCCTCTTATCCTAACTTTTCCACTGACTGATTGTTAAAAGTTTGTAATGTCTGCAGTGATATGGAGAGCGTGCAACCCATAAATATAACCAGTTTACGGCAGTTCATATTAGCATCACTAAAATGTAGTGTGATATATTTTGTAGATGTGTTTATCTAAGTGTCCATGAGGTGGCGCTGTCTGCCACTTAATGCAGGACTGCTAACAACAACACAGACTTTTTTTTTATTCTTTATTAGAAAAAGAACAGGGACAGTATACAATGTTAGTATACAAAAAAAAAACAACCCCCCAAAAAGTAGAAAATATTTGTTACATTACACACAAATATTTAGAAGGTTTCAAGGTTTTAAAAGCCTTTTTGTTATTAGATTTATATTATATATAGTTTTATAAGAACAATACAGTCGTTTAGTCATTCAGAGCAATATATATGATAGAATGTATTCTGTTTGTTTCTCTTTGTTCCACCAGGGGGCGCTGTCAGCCACTTACTCTGCCCTGAGACGCTGTGCTCCCTCTCCGGTCCTGGAGCCGGTTCAGTCCTCCAGCCTGGCTCAGCGGAGAGGGATGAAGAAACTGGAGAGTCCAAAAGTTAGTTCAGACCCTAAAGAGAAGGAGTAGTTGAAAAAGCAAACAGGTAGGCCCATAAAATTAAAGAAGACGTTCTCTCATTTTGAAAAGCACAAACCTTGTTACAACATGCTTGTAGGCCTGAAACCTGAATGTAGAAGATCAAGTAAACCAGGAGATCCACTTATTTAAAATACATACAAGAGCAGAGTTACTCCAAGCTTTTGGATCTAAATAAACCTCACCCCCTATGCCCAATTACTATAACTAGCCCTCAGGATAAGGTTCAGTCTTAAATATGATACTGTGTGATCTAACATCCCTCACATGCATTTGCACAGAGGACTTGATTCTAAAACTGATCAAATTTCCAGGGATCAGACTGATTTGATTTGTAGCTGATATTTATTAGCACACAAAGACATTCACTTATTTCGGGTCACACACGTCAATAAACACAATTAGCGCTTCAATGCAATGTACACAGATGCTCTGTTACCTGCCTTGAACCAGATCTATAGTAGCTGATGCTACTGAAAATGGAACAAATGAGTCTTGCCACCAAAATCAGAAAAAGCCAAACAACAATACGGCAAGTAGTCGGTCTACTTTAGTTTCCATATTTAGCACGTACACATGTATGTCACCATGAGTTCATGGACAGTTAAACAATAACAGTCTTCCATAGTCATGACTCAAAAATGTATTTTAACGATGCAGTGACACTGACATATTGTTCCAATCAGTTTTATGAAATCTACAGTTATGCATGTTACAAAGTGTTAATAACCTTCCAAAGGGAGTTGCCATTGAAGTCTTACTGTTCATAATATGCTCAGTAATTTAACAGTATGTATTGTTGTCTTCCATAAATACAGCCTTTGCCTCTTGTAAAAATGTATTGTTAAATGTTTTACAACTGCTTTTCCTAGACCAGATGGAAGAATTTAAGTATGAAAGCATTAATGCATAGTTTGTTGTGTTTTTCCCATGACGTATTCAAAAAAGTTGTTTGGCTTAAGAGTGGTCATGAAATCGGAGAGCATCCTATGGCTCTCTCGTAATGTTGCACTCATAGAAAAACTCTTCAGCTTTTACTACTTTGTATTATTGAATCAGCATTCTGTGAGATAGTTCATCATTCTGTGTGCGTGTGCGCTCAAGTGTTTCCTGTAGCTGCCAGTAGGCCTCTGTTTGCTGTTATTTGTCTGAAAGCCAAACTGTTTGAAAACCACTGTGTCAGAGGTCTGTATAAGCTGTCTATTGCTGCTGCCCCAAATGTAGCTAATAAGTTGTACAATCACAAATACGAGGTAAGACTCAACAGCGTGCGCTGCAGATGTGAGCTGCACACTTGTGTGTTGTACAGTAGCTGTGTTGTTCAGTTTACCAGTAGGGATGTAGATTATGATGCTCCACAATTAATTCTATTACTTACTGGACAGAGGTAGAACAAAATACATTGTGTGTAACCAATAAGCACTGTAGCAACAATACGTTCATTCTGAACATTTTTTTACTGATACACAAACTGTATGTGTTGTGTTGCACTACACAACTGTGAGAGGTGGAGCCCAGACTGATGCAACAATGAGTATGGAGATACAGCTGTAGATATTGCGTTGTACAACCATACGGTCAAGGTCAAGCTGTAAATATTGTATTGTTTACTAATTTAGGTTGTACATACAGCTGTGCAAAGGGAAAATTGTGTACATATATATATATATATATATTATTAGTGCTGCACAAGTATCAGCATCAAGCAGTAATACTGTAGATATATTGAGATTGTACATACAGTGTTATAATGTGAAGTGCATTCATTGCTCAGAGTGTAAATACTGTCTATACCTGGCCAATCATTGAAATAACTGGCTGGAATGCCAAAGTTTTACAAATAAAGGAAAAAGGACAGAAATGGCAGTGAAAAGAGTAAAAGTGTTTTTCTTTTAAATATATGTCATTACTTATACATATTTATGTGTGCGTGCGTGTGTGAGTGAGTGAGAGTAAGAGGTCAGAACACAGTATACGGAGGTATAAACACAAATAAGGAAGTCTGGCTGAATGGTCATGACTCTGAAAATCAAACCTTTTTTCTGTGCAGAGACTGACATTTCCCTTATGAATATCCAAGTTAGAATAAATTCTGATGCTATTTAAATTCATATCACTTTATATTACAGTATCGTTGCCTATGAGTAAAGATGGGACCTACAGTATCTGTGTTGTGTTATTAAATGTCACCATATGTCTTAATTTCAGCCCAATATTCTCCAAGAATTTTATTAACAATTAGTAAAAACACACATAATTACAATTTGTTATGAGATTGTGGTAATGACCCAATGCTCATGGACTTAAAGCTTTTTAGCTGAAGCTTTTTCAGGACTGCAATACCCATTTCTATCCTACTTTATATTTTTTATAATTTAACCACCTCTGTTTACTTGTTGGTGGTTTAAGATATTGTTTTAAAAAAGCATATATAAAATCATAAGGGATAAGGCACAATTAAGAGCGCGTCACAAAATTTATTAAGCACTGACCAGTCGGTGCATTATCATGTCAGTATAATTTTACATTCAGTGCATTGGGTCATACCTAAAAGAAACTGTTCCCTATTATGAACAGATTTATTTCATCGGGAGTCGAGAAAGAAAGATGTTCCACCTGCAACACTAAACCTGTATCTATCAAGTAAATCTATTATTAGAAATTAAAGAAGAATGCAGTATTTTTTTTTACGTTTTTATCATTTGCTTTTTCTTTTATCAGTGTTGAATGTAAAGCAGTTTAGTCGCTGAGAGTTGAGTTGATCTATGACAGTGTGGCAGCGGACGCTTGTTAAAGCCACTAGATGGCAGCCAATCACAGCCTATTTTCTCACTCTCTCTCCTTGTCTTCCCAGGAGTTGTGCCTTTAGAGCCATAATCTCTGGAGAGAGTGAAAAAAGAAGAAGGGGTGAAAACTCTTTAATTTATATCAACCACCAGCCTCACACTCTGTTCCATAAAAGCTTTTAGCAGGTGCTGAGCTGATGTGTCAGGTGGGTGTGGCAGGCTCATCAGCCCTGACATTTAAGTGCAGTAGAGCTCAGAGCAAAAGGGATTGTAGGATATGAGTAGATACAGATGACAAGCCCCCCTGCAAAGATGATTGCAGTGGAGTGACAAGAGGAGACCAAACAACAGATAGAGGAAGGAGAACATGTCAGGAGGGGACAGATGAAAGGCAAAAGAAAGAAAAAGAGCTTCGAGAAACAATAACTAAACCCAACAATTAGAGCTTTGTCAGAATTTGCATTATCTTTCATAAAGCGATACATTCAAAATGTATTTCAAAAATTGATTTTCTCATTTTATCACAACTTCGAGTTATTTCAAATATCAATGAATCAATTAACCTTGCTTTGACATACAATCAAACAAACATACAATCAAACAAAGACAAATTGAGTTTAATGAAAATCATGAGCAGGAAACCTGGTTGGCGCCTGGTCACCATGATACCCACGGTTCAGGTCATAGTAACAAATCCACAACATACAAAATACTGGAGGTTACCACAAACATGACAATAAGACTAATCAGAAGATGTTTATTAACTGAGGACTGTTAAACTTTTACAACATTTGCACACAACATTGATTGGAAATGTTATTGAATCTATCGTGCGATTACAGATGAAAACAATGTAAGTGGCAATTTTATTACCCTGCGAGTGGCAATGGCGCATAGATGGATTTCCTCCAAACTTGGTAGCAATATTACTTGGGAGGGCAACTCCAGATGATTAACTTAATCAGTCAAGTGGACGGACGGAGGCGACGGACACGTGCACACTGCAGCACGGTAGTGCAGAGCAGGGCCAGTGTTAAGTTGAGGTCTGCCTGCATGCTGCAGCAGTTTCAATTAATAACCTAGACTGTGGCGACCCGCCACAGTTTCATAATGAGCCTAACGTAGAGCTGTGTACAGCGCTCTCTGCCCTGCTGTCGCTCTCTCCCTCCCTCTTTTGCTCTCTTTCTCTGCACTGGTGTCCCGTTTTGACTAAACGATGGATGTGTGCAAACAAAAGTGAAAGACTTTAAAGTGGATGTTAAATTCAAACTGCAGCAGTGTGTTGTGAAGCTGTGTCTGTTTGTCGTCTTTTCTCTTCAGTCACACAGCAGAGGTCTGAAGACAAGCGACATACACACTCTGACAAGGAGGGAGATCCCACCACCTATGGCACTGGGTGTGTATACACACACACACACACACACACACACACCCTCGGACACCCTGTGGCACTGCAGCTAGACCTGCCACTCGGACGTTCACCAAATCAGACGGACAAATCTCTAACAGACGGCTCCTGACACAGAGATTATCACCGTGACAGGAGAAGTGTGTGCAGCTGTGGGGGGGGAACTCTTTGTACATTCACACATTTGGCTCCTCTCTCTCACCATACAGGCGTCGGAGTCAAAGTCAGTCAAGTTACTTCAGTCTATATAACCTGTGTGTGTGTGTTTCTTAAGCGAGCTTTACCGCTTCCTAAACACACTGTAACTGTGACTGATATTTCTTATTCATGAAAGTTGGATAAATTCCACATCCACATTCCACTTCCTTTATTAAGCCACATTATTGATTCATAACCACAAAATATTTGACCAAAAATGCCACCAAGATTCGTTCTATGTGCATTAAGGTACCAAGCAGCCGCTGTGGATGAACTGGTTGATAGTTTGCTATTTCCTGACACAGTTTTAATCAAGCTACAAATTGCCCCCATAATGGCAATATAATCATGTCATCCAAACACAAATATACTCACTAGTCAAAGGTGCCAGTGGAGGATAAAGTAAAGCTCTGCAGAAAGTCAATTAATCTTTTCAGTGGTCCCCCTTCCCTCCGCCCTGCTTAAAAGCTTCATTTACCTCCTATGGTGAAAGGATAGAAACACCATTAGTGAGATGATGGCAGGACTGGAAAGGGGAAAGGAGAATCTCACAGTTGGATGAGCTGAAACAGTGTAGGCCGCCATCTCCTCAAAAAGTGCATGTGCGTGAAAAAGGCGAGAGCATCTTCTGCATGCGTGAGCTCAATTAGGTTGTATCTTGATTATCAAAGGTAGTGGTGTACAACTTTTAAGGCGGAAGTCTGCCTCAAATCCTGGGGACGGCAGAGGGTGGGCTGACCCGCAGACTGAAGCAAGAGTTGGGCAGACAATGGTGGAGATGAGGGGCTGAGAGGCTTTTTGCTGCAGAGGAGCCACGCAAGGCAAACATTAAGGGATAAGACCCCAACCATTATTTCCATATCTAAGCTGTGTGTGTGTGTGTGTGTGTGTGTCACGCGGGAACCCAGCTGGATACATGATACTCATGTGTGTTTACGTGCACACATTTAGGTGTGTGAAATGCCAGTGAGCATATACGTTCTGCTTCACTGAGCTTGGCTGGCTACTGGAGCACAATTGGGGTTCTTCCTGTGTGAAAGAGGTCAAAACACACACACACACACACACACACCCACACACACACAAATAAGGAAGTTTGGCTGAATACTCATGAATCTGATAATCAAACAGTATTTAAATTAGCAAGTTTCGCCTCCTATGCAGAGAACGAAAATTGGCATATGAATGTCCAAATGGAATAGGTCGAACTATGGCTGTTATTCATATCACGTATACTGTATTTAGAGTGTTGTTGCATTAGTGTGTATATTTCTTTACATTTTTAAATTAAAACTGGTGAACTCAGGTGGCTTGAGAGTTATAAAAGTCAAGGCGCAATATGCTCTTTCCTCTCACGGCTCATTTTAAATAATATAATTAAACTATATAATTAAAAATAAAAGGTCTAATCTCAGGGCAGCAGGGTTTCACATGGGTTAATAAAGTTGCTGCTAGAAGAGGGTCGAGTTGAAGTGATAGACAGAGAGAGGACAGAAACACCCAGGGCTGAGGACATGAAGGGGTAACTTCAGGCGGGAGGCCCAGGCTCCATCTTCTTAATTACAAGGAGCTTCCAGTGTTGACCCTGAGGACAAATACAAGCAAATAACATGCATGTCGTTCGATATGTGCTCCATTACATGCTTCGTGCAGCTTAGACTCCTTCGGGGGATAACTCCTTCTAGGCTGGCTCAAAAGGCAAACGCATCACTTAGGAGACTGCAAACAGAACCAATCAGTATATGCTCTGCTTTATGTGAATAAACGTGTTCCTCTACATGTCCTGCCGTGACAATGTGTGTATGGCTCGATGCCAGTTTGCCAGTTTGCGCTCGTCCAGTGTGTAAACAAATGTTTTGTCCCAGTTAACTAGGTCCCAGTCGGACCACACCTATTTGGCTTTGGTCCGCTGAGGCTGGTGTGCATGTGTTTGTGTTGCAGCAATACATACGCAGGCATGTGTGCGCATTGTAAATGTGGCAGCCGGGGGGATAGCATGCTGCTGCTGCTGCTGCTGACACTGGGCCTGTCTGCCTGGTGTGCCCCTTTCTGCACCAGTAAAGCTGGCACTGCCTCCTGCCTCTGCCCAGCCGATTCACAGCGCGCCAGCTGGGCGCTACCAGGAGAGGCCCTGCAGAGAGAGGACGCAGGTCAGCCGTGACTGAGGGACAGGGGGAGAGAGGGAGAGACAGAGCGAGAGCGAGAGTTGTGGAGTTAAATAACAAGGTTTAGATACAAAGGATGCAAGTTATTAATGGACTGATTTAAAAAAAAAAAATTAATTGAAAAGAGAAATAAATCTCTCATCGAAATGCAGACAAAACCCCACACTAGTTCTGATTTTCACAGCAACATCAGGATCCGTCGCTATAGGACCAGGAGCAGTCCGGTTATTTTTTACATTACGCCCATGTTTTACATTAGCCTACTTTACAGTAGTAGATTAGCTGTAGTGTTGTACAGCAATGCATTGCAAATGTAATAGCAGGTTTAAATTACTAAGGATTTACAACAGTAAAATAGCCACATTTGTTATCCATAATGAAATTGTGTAATGTCCTCGGCAGTGACTTAATACATTTTTTTGCTCAAGAATTTTAACGACTTTTCCCTAAATATTAAAATAATTATTAATTAAATAAAAACATTTTGTTGAAACTACAATACATAAAGTGTAGATGTACAATACTTGTACAGCTACTATTAACGTGTGTGTGTGTGTGTGTGTGTGTGTGTGTGTGTGTGTGGTTAAACTGGGTAAATGGGCAGCACTTCGTATAAATTGTGCAGAAATTGCTGGTAGGAATGTCTTGTGCTCTTGGCAAATAACTATTCCAATTCTATGACTCAATTAGACCTGTTTCATGTCACCTCTCCTGTTTGCATATTTGCCATCTCCTTGCAGCCGGCAAACGAGGTGGAACAAATGAAGAGTTGTCTTTTCAACAGCTACTTTCCCTAAAGGACTCACAAAGATATATAAAATGATATCTTTCAAAGTTAACCTGTAAAGGAATTATAAGAGCAGTTGCTCCATTCTGGCATTTTCAAATAGTTAAAAAAAAAATCTGAAAAGTAAAGTAAAGCACATGAGCTCATTTGATACCGGTGAACACCTCAAGAGTTTTTTTCTTGGCTTGCTAACCCATGTGTAAATAACACTTTGTGCGATGTACAGTGATTAGGGGAATTAGAGACCTGCTAAGGGATATTACAATGTGTGCTCCGTCGGGATTGAGCACTGCAATGTACAATGTCAGACATCGACACTGGGCTGTGTGACTTCTTCACACGATGAGACATGCACACTGCTCCTCAGAGGCACAAAGTCATTTAGTTTTTGTTTTTTTTAATTTTAATAACTTTTCAGTAAGGTTGGGTTTCTCTGTAGGACCTAACAGTTTTACCTTGAGATAATGTAAGGTGTGATTTGGCAATTGACTTGAATTGAACTGAATTATTGTTTTTACATCAGTATATTGTAACAGTGGTCTTGTTTCCAATAATCAATTAATCACTTAATCAGGAGAGCGTGATTCCACTTTCGTGAGAGAAAGCCAGTGTAAGGCCCTTTGTGCTTCAAAGAGTTTTAACAAACAGGGCAAGATACAGTTGGACCACACAAATGATGAATCACTTTCAGAATGCTTATGACCCACATTCTCAGAGCTCAATTTTTTTTTCTAAACCTGAAACTTCAGCATATGCCCAGCAAAAATATGTCATTACCTGGTCATCTTCACAGCAGGACTTCTTACGTCAGTGTCGTGTGAACTCCGATCACGTGGGGTTCCCCACAGTCCTGTTTGTTGAGAGCAAACTGAAAATGTAAGTTCTGAAATGAGGAAATTATTCAAATTGTTTGTCTATCACGAGAGAAGAGCTCGCACTGATTGAATAATTTTCACCCTGATTTAATTTTGATGAGCTGTTTGGTTGAGCTTTAAATGATGTTTAATTGACTAGAAAGTTTTGCATTTGCTGATTGATGAAGTTGGTCTAAATTATAAGGGGAAATTATGACTATAATATTAAAACTATACATAAGTGGGGGTTTATTTTAGCATTATAGAATATGAAATGATTTCCTATAAGCCTTTTTAAATTCGAAAAGCTCCTTCCTCTCACTCCTTCAACTCCTTCAACAACATCATTCCACATTCAACAGGGGAAGTTCAAGGGTCAAGTAATGAAATGACTTAAAGGTGAAAGAAGATGTGGTAAAGTTTGCAACTCTGTGAGAGCCGAAGGAAGATGAATAAAGAACTGAACGGGAGGGAGTGTAGCTTAATGACCCTGATCCGGATTTAGACACTAGCACTTGTGTCCCTTGTGTCAGTTCGCAAACGAATGAGTTTAGCAAAGTGACAAACGACAGCAGAGTCGTGTCAAAGGTCTCCGAGCCTTTCACTTGAGCCTTAATCTGTGAGATTTGCGGACGACTCAGAAGAACAAAATCTGACTGAGGTTCTAAACAATGCAGCAGTGAGAAGAAGAGTGTACAAGACAGTGACAGACAAAGACTGCCAGGTATTCTGGTGTCATTTGCTGTCTATGTTGACTTGAGGAAGGTAATTAAGATATTAATTGAGAAAGAAAACAAGAAGTGGCGTCAAGGAAAGCCATGTTAGAAAGTTATGTTTGGCACAATATATACAGTACATATATGTAACCCCGTGGACTGAAAGGATAACAGCTGGTCTCTTACACCTCGACTGACGTATATGCATGTCGTCCTGTAACTTAATCCCAACTGCTGGCGTTGACCCTGCACAGTCCCTCAAGCATCAGAATCAATGGCAAAGTCATTACATCCATAAGAGCAAAGGGCCGCGAAACAACCTCACCTCCTTTCTCCTTCTACGGCCACCCCCTCCCCTCCAGCCCTGCCCCGCCACAGACTCTCTGCGAACACCGTACCCCAGTCTTCGCCTTCTCCAAAGCGGCCTGTCTCCCGCCCTCTCCTCCATGGGCCCTGGGTCTCTGGCTGGGGCAGGCTGGCACAGCTGTGCCGCGAGCCGTGCTGTCACAAGCGGTTAGGGTGACAGCCACTCACACTTCATAATGTCCCTCTCACAGGTCACCGAACGACAAGCTGGGTCACCTCGCTCCAGCAGACAGCCCCAGGGGGAGCAGAGTCCCCCCCCCCCCCTCACCCACCACCTTTCTATCAACCTCCCCCCCCACAACCTCCTAAAAAAAATAGAGAGACGGGAGAGGGCAGGTGGAGGGAATAGGTGCTCCTTCCTGCTGCTGGGCTGCACCACATGAAGCTCTCCACGAGACAACGCCTGGGTCAGGATTAAGGTGGGCACACCACTGCTGGCTCCTCCGATCAGATGATGCTGGCAGTCACACTTAGGGTCAGTATGAGTTTACATGGTAATATGATGATTCACTGCCACAATGTTGTGGAGTGCAATTAAAACCCTGTCATCAAAATAATCATGTCCCAAATGCAGCTTCATTAAAACTAAATTGGCAATATTATCGAATATTATTGTATTATCAATTATCAGTCAGTTGTTATATGAACCCCAATGTCTTAGAAATGCATTTGATTTTCTTGTCATCCTCCATATGGGTGAAGGAATATGGGTATGAACCGGGTAATGGCCATAGGAGAGCACCATATGCTCCTGATGTCTGCCATCCAACTGTCATTAATGTGCTCTCAACCTCATTGTGAAGTCTAATCTGATCGCAAAACAAGGCTGACCAGATGACATTAAGATCCAGATTAATGGGCTCACACTGACGGTATTTCTAATTTGTTTTCCATTTCCAACAAATGCATAGCTTTCAGGTCATTACTATTAAATCTGTCTATCTGAATATGTCACTTGAATTAAGCAGTTGGGCCTCAATGATACTAATAATATCGGTGATAGTAAATTGCCTTTCAATTAAATCATTTCTTGTCTTGGAAGATGTAAAAGCACATCCAAATATAAGAGTGCAGAGAGGTGTATTGCATGCACGGAAAACCAGAGAATAACAACTATATGCGAAGTGCTGTTCTCGGGGAAATGTTTTCCTTCTTTACGCACTGAAAACTACGAAGTTAAGCACGTGAATTCGGGGCCAGATAAGCTAATTGGATGCATTGCCAGCAGTTGGCTTCAGCTGTGAGTGAGAGGCCTCATACCTAATTCCCGTTGTTGAAACAGTCACACCCTGCGAGCGGTTAATTCACTGAAGGTGCACACACACCCACTGAACAATGTGTAGCAATTAATTTCGCTCTCCCTCCCACATCTGGCGCTTCGGTGTGACCCCGCCACTGCTGTGCCGTGTCGCTCAGGCTCGGCAAGCCTCTGCAATTTCACACGTAAAGGACCCCAATGAAACGTGAAAAGAATATGTGGTATTGTTAAATTGCATTAAAGAGTTTCAAACAGTAGATCTGTGCCCCCCCCCCCCCCCCCCCCCCCCCCTTCCCATCCCCATTTCCGAGAAAACACAGCAGTAAACGCAGTCAAATGTTCAGTGACAAGATGTGACATAATGTAATATGCACAGAGGAGGCATTTTCACAACGGAGACAATTTCATCGTGAGGCCCTGTCCAATCATGATAAACACTTCAGGAAAGAGAGAAGGAACTTGATGCCACGACTGGAGTCACGCCAAAGGGACTGTCAGGCTTATCTGGATCTGACATCAATATGTCCCAATTTATTTTTGGCCTACTGTACTTACATCAACCTCAGAGTAAAGAGCAGGTTGAATCTTAGGACAAGGTAAGTTCAAATTATTATTGGGCAAAAGAAAATGATTCAAGAACAAAATGAATGATGCAACAAAAGCCATTTATCAAACAAAACACAGACATATTTCATTTCCAGGGCATCAAATGTGGGTGCTTGCTGTGTTACTGTGTTTTACATGATTCCAACTTATAAACATTTTGGTTTTTGTTAGACAAAACTTAAATGTGGATTGTTAAAAAAGATCAAAATTTTTTTTAACACACTACAGCACTATATATTTTCCCAATCCACATTCATCTTTTGTATTAATTTATGGATCCACTTAATTTTATAAATCCACTGCGCGCCCACCTACACCTGCAACCATGCACCAATTGGACAAACCAGCTATTTTATTCTGAATGAGACCACAATTTAAAAGAGTTGAATTTAGCTATTGAGACCATAAATTCCTCAGGAGAATGTTAACTGACATTATAAATCAAGTGAGAAGTAGAGTCCTTTTCTCATAGACTTCTATAAAAACTGACTTCATTTTCCAGAGCCGCTGACTACATACCATTATTTTTTACAGTCTATGTATGGTTAACACTGAGGTAAACGATTCATGAATAATAGTTTTTTCTTCAAATATGGATAGTTCTGCAATGAATCTGCGAAATCTTCTTTTGCGCCACACACATCTTCAACTCAGGAGCACAGAATCTCAGGTCTGTACAACCACCACAGTTCAAGGACCACGTCAAAACCAAGCTGTCCCACCGAAATGTGAAATACGATTTTCCTGAGTTCTAAAGTTGAATAAAAGCCAGAGAAGTGTTTTTGCAAATTATGTCACAGTCTACTTGACCTCTGACCCCTTGGATTTAAACTGTCATCATTTTATCCTATTAGACATTTGTGTGAAATGTTGTCTTACTTTGTTGTGTTTTGTGAGGTAACAGTGACGTAACAGTGACCTTGACCTTTGGCCTTTCACCTCCAAATTCTAACAAGTTCATTCTTAAGCGAATATTTGTGCCACATTTGCAGAAATCCCTTCAAGGCATTCCTGAGACATTGCATTCCCAAGAATGGGACAGATGTACAGACGGACAACCCAGAAACACATTGCCTGTCGCCGGCTAAGAAACATAGAATATTGGCTTTTGCAAATGAAGAACAAGAAGGAAAATTCTGTCAACATTAATAAATTATTTGTTTGACCCCAAGCAAACATCCAATCACGAGAAAAAAAGAATGTAGCTATAATCTTTGGTTGTTTAGGATGAAGCTCAACAGTAAACCTTTAACTTGCGGTCCGGGATTGGATTGTATCAGACATTTTTCCCTACATTTGACATTTTATAGATCAGAAGATTAAATGTTTGATAAAAAATTATATTTACTAATGGAAACAATACTTATACCCCTAAATGCAACAGTCTACTGTTGTAAACAGAAGACAGGTACAGATCGCTCATGTTAAGGTTTTGAAAACGGCATTTGCTTTAATATTTTCTACTGTGCCTTACCCCCCATCTCCTCCTCTACTCCCCCACTGCCCAACCTCTCTGTGCCACTGTGCCAGTCACCCTGCTCTAGGGCTCCAGAGATATTTCAAACATATCTGGGAAATCAATCTTACAGCAAACTGAAGGAAAACATCGAATGTCATTGAGCAATAAGTATGAAGCCTGTCAGAGGTGGAGCTGAGAGCTGGGCCTCCGGCAAGTTAGGCCTGCCAGTGTCCCAGTGAGGGGCCTTGTCAGCCAGGCCCCCTGCTTCTTTACACAAACACACAAACACGCACGCACACACGCACTCACACGCACGCACACACGCACTCACACGCACGCACACACGCACTCACACGCACGCACACACGCACTCACACGCACTCACGTGCTTATTAACGATTAAAGTGTTGATTCTTCTCTTGATTAGTTGATTAATTCTAAATGATACCGAAATTCCTATCAAAGCACAAAGAAGAAAGCAGCGCACCAGTAAAATTTTAAATATCTTTTGACCATAATAGTTAGTAACATTTTTAAATTCCAGCTTAATTTTATTGTGTAATTCAGACAATAGAATCACAGTTTGATAATATCATTATACAACATCCTTCAGAAAACAGTGATTATGAACGCTCATTGTGGGATTTGTTTTCCCTTTAATATTGTAATATTGACCTCACTATGTAAAGTGCCTTGAGACAATGTATGTTGTGATATGGCACTATACAAATAAAATTGAATTGAACTGAATTGAATTTTAGTAGTGATTTAAGTTTTTGGTTTAGATGTATTAAGAGTTTTGTCTTTTGTGAAGATTGGAACATAATTCACTGCATTGAACATCAGATATACATATTTCAGATTTTTTTCTCTCAAAATAAATAAATAAATATACGTATTTTAATAACTACCTTGACTAAAAATATTATCACTAACATTGCGATACAGAATTCCGTCATATTGCTAACCCTTTTATAAAGCTTGCCGCCCCCACAACATGGTTCAGTGTTGTCCGTTACATCTACAAGAGGAACACATCAGTTAGAGAGGGACGGAAATGGACAACATGAGACAGGAAGATGGATTTCAGCAGGCAGGAGGGGAAAAGGGCAGAAGAAAGGGAGAGGCCGGGCCCAGACAGACAAGTGAAGGGAAGCAGAAGTTGATGAAACAAGATGTCACCATTGATGGGTCATTACACCCAAGTAAGCATGGGACACTAGCTGAGCTTACACTGACCCCCACCCCGTCTTTGTGTGTGACAAGGAACTACAAAATGTGCTCTTGCCTTGGTTTCTCACCATTACTCTTTGTCAATTATCCTCACGGTACAACAAATCACGGCAGTTCAGTGTCGCAGCTCTCCTAATTGGCCCTCTTATATCCACACACACATGTGTTTACATCTCCAGGTCAATCGAATTAGGTCTTATGATGAGCCTGGGTGCTGAATATCTAACGCGGCTGAGCACAGTGGGGCATAAACTGGCACAAATCAGGTGAATCCAGTTAAGAGTGTTTACACTTTACAGCACATGCATCCAGTATTTGTCTCACAGTCCCTCGCTGCACCCATCCTGTTGCTCATTATCATGACTCCGAGTCTGCATGAACATCAGGGCATCGGCATCCATGATGCCACATCAACGGGTCGAGGGAATCAAAAAGCAACACTAATCTACAAATCCCTAGTGTGAGAGTTTAATTGTAAAGTTCACCCATTATTGATTTTAAAGCTTACTCATTATATGGTAACGCACACAATGTCCATATCACACAGCCACTGACCACGTCCCAGAGACGTCCCAATTGGGTCTTGGGGATGGAGGAAGATGAGATGTTAATGTCTGGAAGAACTTTGGATGCTTTTATCCCCAAATGTGTTGGGTGTGTGTGAAGATTGAATGAGAGATCTGGCAGTGACTTAGAGCGATAATGAAATGTTTGTTTCTGTTGATGCAAAGGGAAGCATGGATAAGTGCTGTGATGGGAATATGACAGAGGAGGATAAAGATTTGATGGTCCTTAGGCTGTTCAGTGGCAGGGAACAGAGAGGTCATCGTTTAAGTAACAGAGCTGGAACAGATAGAGCCACTCGCCTGCGAAATGTACGGCTTTGTGTGTGTTCACTGTCCGGCTTTGTGTGTGTTCACTGTCCTGCATCAGTTGGTCATATATTATTCAAATTGTACTGTATAATAAACAATTATGAATAATGTTTACTGACATAAAAGTTCATTCAAATCTGTATTTACTTATTTTACTATGCAGTCTAATATGTCAAAAATGTAGATGTAGATTGTAGATGTACAGTAACTCATGTAGGTGTTTACATTATGCATGTACTCAAAGATATCTCACCTCTCGCCTGGCCATCTCAATCAGTCAAATAAAAAAAAAGACCCAACAAATGAAGTTAGTATCGGATAAGAGTTTCAGATTTTCACACATGAAGAGGGGAGCGGCCCACAGGGACCTCACATCCTCCATGTGCGCATTTAGACTAGTGAGTGGAACTAAAACCTGGCCCGCTTACCAACGCGCCTTGGCTCCACTGGGACACACAAGAGCGACAATAACAATAACAAATTAACCATGCACACGCAGGCGTTAGCGTGTTGAGCTGATATTGGTGAGCCGTGGGCTCAGTCAGCGGCCCCGGGTCCACTCTGGTCCACTGATTCCAGGGACTACGACGAGCATTCATGCAGCCAGGATTCTGCACTGTGAAATTAGACTGGGGTGTGAAAGTGGAAAAACCAAACAAGCATGAGGTTGGAGCACTGTGTCGCACTCTCTCGTCATTCATGCACCTCGACGCTGCCAAACACTGTCAGGAAAATTGTCCATGATAGGAAATGTCTTGGTTTCGCTATCAGGACTAATGTGCCATTGTTGTCTTTAGTGTGAAATTCTCTTTTGTCTCTAACCTGAATTATCAAGCCTTGCACACAACACATCTCAGCACAGATTCAGTCAACACAGAATAGTTTAGTTGTTTAAAAAAAACATCTAACTCATTTTGTAACTTTTGAGGGTTTTCTATGCTACTCAAAGGCAACAAAGAATAACAAACAACTTCTTGCAGTGCCGCTGTAAAAGGTAACTTTTAATTTCCTGTAGTGTATTTCCTGTAGTGTATTTCTCTTCATAGCATTCTGTTATTTTCACATTTACTTTGACAAATTACAACTGAGCTCAGTTATATTGTCTCAGATGTCTGAAATGAAAGCTGTTGCCTTCACGCTGGCAGCTCTAAAAGCATCCCGACACTAACAGTTCGATCCACACACACGTGTACAAACACACACACACACACACATACACACACACACAAACACACACATACACACATACACACAAACACACACACACACACACACACACACAGTCCACCGAGACACAGAAACCTCTCTCTTCCCTTGTCTTGCAGTCTCTCATGTACACCACAGAGGTCATAAATACATTAAAGTAACATTTACACAGTCATACACACACACACACATGCATGAGACAAAGGTCACAAGTGACTTAAAAGAAAACTTGAAGAACCAGATTATTTCCTACAAAAGTAAAAACACTATGAATGGCAAACAACACACACACACACACACACACACACACACTGATCCCTGTTACCTGAACATTTGGGCCTTTGCTGTCTTGGTGGCATCTGAGGATGGAAACTCCAATTTAAGTTCCCATGATGGGACACACACACACACACACACACACACAGGGAGCAGTTGTAACAGTCAACAGTAGGCTGGCAGAGAGCTGGTCTCCAGCACTCTCACCACACCAGACCTAGTTATACTCGGCCTGTTTGAGGTACACTGATTACTGATATTACGCACACACACACACACGCACACACACTACCTTCACTGCAGGGTATGTGTAAACTCACCATGCAGAAGCAGGTCGCTGCATTAAACACAAGCATATGCTAGCAAGGAGTCTTACTATGATCTTGCACACAGCACTCCACTAGACTGGGCTTCAGCACGCTACACTGGTCCGTGTTGCACTGCTACACTGGTCCGCTGAAACCCCGCCACTGTGTAACAAGTGCAGGGCCTTGCCAGCAGATGCTAGGCTAGGCTAAAGCGCACCGAGGCCTCCTGCAGTCATTGGTGTGAGAGCCCATTTCTCACAGTTCACACCCGACCTGCTAATGGCTCATCATTCGTTCACGCTCGCTGTTGATTGTGCAGGCAGGGGGTTGGCCAATTGTACAGTTCGCTAATGCAGCGTTCATAGTGGGGATAATCGGCGAGAGCAATAAGCACGGTAATGTTCTGTTGGCCATGAAAACTGAGGTCTGGTGATCTGGGAACACTTGAGAGGCAGGGTCGTCGACCGAGTCGAGCACGTGGGCGGGAGCTGCAGGTGGAAACAGCAATGGACATCAAGAGATGTCTTTTAACCGTCAGTGAAATCTAGGGAGGAAAATAGTGAACCATAGTCAGATGATAAATCTTTCATCATGTCTGAAGTTTCTCCACTGGTGGAGTTAGACTAATCTTCCATCGTTACAAGTGCAGCAGCAATTGTTTCCAAGAGATTGACCTCT
The DNA here is from genome assembly GCF_022379125.1 of Scophthalmus maximus. NCBI lineage: Eukaryota > Metazoa > Chordata > Actinopteri > Pleuronectiformes > Scophthalmidae > Scophthalmus > Scophthalmus maximus. The sequence continues at coordinate 15,246,965 of NC_061518.1, read as the reverse complement.
TTAACTTACACTAAATGTTGAAAACATGCATGTTCTGTAGCATAATCTTCAGATTTGAAAGCTGGATGAGTGAAAACTGACAAACTCTGTGGGACATACTTATTTGAGCTGTATCATCATCTAAGCCAAGAATACACATTTCACATGCAAAAAAAGAGACTACGTAACATTTTGAGAACCTTTGTCACTCCGTAACTGTTTTAATCTCCCAATCATTGTTTGAAATAATCATAAACTAAACCTCATTGGTGTCCTTATGACTGCTGTAATGTTTTTGAAGTCCTTAAAAGTCATTTCAATTTGCTGTCTTATGGAGAAGCATCTTTTTGAATCCGTCAAATTTCCTTATTCCAATGGCAAATAGTTACTTGTTGAATTAACTCACCAAGGTTTTTGCATAGTTAGAAGAAGAAAGTCCTTTCTAATGTGACTGACACTTAAACAAATCTATGTCAGTTTGTACAATGATGATGTTACTAATTAGTGAAAAGAGGCACAGGGGAACTAAGACTGAAGGAAGAGCCCCCACAAATAAAACTATATATTAAGGCTGCTCGCCTCGGGCTGTATCATGCTGTTAACAGAAAAAGCGCATTTGACCTCATGTAATTAGTAGTCAGTAGTATGTCAGTATATACAAAGAAGTACTGCACACATTCTCCACAGTTTCCTCGCTCACGCTGCATTTAGAAATTCTAATTGACGTTTAGTCTGTATCAGTTTAGCATTTTCTGTGTCATTAAAGAGCTGTGAGCCGCGCTAATGTGGAACATGTTGCATCTGCCTCCCTCACAGGTTTTTTCACAGTGCATTATGAGAACCTTGTCGAATCCGTCTTTGAGATCACGCCGCGTTTTCTGTGTGACTTCACATCCGTACCCTGTGGATGAGTTCGACTCTGCCACCCTGTCCATCTGGATATCCCAGCGCATCCCAGAAAGTCCAGTTCTGCCTAACATGACAAACTTCCTCAACTAGATCGGATTATGGCACGAGAGGGATTGTGCAGCCACGGACTCAAATGTTCTCCGGGCTAAAAAGAGAGTGATAAAGTTAGTGCCAAGGAAGCATAATTAATGTTCTTAATTGGGCCTTTCCTTACAGTGGCGACTGATAGTCCACCCATAGCCAGTCATGGCTCCGGGGCCACTGCCATGCGCTGTTAGTGACGTGTGTCCTGTGCTTGTCTGATCTCATACAGTTGCTGGCCTTTTCCAGCAAGAGCACATCCAAGACAGCATTCAGCTGTGGTCATATGAGGAGATTCTCACAAACATCATCAAGCTGCAGAAGAAGAGAAACTCTTTGCTTCTGTTTGGATTAAAAAAACGTGTCTTATATTTCCCAAGCAGCCACCATCCCGCCTCACCCCCTTTATGTTTTAAGATGATCTATTCCTGCCGTTGAATGATGAACTGAGTCGTAACAAGCCATTGTCCACCAGGTGGATTTAACCTCCCGTCTCCCCCGGAGCTCTGACTTCGCCTCCTACCTCTGACCCATGGCTTAGTGACACTGGATGGGCAACAGGGTGTAAATCCATTGCCCTTACAGACCCCTGCCACAGCTAAGTCAGGTGTGACACAAAAGCCATCTTCGGCAGGGAAAATGAACAGTGTATCCACCTGTGCTGAGAGTCCTGCAAAAGGTTTGTTTTGATATTTCTAGTGCTGCAAAGGTTGAAAGATTAAATAAATTTAACTTTGGGCATCTTGGAGAAGTTATCCCTGGCATGATTCCAGCTATAGACAGTTTCTGTATATCATATCCTACTCTCCCTCCCATGTTTCCTTTCCACGGTGAATTCATAAAATAATAACCTAAATGAAAATGGATGGTTCGACATATGATAAATCATTTTAGCTATATGAATTAATGATATGGATTTATTATATTTACTAGAAAATACTTAATGTACAAGTACAAGTATTGTACCATATGACATGTACATGAATACAACAGCTTTCATGTAAGTTATAAAAATGATGGAAATAAGCTCTTAGGAAGTCACTGTCTGCATTGGGGCAACATCTCACCAGCAGGGGTCAGTAGTGCACTACTTTCAAAGGCTCCTATCACCAGCTGAAAGGGGCTTCCTCACATTCCAGCTGCACCAAGCTTCTACAAACTAATTATTTAGGATATTTGTTTTAGATTCATCAAATATTTTTTCCAACGTCCTACATAATCGTCTGTATTCTATATAGGGTGGGCAGTTGTACTATATTCTGACGAAGAAGAATTTTGATGAAATTATCAAAAATATATAACCAAAAAACAATTATTTTCATGCTTACAGCTCCTATTAAAAATGTGGATGAGGGTCTGAGTGGAGAGCACCTATTCCAAAAATCATAATGAACTGGCTGAGACATCACTGATGCACAGAGGTAGAGACGGACGTAACCTTGTAATTGTTAAATTTAATCAGCATTTATAATTTTTTACCCCAGTGAGTTCAGTTATCTTATGATACAGTATACTGGCCTAAATTTACAATCACTCTCCTCCCGTGTCTAATGAGATGTCATTAGAGTATATGTCTAACTTTGTATTTTTGCATAAGACATTGTTGTATCATGTTTATCGTGTTATTCGTTTATTGTGCAGTTTCTGCGGCGACAATTAAAACAAATAACAATAAGTAGATCAATCCGAGGCAAGGAGCAGTGACTTTAAATAATCCCCCCCCCTGCACTAAATAAAGTAAAGAAAGGCCGTAGAGCTTCATTTGCACACAAATCAGTGTGCTGATGTGCCCTGTTTCTTGTTTTCCATGGTCAGAGGGATGGGGTGGCAGCTTAGTGTCCAACACGAGGAGAGACTGACACACTTTCTCTCTGTGTTTTCACCCTGAGGCAGAGAGCTAATTAAGGAGGGACTCTGGTTTTATTTACTGTCAGCTCTCGGCCCCTGGGTGTGTTTGAGCGTGCGTCTCTGTGTGTGTGTGTGTGTGTGTGTGTGTGTGTGGTGTGTGTGTGTGTGAGAGAGAGAAAGAGAAAGAGAGAGAGAGAGAGAGAGAGAGAGAGAGGCAGGCTTATTTTGCCTTATCTGAGGCCGTTCTCAGTCACACCAGTTTAACTGGGCCTTGCCATTTTACCCACATTCAGCCAGCGGCACCGTGATAGTGGTAATGCTGACCATTAGCTAAAGCTTCTCTAAGAAGGGTATTTGCAGTGCTGCAGGGAGACATGCAATTATTATGTCCTCAATATGATACAGATATCACAGATGTATCAAAGATGTGATGTGGAGATTTACTTTGCATCAGCGCCATCACAGTTGAATCTGATCACATCATCTTATATCCTAATTCACTGAATGTCAGGTCATAACATTAGGTACATTTTATAAAAAATCTCCTAATAATCTCCTAAATAATTAGACATAACTCAGACTTTGGTTTGATTAATTAAAAAAATAAGAGCTGTTTTTTTTCTTTTTTCAAAGTATCAATCATTTATAGATTTACCATAATTTGGGAAATTGATGAGTTCAATCATAACTGCACATGTTTTAAGCATATTACATATTATATATTCATATTCATATATTCATATTTTTCTTGACTGAAGGCCTACACAGATTTTATGGAGAACAGGCAATGTATAAAATACATAAATGCCAAAACAATGGTAGCCAGCAGTGCAACAAGTGCAACAATAAACACCCTAATTACATGTAGCCATAGACTTATACAACTGTGGAAAAAAAAACTAACTTAAACCCCCCCCCCACTTGTTTAGTCTTACTTCACTTCACTGCTGAATTATGAATTTACATCAGAAGTTTTTCACAATTATCTGCATAAGCAGGAAAGTCTCCTCTTGCTCATCTTAAAGTATATGCGGATGTGAAAACCTGAAAACTCCTTCTCACATGTTCTGAAAATGGATTTCAAAGTGTTTTTTGATTGATTTTTTTTAATGCCAGAGATGGAGTAGATGTGCCATAATGGATTTTTAATTAGTATCTAGTAGTAAAAACCCTATCAGAATTAAATAATTATGTATGCATGTCTGGATCTTTAAACATCGAATGGTTTAAATAGTAATTATGGCAGATCACCTTCCCTGTTTTGCTTTCATTTAATCAAAATTAGATTGTTCTCCTGGCAAAGCTAATGACCCTCGAAGTCTCATGTTCTTAGAACGGTGAACCTGGCTTAAACCACTTATAATAAATACCCACTGTCTGTGTTGACTGTAGATGGTCATATGTAGTTAAGCCGACAGTGGACATCCTCCCAACATCCGCTGATGTTGATCAAACAGAACCTGCAGTCCCCCACTGGCCCCAAGCTGATTCAAACAGTACCCCAGCACGACTCTCTTTACATGGTTCCACTACAGCTCCATTTGTTGGTGACAGCGCTGCTGCAGAGGTGACACACCACAGTGACAGGGGCAGCCCCCCCTCCACCCTCTCCACCACCATCCACTCGCCCAGCGGTGGTGCCCCAGTGAGCCTTGTACCTCGCCCACGTCAGTCAATAAACCGCAGGCGGCCACACACACACACACACACACACACACACACACACACATACACACATCATCGACAACCTGGAAATGTCGCGGGGAACGAAAGGACAGAGAGGGAAAGTAGGTGAAAGTAAGGATGTGGTCGATGGATGGAAGGAGTGTTTCACCGGTATCTGAGCAGCGAGCACTAAGTGGAGAACTCTCATTATGTGTTGTTGTGTCTGACAGCGACGGTGCTGTAGCTGTTATGGGGAGTTGATGACCCAAGTGACCCGGAAAGCAAGGCGTGGCCCACACAGCTGTGGTCACCGTGGTGATCTCACACAGTGTAATTAATGCACACAATCAGAGGTGGGGTGTGTGTGTGCGTGTGTGTGTGCGCGTGTGTGTGTGTGTGTGTGTGTGTGTGTGAACACACATGGAGGGGCTCGCCTGCTTATTACAACCAAACCGTGAGTTACAATCTGACAACAGAGAGCTCTGGGTAATTTCCCATCATGCCTCATCAGGAACAGCGGGGAGCCAAGAGCTTCGCCACATCAGCTCACACTCGGACCTGGGTAGAAAATTACCATCATTAAACAGCAATGTGCGAAAGAGAGAGAGAGAGAGAAAGAGGGAGCCAAAAGAAAGGAGAGGAAGCCCATGATAGACAATGGGACAGTCGGAGACAGGCCCAACGGAAGAAACACAGTTCGTACGAAACTAATCAGATGAAAGAAAAGAAGGGGATTGGCTCAGTCAGGCGACAGTAAATGCCAAAAATCATGATGCAGTATTGATCGAGGAAAAGTGAAGCTCTCAGTATCAGTGTTCCTCAAATGACAAATCCATAATACAATTTCACTTTGACAAAAAAAAAAACAACACACAAAAACAGGGGAGAGCTTCACCAGTTTTCTTGTCTTTCTTTCTTTCTCTGCCTGTCTTTTTGTCCTTCTCATTAGTGAGTAGCTGTGATTGTATTGGATTGAACAGTGACTGTATCGATCCGGGCAACCCTCTGAGGACTAATGTAATCAGTGCCCTCTGCCTGTGCAGGCGGAGGGAGGCAGGTGGTGGGGGGCGAGATCCGCGTTGGGACAGGTGGGGGAACGAGGAGTCGAGCAGACATAACATACATCTGCAGTTTGTACTTGATCATTTTACAAAGTGAAGACGTTGCACACGGGAACACGACCGCTTTCTACACAAAACCATGAGGAATCAAATTCACATTCTTTTTCTTTCTTTCTCTTTTAAACTGAAAGCACTGCTTGAGGCGAACAGAGGCAATCTCCGGCTTGTCAACTTTCAATCTTTATCTCATGACTGAAAGTCTCACAACGTGATAGATGAAAGATCTGCGGCAAAGCTCTGAGTTGAATCCCAATGTCTCATCTCAAGTCTGCTTAAAGCAACTGTGACATTTGGGTAAAAACCTATGAGGAGATATATTTAAATAGTAGAGTACTACTTTCATATATATCTGTAAAAATCACAACCACACTGTGAGGGGAGACAAGTTGTGGTTGTTCCCGGAGGGACACAATTTGTCCTGACAGTCTGAAGTCCTGCAGCTCCCCGACCGTCTCGACAGCTCCACTAGGCCTATGCCTCTTCTTAACTCCTGTCTTCCTGTCTTTTTCTCAGCCCAGTGCTAAAAGTGTTTACCCTCCTATCCTCTGCTGTTACCTTCAGTGTCCCTGCACATATGTCTGCAGCTCTCTGTTACCCACCTTGACTCCCTCGTGCTTTTCTTCCCTTTCCCAATCCCATAGTGCTCTTTTATTTCCTCCTCTGTCTCTCCCCTATTCCCTATAAATGAAAATTGACCAAAAAAACAGCATCACCTGATCACTTGAGTGAGTGTTAACCTGGGCGCTCTGCTGGCTAGAGATGAGAAGAAGGAAGGGATAAAAAAAACAAATGAGATGGAAAATAAACAGAGAGGAGAGAGAGACCCAGGAGGAGAGATGGACATATGCAGAACAGAATTTATGTTTTGTTGAGGCGCATACTTTACCCTGCACCCCCAGCCTTTCTATAACACTGTATCTTTGCTAAAAGCAAACAAACACACACACACACACACACACACACACACACACACACACACACACACACACACACATAAAGGCCTACACAGATGCGCTCTTGGTGAGGAGGAGAGAGAGAGAGTCTTTGCATGGATGACCCAGTTGGGCTTGTGCCAGTTCTGGAGGAGCCTGGAGCCAAAGTGTAGACCTGGACACACACACACACACACACACACACACACACACACACACACACACACACACACACACACCATCTGGTCCCGTGCCTTTTAATAACTGAAACAAGGCACAAGATGTAGGCAGCATGGTGCATGGTTTCCCATCAGCCTGGCAGCAAGAGAGCAGTAAGTAACAATGGCAACAATAGCCTTGAGAACAGTAAATACACAGAGCATTACAGGTGCAGATGGGAACACATGGCAGTGGATAAGGCCTCAGTTTGCAGAAAAATTGGAGAGTTTGTTGAAGAGGGGGGGGGGGGGCACATACAATGCTTTCTGGATTTCAACACACATGATGTTCAGAAGATGTCCAGCATAAAATCTTTCTCTTCCTTTGCTCGCTCCCTCTCTTTTCTTCCTCTCTGCCCCGTCTTTCTCCCCTGCTGCGTACAGGAGTCAGTCTGACTTTTGATCCTGACATCTGCGTCTTGCAGGAATGTTTGTGTGCTCTCTCTGCCCTCTGATGTAGCTCCAGGAACTAATGGAATGTGAAAGAGACAGACGGGCTTCTCGTCTGAAAAACACTGCCCTCTCTCCATACACGTGTGTATATACGTGTGTGTGAGCGTGCGCGCGCGTGTGTGCGTGTGTGTGAGCTGAGAGGGCATTCTTGCTCCCACACATATCTACTGTCTGCTTCAATCCATTTTTTTTCCATAGCATCCCCAAAATAAAATGAAATGAAATGGAAAAGGGGGGAGACGGGGGCTGGAACGCAGATGATGAACGAGTTGAACACCTCGATCCATGTTTCTTTCACATGGCATAATATGGAGCGTGGTTCTAGATCAGCTAACCTTTGAGCTGTAGTGTATGGGTTAATCCTACAACTCTTTCACTTTCTCTCCCGCTCTTGCTCTCCCTCATTCTGCGGAGAGAGTCTGAAGGTCTAAAAGGGTGTTTACAATTCACTAATCTGACTTCAAAACCAGCTTAACTCTGGAAGACATCAAAGGTGTGCGCGTGATGGCCCCACTGATCCCAGTAAGGGGGGGATGTATGATAGACTGGAAACCTAGTGAGAGGGGGTGGGGGGTATGAGGGGGGGTGTACAAGGAACAAGAGGAAACCTGATATTTCTGAGATCTTGTGATGACTGTCTCACTTGATCAAAAAAAAGTTCCAGACATATGCTAAGGCTTATAAATTAAAAGCACTTCCTGGGGCTGATTGGTTCAGGATCAATCATGCCAATACAAAAATCAATTGGATGACTTCATTAAAAATGTGTTGTGACTCACCTTTTGACGTTAACCTTCGAATTGTGTGTACCAGAGTAATGAATGCATCGCTGTTTATCTTCTGTATCAAAATCACTAATGATGAAAGGGCAGCTGAAATATTAGCCTCTGCTTTTCACAAACATATTCATTAAGAATTGATGGCTGGACTTTTTAAATACAGTTCCAGGAAGTGGACATGAACCTCTTTGTCCTGGTGAGGCTAACTAATGATGAAAAGCTCATTTAAATAGAGCTTGCATGAACATCCGAACAGGAGAAAATGCAGGCAAGGTAAAATAAGCCAGTAATAAATGAACATTGTGGAGATACATTTGGCATTAATTGTCATCCAAAGGTCACGGTTCATTAAATTACCATTAAAGAGTTTGACAAAATATATTTGGTGCTCACTGAAGTACGCTGGCTTTGTGAAGTAAAATGTATAAATAACTGTAATAACTATAGCTGTGTTTCTAAGACCTATTAATATCAGATGGAGAGCAGAATTCTATTCTGCGTGGACATTATCAAGGGATTCACGCTGTTAACAGATGTATTTTTCCTCCTCTTTGAACACGTCGAAATAATGCAAATTATAATGAATTGTCATGTAATGAATGGTCGGGCCAAAAATGAGGACAGTATGAGTTGGGGGAGATGAACTGATCGCAGTCCTATTGGTTATTCAGTGTGTGGGCTGAATACATCTCAATGCTAAGTTCCTTTGTTATTTCAAGTTTGTCCCACATTTCTATTGAGCTATCAGGGATGGACATGTGAAACTGCCCCAAGCAAACATCTGCTCGCACATGTACACATATGTATAAACATGCACAGGCTGACATACATGCCCACGCTGGACCCGTTAGAGCCCAAACACATAGACACACACAAAAAAAAATCAAAGAAAAAGAAATGCAGTATGAAGGCGCACATTTATTTAAGAATAGGAGGAAAAGAAGGTTAGCGAGAGAGTGAGAGTGAGAGTGTGTGTGTGTGTGTGTGTGTGTGTGTGTGTGTGTGTGTGTGTGTGTGTGTGTGTGTGTGTGAGCCAGAGCAACACGAGACAGAGAAACTCGGGTGGACAGACACTGATTCCCCCAGGTGCATGTTGGGTAAGTCTTCAATAATCTGGAGTGACAAGGAACAGAAGGAGCCGATTTCACTTCATGTCATATCCTCTTTCTCTTCTCGCTTCCTGCTTCTTGTCAACAGGACTTTAAACTGGTGTTTGTTAAATTGGATGTCAGGGTCAACAGAGGACTTTGTTACATCGAATGCTTGTCTGTTTGTGTGCATGTGCTAGCCCACGTGTGTGTGCATGTGTGTGTGGGTTCAGTGCTGTCGTTTAAATGCGGTGACATGTTGTCTCTTGGTATTAGAGGGTCTGGGTCAGAGAATAAAACCTATAACTTGAGGAATTTGATGAGTTAACTTTGATGTGTTATGTTACAATATACCAACACATGCAATTCAATCACAGAAGCCGCCATCGCACTGATCCACCGAGCTCACAACCCCATCAGAATCGCGACTGTATTGGATGGCAAAGCCCCAGAGCCTCCGCTGTTCAGCCATGACACTGTAGCAGGTCTACCCTGCCTTTCCAGGAAGCCTCAGATGAGTAGGAAGCCCCTGGACATCTCTGCTAATCACTCATCCCTAAACAAGCACTTTCTAAATGACCTTAGAGAGAAAGAAACAGGAGACAGACAAACCATGCAGCCAAACAAGGCCCCCAGGCCTCTAACCAATTTAAATCCCAATTAGATTTTTCAGATAGTCTCAAGAGGAAAGTGTGCGTCCGTGTATTTTTGTGCATATGTTTGCGTGCATGTGTGCGGATTGTCTGCCAACCAGTTCCTCCGCACAAACAACAAAGGTCATTCCCTGTCTGAGTCCGTGTATGTTATTGTTGCGATAAGTGTGTGTGATTTTTGTTTTGACTATTATTGCTACAATGGTGGAAGCAGCTGACCTTTGACTGTAAAATATAGAGGATCACATCACTGTCATTGTCAAAATGTATCACCGTGCTAAAGAAAGTCAACATTGGCAGTAAAACGGTTATTAGAACTTCGCAAATAATAGGTCAGAGGTTATGCGCACACACATATACAGTACATACACAAATGAGTTAAGCATCTTTAATATTTACTACTGCAGCTCCAACAACTGTTGTCAGGACATCCCCTAAATGCAAATGACAGAGAGACAAAGAGAATAAATAGCTACAACACACTTACTGTGATACATGATGTCAAGCAGATGAGCACGAAGAAACACAAGGTAAAATCAGCTTCAGCTTCTCTTTCTTCCAACACGTCAGTCTTCAGCTCCCATCACATGAAAAGATGAAACTGGTTTCAGTTTTTTCAGAATACAATCTATATGAACATACAGAATAAGAGGATGATGTTAAATATTTTGTGTTTGATCACTTCAACTCGGTCTTTCAGACTCGAACCACAGGCTGAATGTATTGCAGAATGAGTTTTACATATTGTATTAGTCTCTATCATGTGTTGCTTGCATAAAACACATAGATCAGGCATGCACTGATGAAAGCACATTTACGCACTAAAGATAGCAATGCTGTGTATGGTAACAGCTGCTAGTAAAATCCATTGGCCTATTAATGCCTTTAGAGGCATAAACAAAAGCACAGAAATACACTCACAAACACACACCAGATGGCCACTCCCCCCCACCCCCACCCCAAACTCTTACATTAAGGCCCTCGTGGCAACAGGTCAAAACTGGTCCCACCTGAACAGGGCATTTGTGGTTCACAGGTGAGCCCTCTCTCTTCCTCCGCTTCGTCTTTTTCTTTATAGTCATGTCCCGCATCTCTGTCTCTCTGACAGCAAATGAGTGCAGGTCAGCATGTGCCGGTTTACTTCTGCAGGCCAGATGGGATTCGTTGGAGATGGCGTTCGGTGGATGACCCACCTGATGTAACTTTAATGCAGCCAGAGATTCCTTTTTCCGAATCCTTTTGATAACCCCAACAGAGAGGTCAGCACATGCAGGTGCACACAAATGCACACATGCATAAATAAGGCCTCAACTCAAATTGATTGTAAAGCATTAATACTGGGAAATGGACGCTGAATGTGGTTTTCCTCCCCATGCCTCTAGGTGGCAGTATTGTCATTTCAACATCTGTCTCTGTACTTTGGCTTTCCCAACTCCACAAAGAAATCTCCTTGTCCACTGTAGAATAATATGACTGCCTCTAAAAGCTGATCATCTGCCTTGCACTCTCTCAAGGCTGCACAAAATATTCTGTTCTAAATAAAATATTCCATCCTGCAGAAGTTGCCACACGGCTTTTCTGTGTGCATTTGATCCTGCATTAAAGCTGATGTTGTTATTCAAATAAAACAAACCCATATTTACATAAAATCCACAAATGAACATAGCACATATTAAATTAACATCAACATAGCAGCATCTTCTTATAATTGATTGCCAATTGAGTTGTTTTAAATGAAAACGCCCAGCTGACTGTGTGGAGTAAAAAAAAAGAAAGAAAAATGTATCTCTTTCCATTAGATCAAAGTGTAAAAATTACTTTTCAGTTGTTCAAGAGGACACAGCTGTTACTGTACGTGACACAAAGGTGAAGTCACCACAGTGCTGAGGGCAATAAAAGCAGCATCATCACAACAACCATGAAGTCATCTACTTTGGGGTATTTTTGTCCAGCTTCAGCCCTGTGTATGCACAACTCCCCCCGTCTCTCTCTCTCCCCCCCGTGTTACATGGAGCAAGGTGTTTTGGTTTGGGGTTGGTGGAAGCTTTGCGTGCAGAGCAGCGCTTGCTCCGACACTGAGAGTCAGCCAGAATGAGAGGCAATAACCGCCGCATGAGCAACACACAATTAGACTCATTATTGTATCCTGGAGATGAGAGAAGTGCAACGTGGGCACTCCCCTGCTGTGACTTGGCACCCTTTGGAGACAGTGAATCATGTACACATGTACACATTTCCCACAACAATACAACAGAAGCACTTCAAACAGCCTGCCCCATTCATACGCACTCCATTCAGCCAAGTACACAGTTTACATTTGTCAGTCATTGGCAAATGGCATTCAGGGTATCTGGCCGACTCACCTATTCACGCAGGCACATGTTTGGGAATGGCAGGCCCGGTTTCCATCCTGCGATGTGAGCAGCATATCGTCAGTCCTGAGGTTTTATTTCTCCGAAAGGATCTGTCCCTCGTTTACAGGCCAGGTGCAGTTGGTTGACAGTGTAGTGCATACAAAGAAACCGCTGCTTAAACCAACACTTTTAATAGTGTAGTTTGGGTATTTATACACACGGGCTACAAGACACCGCCTCGTGCCCTTGCTTTTCCCTCCTTCCTCGGCTGCACGACCGTGGGTGCACCTGGACTCCCCAGCAGAGTGCGGGTCTGACAGCTAACACTGCACTATGTCACGGTGTGCACTGATTGTCTTATCTGCCCATTTATCACAGTTGAATTGGAACCAGCCTTGCCTGAAACCTGCTCTCAGACTTCATTCGGGTGACTTGGGATGCATGATGCTGCAATTGTTGAGCATTCAGAAATGGGGGTTCCATTGCAAATGTATTCTGGGTTATTTTGATACTTCACATGTTTTCGTGACTGTATTTCACAGGCCTGAGATATTAAGGACAATTAGCCCGCCACTGGGGCACGGTGGGGGTACTGTTATACATATTAGCCTACATGCACAATGTCGTGTGCAGCAAACACACTAGGTTATTTCCTGGACAGTGTAAGTTTCTCCCCGCTTCACACTGCCTCCTTCTTGCATGATCGTGAAGCCTGAAAAATGCAACAGAGTGCGAGACCTGGCTGACTCCACGAGGCTGTCCGCACAAGCTGTTTGCACACAAAGCAGCACTGATGTCTTCTGTCAGACCTCATTTTGGTAAACACTGATGTCCACATGAAGAAACGGAGTGACAGGTGCATGATTGAGGTACTTAAAAGCAGACGCTCTCAGCACCTCTCTTCCGATCTCCCAGGGTCGCTCTGATTGTCCTCCTGTGTTTCTGACATTATATGCATCGGCTCTCCTCACAAGTGCCATTCAATTGACGTAATGCGCCTTTTGCGAGCTTCAGAGTTAATTGTAAGGTGGTCTCAACAGTTCGTAATGATCGCCTCGTTATCATTCACGGTGGCAGAATTTCCTTCTTCTTCATTTAATGAAGAGTATCACTTCAGAGGAATCCAGGACAAACTTGTTTGATTCTGTCAGGCAGCTTCACAAGGACTGTAGCACCTTTTCAAAGACTTTGCTTCGCGAACAGGTCCGCTTAAGCGAGATCTGTAAAAGATAAACATTAAATATGCATCCAGATCTTCTGCTCGGGCGAGTGGACTGAATCTGTATGAATGGCTAATGTGTTGCTGTGACGGCAAGCAACTAGATTGATCACTCATTACGATATCTGCTCCATTGGCCATTAACACCCGCGAGGAGACTAACCATGGGCCCCGTCACACACCAGGGTTAAATTGAGAGTGAAGAAGTGAAGTGTGCTTGTGTGTGTGGCAAGGGATGTAGGAAGATTGGTCGTTGCATGATCCAAATGTGGTCAGCTATAGGCTGCCACGGGCTGGAAGCTGGTTCAGGTGTCCTGTACACAAGGTGTATGATACATCTCTGTAGTTTCTCACCAGGGATCCTGTCATTCGTGTTTATCACACTCACTAACCACAGTTGGCCACAATGCTGCAGATAAGAGTGCAGACATCCATCCAGGTGGCTCTTCAATGGAGGAAAATCGTATGTGTGATAATGTATGACATGGACATCAAACTGCAGGCGTCTGCGCTCACATGCCTGAGACTTTCCCTCCTGACGGCCTGTTCGCTGCTGATCCAAGAGCAAGAGGGAACAACACATGTGAAAGTCAAGAGCTCTCCACACCCACCGCTACAGGGATGTTGTCAGAAGGACGAAAATTTAATAACTCTGTCCATGACACATGTATGCACGATTTCTCCCTCTCTCTCTCTGCTTCTCTTGTGTTTTCTCTCTCTCGATCACACACACACACACACACACACACACACACACACACACACACACACACACACACACACACACACACACACACACACACACACACACACACACACACACACACACACACACACACACACACACACACACACACACCTGCCTAAGAGAAGGGTTTACTTGTATTACACACAGTACATTGAACATGCCAATCACCCAACAGTGCAGCTGTCTGTGCGTTGTATATGAGCTTTCTGCATTCCTTTAGAAATTAGCCATGCACCTCAAATACTCTAGACACACGACTTTAAATGCCAAAGTGGGGACAAATGTTGTGACAAGCTGTTCCATCAGTTACACGTCAGAATCTCTCAAATAGTTTTTAATTACCATAACTGAATGACTAATGCTGTCCATTTGAAAAAAAGATACTGAGTTTATACCTCAGTGAGTCCATTCAGTACACAAATGAACACCGAGCTGCTCTGTTGTGTAGTCTCACACCCCCTCATCACACATTAATTCCAAGATTAATTTCAAGATATCACTCCTATTAAGACGAGAGAAAGCTTACAGTGACAGACCACCGAGGTGATTTCTGAACTACAGCTTGTTGACAATCCACAGGTGGAGAAACCACAAACACTTGCAAGGGTTCAAAACCGAAGATAAAGTATTTGTCTCATTTAAATATGGCATCTTTGAATCAGAACAACTTTTGAAATAACTAAAAGGTGAAGGACAATAGTTCTTCCAGAGAATCCACAGCACAGACGGCTTGAAACCGATCAAATGGACCAGCCTGAAACCGATCTATTGCCGGATCATGAGTTACGGTGAGGCAATGTATTTTTTTACGGAGATGTTGGTATTGACATAGAGCCTGTTCCGCTGTGCTCCCTCTGTAAAGATTCTGTCCACGGGGACCTCATACGGGGTGAGGGGACCCCTATTCATCTCCTCCCAAATGGGAAAGCATCCTCCAGGGGAGAGGGGTGACATAGTCGCTGCCAAGGCGATGGGGAAGTCCTTCTGCTGATAATAGCAGTCGACGGGGGGAACAACCTCAGCAGGCACCAGGCCAGACAACTGTCAATCAAAGTACCTCTCCTCTTTTTCCACTTTTGGTTGCTACTGCCTCTCCTCTATGTATTTCACTTTCTCCCATGTCGGCTCCTCTCTTTCACGGTGCACACTGCTTAATGGGTATGATGATCTGACAAGCATTGGTCGATGCATTGATGAAGACAAACATAACATATGTGTAGTTGTGAATATTAAGGCATTTTAATAGGTCATTTGATTGCGTACTAACAACGACGCTAGAGTAGAAAGCAAACGTGAGCATTCTGCACAACTCTTCATCCATCTCTTTTCACGTCTTCCCTTCGTGCATTAGATAACCACTAACAATCAACAATTGTGGATCCCTTTTACCTAATTAGTAATTACCACAATGGTAATTACACAACTGTGCAATGGCATGAAACTAATTATTATGAGAATAATGTGCATTCCTCTCTCAATTTGTTTAGTTTGTAACTTTGAGTCAAAATCATCCATCCATCAATGTTAAAAAAACAAAAGCAAAACAAGCTGCATGAAAGAAAGAAGAACAAGACATTAATAGAAAACTCTGGTTTGATGCTCAAAACAACTTCCCCCAAAATGCTGGATAACTGCTGTAGCCACAAAACCAGATTCTAAGAGAGACAACTTCGGTTGACCGTTTTCATTTTTCCATTTGCAATAAACACTCTTCTTCTCTTACATCATACATTATGCAAACAGACGGTCAAATTTGGACTAAAATGCTCCAGCTTGCTTTAGTGCAGAGCTAAACAACTGAGGTGAGAGTACGCTGGAAGTCGGGGTGCTGAGGCGGCTGTAGCACCCCCAATTGGCGAGGGGCTGTAACTGCACTAAACAAATCAATAAAAAAAGAAAGTTAGATTTCGTTCTTCAACTTTCAATGGATTTTCTGTATATATTTGATGCACAAATGCAGAACATGATGTAGACACTATTAGGCGCCTGTGATGAGGAATAAACCTGCATTCTGTGAGGGAACTT
Organism: Scophthalmus maximus; assembly: GCF_022379125.1. Classification (NCBI taxonomy): domain Eukaryota; kingdom Metazoa; phylum Chordata; class Actinopteri; order Pleuronectiformes; family Scophthalmidae; genus Scophthalmus; species Scophthalmus maximus. The sequence continues at coordinate 15,230,893 of NC_061518.1, read as the reverse complement.
TCCATAGCTGAATATGGCACGATGATGGTTTGAGTCGGAATCAGGTTTGGAGTCTGTGCTGCTGCACTGCATTTAATATAACGTTGTATATAGTTGTGTATTTCTCTCAGCACCCCACACTGGTGGCGGCGCAATGAATGGGATTTTGTAACATCCGGTTTAACATTATCTGTTGTGTTTCCTGTTTTATTTTGTAGTGCTAACTTGTCTTGTCGTTTCACTTCCTGCCCTTCTGTCATCATCTTCTCCCTTGATAATCCACACCTGCCTCCAATTTCCCACCTGCCCCTGAATTTGCCATCGAGCCTTCCCCTACACAATCTCCCTGGTTTGCAGCTCCCTGCGAGATTGTCCTTGTTTCCCTCGTGTTCGTCGCTTTCCAGAGATCATATTCTAGTAATTGTTTTTATGGTTCTGACCCAGTTTTTGTCTATTGGATTTTGGATTTTGCTTATTCCCACAACATTGTTTGCCTGCCTGGCTTCGTCAGTAGAGACTGGCAGAAACGTCACACGATTAACTTGGACAGCAGACCAGTACAACGGTACAATGGTGGCATCTATTACAAAACTTCGCAAGTAAGCAAGTTTACAGTGCACACATTCTACCATAATGGTTTTCAGTGAAGTGTAACTCATGTAATAAGATGACTGATAAAATGAGAAATGTCATACCAGCATGTTAAAAATAATGAAACAAGAAAAAATAAAAGCTCAAAAGATTGTTGGAGAGGCTGAACAAAAGACAAATACGACTCCTTAATTCAGTTTTGTTTTTTTTTAAATCCTGCAGATAAACACACAAAGAAACCAAATCCTGTGAGGTTGGATGGTGGGTCCGCGTGGGACATACAGGGTGCACAGTCGAGGGCAGTGTCCTAATGGCTCCTTTTAATGGCCAGTTTCTGGATAGAGCTCATTAATACTTTCCCAGTAATTACATACACCTGCCTTATAATCAAAATGTAAATAGATCATGCAAATCTCATTTTGTATCATGAGGGACCTTTAATGTTGTCAATAGTTTTATTGTGTTTGTTTTTATTTTGCCTTGCTGCTAAACAAATATCCACTTGTGGAAGGAAAGTGTGAAAGTAACTAAACAAATACTCATTGAAGAAACACCGACATTCTCATGTTGACCTTATTAGCATTTGAACGTAACAACGTGCCTTTTATTGTAATGTAATAAACCACTGCTACTGTGGAAACGTCCCGTGCCTGTACTATATTATCTTACATGCCATCAAATTGAAAGGTGTAATGTGCACTGTCAAATATTTTGTGATTACAAAATACAATTTCTAATTTACATAACAGAAAACTATCAATGCATATTTTATTCTAAAATTGGCCGTAGCCTCCAAGTCTTCTTAGTCAGCGGGTTTATTTTGCTGCTTCAAACAGTTTTAACACTGAATTTACTGAAATGTCGAGGCAATTAGGATGTGATAGTGATAATTGTAGTGATGAGTGTAAACAAATTTATTTCTCTTGAATGATGACAAAAATGTCTTACACTGAAGTGCACCCTTCTCTAACTTGTTTCACAGAAACAATAACTTACTGAGCACTTAAAAACAAATATATTTTGCTGTATTTTAACAGAAACATTCCAACATCCAAAGAGAATTTGTGTCTGAGCAATGGACAAAAAGCCGAGCATATTGATAAAAGTAGAGCTTTCACCCTGGCCCTGCAAAAGTGGGAGAGGTAACGCCATGCTTTTGCTGCGAGCTGTGTATTAATGAGACATCACTCTATCCGCGATGTCCCGTTATGACAAATACCAGAGGCATTTATGTGTGTGTGTGTGTGTGTGTGTGTGTGTGTGCATGCTTTTCGACAAACATGTACCAAAACAAACACTGAATTATGCAAATGTCTAGGATTTCTTTCAAATTGTAAGATCTACAGCACATTTGTCAGGATGGATGTGACAATATTAATGTGACAGATGACACAGGAGGACTGCATGTACAGTACCATCATCTAAAGAATCTAATCAGCTGTTCATCACTGTGACTGGTCACGGGCCTGAAAGCTGTGATGGTACGAACACGGTATGTGCTATGTAAATTATAATTACCTTTTGTTATCATGAGGATACAATATAAGTTAATTGCATATATAATATTAATTGCATATAATGCAACAATGTTCGTTGTGGGAATTATCTACATTAGATTACTACACATGTCCTCGAGGACTTGCGTGAGTTGCCATTACTGGATGAATCACTCTCATTGAGGTGGACCGTCCACTTCTTTTGAGAGCAAGAGTTTTGCATTTACAAGTCACAGTGTGTGTGCGTGTCTCTTAAGCAGCTGTATGTATAGCAGCTATTTGCGTGTCTAAGAGTGGTATGGTATAAAAAGAAACCCCGCGACTCATAAAATATATAACGCGGCCCATCTTGCAGATTTCCGATTGGAAACATTGGCACAAACACACTCGACATGCACACACACACACTAGTGTGCTGGTATGCTATTGTATTTTTAAGTAGAAGGATTTGGAAATGTTCCTTTAAATAGTTCCTGTTGTCAGTTGTACAGCATGTCGGTCGCATGCGTTTGTTCTCCCTGCAACATGACATGGTTCATTCATCCCAGTGTGGTCCGCCGTAAAGACCACTTATTGACAATCTTACAGCAAGCAATACACAGCTTCTGAGTTAATGAAATCAATACATACAGTGCAACATTGTTTTGTAAAAAAAATGATCTGAATTAAAATGTTGCACAATAATAGGTCATAACTTTTGCTAGCTTGCTATGTCTTGTGCTTCTTGTGCTTGCTTGATGTTTGGCTGTGTTAGTGAGGTTGTCGCAAATGCCACGTAAGACAGTTGATAGAGATTTAGATGGCAAGTTATTTATCATTAATTATATTGGTGTCATCTCTGTCACACAGACATTTGTACTTTGTTCCGGATGCCAAAAGTAATTTAACTCAGTCACGTCTGAGGCCTCCACTCAAATGAATACGTTTTGAGGATTTTATTATTTAAGATTAAATAATTCGATGAAAGTTTGTCTTTCTGGTTTATCCCACAGTTCATTTTTTTCTCCTCTAAATGTGCTGTATAGTATTAAGTTTGACTTGCTCACTAAGTCTAAATTGACAATGGACTGGCTATAGTGTAGTTAAAATCTGTGCCCCCAAAATAAACTTTGAATATTCAACATGCTATATGTTTCCCTCTCAATAAATATAATCCCAGTATTGCTGAGGTATTTAAAACAACATTATATCAAAGACATTTGATGGTCAGTGTAACAACATCTCTGTCTCTGTCTAAAGTGCATTCTGACAAATCTACTGATGTATGTTAATGACTTGAGTGCAACATTTCATTCATCTTGTATGAAAATGAATTAAAGTCTTGTTAGGAACAACAACAGGAACCAACAGAGTTAGATGATGCTCTTTGACCGTGTCTCCTTCACCTCTCTCCCTCTCTTCAGATCAGAGGCTCCAGAGTTCTGTGGACTGTTCGCTCTCTCTCACAGCATTAGCTCTGACGTCACCAAGAACTCATTTTGACCAGTCTAGCAGAGTGCCTGGCATCAACAGGAACAAACACAGCATCCTCTATTGCACAATGGATTCCCCAAACTCACCAAACTCCAGTAATGACCAAGTCCCTCAATACGTTGCTGTGGTTGATGTTTGGCTTACACTGTTGCTGATATTGCCCCCTCCTCTGCTCTCCCCTTTCAAGTCCACCCATTTGACAAAGTGAAAACAGCAACAATAACACAAACAAAAACCCCCGAGCACAGGCACGCACTGCCAAACCTGACAGTCTAATTAGTTTTAAAAGTAATTGCTCGAAATGATTAGTTGAGTTGGGCCACTTTCCCCTGTGACCTCTGAATTGGAAATATAATTGCGGCAGACAGTAATTGGCTGGCCATAGACTGTTGGTTATTGTAGTCTGTTGTGGCCGGCTGCATCATTACCAAGGCTTGGACGCGGTTCAGCTTTTGAACTACAGTGACCGAAGAGGAACACAAACACACACGCACGCAATGCTCTGCTTCCCCATGCCAGCTCTACATCACCACTCAGGCCCATGCCCCGCTCTAAGGATCTAAGTTGTTTTCCATCCTGACCTCTCTTTTTTTCTGTCCTTCTTTCTCTCTTCCCTCGCTTTGCCCCGGCCCTCCCTACACCTTGGGGGCAAATAGAGCGCTCAATGACAGAAAGAGAGTCCTCGAGCTCTAATCTGAAGAGAATCATCAGCTTGTGTGTGTGTGTGTGTGTATGTGTGTGGGGGGGGGGGACATAGAAATTATCGTTGAGGAATAAGAGACAGAATCTGAGGGAGATGGCGAGAGTGTACGGGAATTTGCGTCATGCCTCCATGAAACCAATCAATTCAGTCCAACATGGGCTACAGCTGAAATAGCACAGAGAAAGTTGGTAACAGCTTCGTCAATCACATCGGGGGTTTTATTCAACTCTGCTATGTAAACATTCATGCACCTCGTGTATGATAATTGCTACGCATATATGTGTGTGTCACTGTTTGTGTTTGTGTGCTTCTTTGTGTATGCTCTCTCTGTCTTTCTCTTTCTCTTTCTCTCTCTGTTATTGCCTGGATCAGTCTGTGTCTGTTTATGTTTGTTGTGCTGAGTTTCCTTTGCTAAATTGTCTGGAAGCCGATCAGCCCCCATCAGTAAACCAGGCAGAAAGAGCGACGTATCCCGCTACAGGATCCAGGACATGCCAGGGGGACCACACACATGCGGGCACACACACACACACACACACACGGGCGGGCGGGCACACACACACACACACACACACACACACACACACACTGACTGTGTACCTTATTTTCTCTGACTCACAAACACTAGCCTACTAATTGACAGAACATCAGAGAGAAAGACGCACACGCTTAGGTTTTTTTTCTCCAGCCATGCAGCCATTAGACTTTTGATCATGCTAGTGACACAAATCATGACGGGCTTGTCTTATTAACCTGAGGCGACGAACACATTTTCCAAACAGACATGAAGCAAACTCCTTAAACACCCTCACTTTCTGCTCCACATCGACCACAGAAAACACGACTCAGAAAAGAGGCCGCTCCTAACAGCAAATGTGTAAGTGCCAATTACTATCTCCCTCTCTCTATTAAGCAAAGGGGGATATAGGTCAGGCCTGTCAGACTAAGGCTTCTGTCATCCCCCTTCCCTCCCCAGCCTCCCCCCCTCACTGCATCACTCCTTGCCTGAGGATAGAGCTCCCATAGCTTTCCATTAGGAGCCTGATTGAGTGTACTGTATGTACAGAAGAGGCCTTACTCCCTGTACACACACATAATCCCATCCACCATTAGAGGGAAGAAGAATTAATAATGTTGACAAAGGGGGGGGGGGGGGGGGGGGCACACACCAAGGCGAGGCTAATGTTCCAGCATCACTGACCCTCGTTCGCGGCATGCCTTATTGCGAGCAGACATACTACACGTTTCGAAGTTCATAGTCTTACTTCTTTCATGAAATCAAGCAAAAGTTTTGCCTTCTAAATCATCTTTGTGCTTAGTGTTTTTTTCCTTTTTCCTCTTTGATAAGTGGACTGTGAGTATTGACAGCCTGGTGTGTGTGATCATCACTACAAACTGACAGTAGGGAGCTCGATAGCCGCCCTGCCCAGCCTCCAATACCATCTGTCTAGTATGGATCTCTGGAGGTTGACGCCTGTTGGCGTGGGAGATGTACACACCACAAGCCTCAAGGGCTGGCAGAACAGAGTTGGAGGAGGTGTATCTGCCCCAATTGAAGCTGTTCAGTCATCTTCACACACAGAACAGGGACTGGTAGTGTATCCCCACTCTTTCTCATGCTGTCTTTCTCTCCCTCCCTCCCCGTCTCTCTCTCTCTCACACACACACACACACACACACACACACACACACACACACACACACACACACACACACACACACACACACACACACACACACACACACACACACACACACACACACACACACACACACACACACACACACACACACACACACACACACACACACACACGGAAGTGCAGGCCTGATCAAATGCGACTGTGATGTCTTAATTAAGAAGTACTAACAGGCATGATTAAAAGGAAAGAATGAAAGGATCCCTCAATGAAAGGAGCAATTCCCTTATCAGCCAACAGCAACACAAGTGGATGGAAGAGGAGGGAGAGGAGAGAAAAAGTGAAGGAAGATAACAAGATGCAGCGGAACAGAAATATGCAAAGAGACGAGGAGGAGAACTGAAGAAAGACTGAGTCCATGCAGCAGTGAGATTTGATATGGTTTCAACTTAGTTAAAGTATCGGAGAAGCAAATGGTTAGCATGATAAATGTGACATGGATTTTCATGAATGACCTTCATGTGGTTGTGTGTCTTCAGGACAGAGGTGTTTTTGTTTGCAGTCAACACTAGGAGAGGCCTTTGGCTCTAGTGCCGCAGCATCTGACATGAAGTTTACTTTTGGGTCACGTTCTCTATCTTGGATATGAAAAAAATAAGCAAACCAGGCCATTACCGGTGACGGGCAGTTCTCTCACGCTCTTTACCCACACTTCCCGCTCTCCTCTTTCACGTGTCTCTGCACTTTTAAAGGATTCAATTAACCCAAAATGAACTAAGGAATCAGATACTGCCCGTCTTCCTGTCTCATTTTCAACTATTGTCCACCCCACTCTTGTTGCATCTTCCCCCTCCAGTTACTTTCACCTTCCTCTTGCTTAACACCTTTATTTTGTTTACACAACCGTTTTAGAAAATACAGATCCCTGTGCTTCTGCTACCACTACCACTAATACTTACAATAACAATAGTAAAAATAGTCTTCTCAAAGCAGTACTTTGCTTGGAAAGCATCTTAGTGTGTATTTGTTTATGAGCCCAAGACAAAAGACCTACAACCACTGTTCATTAACTTCACAATGAGCACTCTATCATTTGCTGTGATCATTTTTGGTCACTTCACACAATAAGAAGATTACAGCAGTTTTGAGAAACCCTTGTCTTATAAGGTTCTCACACACACACACACACGCACACGCACACGCACACGCACACACACACACACACACACACACACACACACACACACACACACACACACACTGGCAGAGGAGCAGCAAAGGAATGCATGTGTGATGACTAGCTTGATTTGGACACCACGTAATTCAGATATGATATCAGATATCCAAATGCAACATGCTATGAAAATTAGCCTTGGACTCCTTAACAGGTCAGACAACATTGAGAAAATATTTCTAAAATTAGGTTAATTTGAATTCATAAAAACGTATGAAAAAATGTGTGGCTTTAGAGGGAGCTGTAATATGTCTGCATTAAGTGATGTCACTTGAGTAAAGTGGGGCTAAGTTTAAAAAATGGAATATATAAGCCATAACACCTGAATCTAACCTGAATCTCCGATTGAACTGGGAACGGTTGAGTTGCATTGGGGGTAATTAGGGTGGCAGGGTCTGCCAGAAAAGAATAAAGTGTGGGGTAAATTAGACAAGTATCCCTGATTCTGCTGCATTGATTTTGAAAGGTTTTAAAAAAATATTATGAGTTCAACGATATCAAAGGAGCCTTTGAAAGTTGGATTGTTTGTTTTGGCATGAGCAAGCGCTAAGGATTGTGAATAATTCTGTTATTTCAGGTAGAGTTCATTACATGATGAAAAATCCAAACATATTTAATTCAAAATGAAAAGGAGACAAATGAATCAGACCTTCCTTTAACTATTATTTAAATTATTTCAATCAGTTTCTTATGCTCATATGACGCCATCATATTGAACATGGTATTTCAGACGTACAACTAAATACCACAGCAACATGACAACGGTGCACACCGCTCTGTCCCTGTCTCCTCTCAGAGGCAGACACACCTCGGCCCTGCTGACAGCCCACAGCCTGTCTCTGCGGTGCTGCATAGCTCAGCACAGCTGTCCGTTGTCCGCTTCTTCTGCTCCGTTCCTCTGCCTGCCTCACTGCAGCCTTGTGCCCACTCAGCATGACACTGATATACACCTCTGCCCGCTCATCTCTTTGAAACTCCGGAAACTCAAACCATGACAACAAAGCAACGCACAAGACATTGTGCGTGTTTCACGTAATGTAAAGCACAAGTCTAGGCAACTAAACGAGTAGATTAATTGACCAGTAAAGGAATCCAGGTTGACAAACCTCGAGGAAAAGAGGGGCAGAGATGTGTGTGAATCTACAATCTTCATGTTGACATTCCTAATCATGTTAATCAGAAAAAAGGTTTCCAACCACCAGGCCTTGAGTTACATTAGTAAACGGTAGAGCTCCCTCTATGGGGCAGTATCTTTAAAGGGACATGCTAAGATTACTTGTCAGCATTTCAGCTTACCACTGGCAGCATGTTGACATGCAGCAGATGAATATTAAACCTTGACAAACAAAGACATGCTTGAAGCAAAACCCTGCATAAATATTTTTCATACGCACACACACAGACACACTCACACAATCTTGAGAGTCCCTCCCAGCAGGCACGATCACACTCAGGCAGATAATTCAGTGTCACAGGGAGCCTTGTCTCTGACCCTCTGGCCCCCTCCAGACAGAGGAAGCAGCTGGACAGGGACCCACGGCTGCCTGGAACTCACTTCCCCTGGGGAGCTCTGGGGAGAAGAGTCCCTCTCTGCCTTGGAGAATGACCAGCTGAGCTTCCACAGCTCAGTATGTGCATGTGCTGACTTCTCTGTGTCCAGGAAGGTCTGAGCAAGATGAGCAGCATTTGCACGAGTCAGCAGGCTGATGAAAATATCAAATCACAACCAGTTCAATGGTCGATTGCAGTTTTTCCTGTCTTTGAATTTCACGTTTTGAGGCTGAAACATGCCTTACTTAAGACGCATTTATTATTTTGTCAGTGTAGTTTTTTAAAGATGGATTTAAGTAATTAGATTTTTTTAAATGACGAGCAGCTAATAATCTTCATCCAACAACACGACTACCACCTTTCCTTTGTCATGAACTCCTGTAAAAATTCCTGTTAGAAAAGTAGGGATAAAATGTGTGTGTGTGTGTGTGTGTGTATATATACACACACACAGATATATATATTTTTATATGGTTTATCAATTAGAAATATCTTAACCCTTTACCCAAATAACAGGCACAGCATTTGGTATCCCATGTGACTAACACACACACACACACACACACACACACACACACACACACACACACACACACACACACACACACACACACACACACACACACACACACACACACACACACACACACACACACACACACACTGTATTCAGTGGCGAGTGAGGCCCTGACTAAGTGCTTATTAATATTGTATGGTTAAATGGGAAATGTTAACATTTTTTTCAATTGCCCTGGCAGCATGATGAAATATTAAACAGTAAGAGAGCTTTTGTTTTACCATAACACTGAAAAAGCATAAACATCAACTAATAACATCTTTTTAAGGTAATGAGACGTGTTTTTGCTGGGATCATAGTTTGTATAGCTTTAGAGAGATATAGATCTTTAAAGCGCATGTACAAACTTATCCTGTAAACATGTGATTTACCCATTAACATTTGTGATGAACCAATTCAATGAAACAATCAAATTCTATTTCAGGTTTCCATCCCATTATCCAGTATGTGCTGTTACTGTTTGGTTTCATTCTGTCTTCAATTCACTGATTTGGAACTTAATTATTTAATTGTTCTATAATTGAATGAGTATGATGAGTATCACCTTATGCATCTCATGTTTGCCTCTGACCCGCTCTCTGCCGTTAGCAGTTCCACAGAGACACAGCTTTACTTGCCTCTCACGCAGCGCTGTTCCTCCCAGAGCCTCACAGCTACAGCCAGCAAACCATAAGCTCCACAAAACAAGACATTGTCAGTTACAAAACAGTGAAAGAGTGAAGAATTCCTTTGCCATTGAATGAGAAAGATTCAAGTGAGACAGTTTTTGGAAATAACATTTTTAAATTAACATCAGCTTTATTAAAAATGATTGAAAACAACGCAACATACAGTATAAACAAAGTGAATGAGTCAATCTGAGTCTCTCTGAGCTTTAATGATCCGTCTGGTTGGGCTTTCACTGAGGGTCCCAAAACTATGTGGCGGCCAGAGCTGCATAGGACAAAGGGCACAAAGAAACAATGAGTTAAAACTGAGATAAGACCCACATAATGACAAAATATAGCACTTCCAACTATTATGTACAAGACATTATCTCACTTCCTGGACACGTTTGCTAATGTGTCTTTTAATCTTGCATTTTACTTCATAAAAGATCTTGTTATTCTATCAGCTGTCGTAATAGGGCCTCCAGTGGAGTGCCGCTGTCCAATCAGATGGACAGAAGGTTGGCTGACCTGTTTCCAGGGTCGTGGTTGCTATGACATCCAGTGACATGACAACATAGCAGAATGGAAAGCTAGACAATATGTTGTCCAGGCTTTGGTCAATCAGACACACTTGCTTTGAACTTCCAACTGACTCACATCTCTGCATTGTGCTCGAAATTGACAAACTAACTGGCCTGATTAAAAAAATAAAATAAAAATGAAGAGTACAACATCATAGATGGCTTGGAGCTAAACACCACGTATGAGAGATTTAATCAAAACTGTCCTGTAAGTGTAAAAAAATAAATACTTTATATACTTAATAAAACACACACAGTACTCCTCCCCTGTTACCTTTAAGCAAACACGCCCTCGGATGAGGGCATAGGGAATTGGGCCATAGCTTCGTGAGTCAGTGGAATTCCTAAGGTTATCACCTTCGAGCCATACGTGGCCTTTTGGAACCTAAAAACATCACCAGACACAAAAAGGGACACAAAAAAAATCACCACCAACAAAAGGAATCAAAAAGAAAGCAGAACTCTGCAATTGCAGCGTTACTTAACTTAAACTTTAAGTGAGTTGACCTATTATGTAGTGAGAGTACACCTTAACCCCACCCCTTACTACCAACGAGTCGCCTCAGCCGTCCCCTCCCTCCTCAGCCTATCTTAACGTCAACCTGCCTGTCCCTCTTTAACCCCGTACCGTCTTAGGAGAGGGGTCATGGGTAACGGGCAGGGTCGGGAGGGATTTAGAAGAACTTCAAACGGGGTCATTAGGCTGTTGGCTGAGATCTGCGCCCCTCTTACCCAGGGAGGGCAAAGCTAGAGAGGGGCCTGAGATAGCTGGGCAGAGAGAGGGCGAGAGAGAGAGAGAGAGAGAGAGAGAGAGAGAGAGAGAGAGAGAGGGCTAAGCTGCGGCTAGCAGCAGCGTCCAAGGGTCTCCACCGCGGTCCGACCTGCCAGTGGGGCAGTCATCCAAGCAGGCTCTAATTCACAGTGACACCAATTATGATTAATCTCATCACTTTAGGAGAGTAGGCTTGTCAAGGCCCTAATTAAGTGCGCTGTCCCCCCTATATGTGCAGACAGGATCAACAACACATTATATTGTCATAATGGGCATCACAATCCACGAGTCTATTTTTGTGTTGCCTAACTTTTTAACGGCAAAAGTCCTGTGGACGAAAGAGAATAACATGAATAAAGAAACAGAACATCGTCAACACCGACGCGACATCACATCTCCGCCTCAGCTCGTAAGCCGTACTCCCATCACCTGGCTCCCTGATTGGAGTTTTCTGTCCTACTGTGGGATGCTGCGTTTCATTTCATATTTGATAATTGAGACAGATGATGTGACATAATCAGGAGCAAGTGACATGTTGACCTAACATGAGGTATACAACTCACTAAATAACGACGACACAAATGAATATCATTAAAGGAGTCATCTGAGAACCATATGTCAGCATGCTGGATTCCCACCATTACACCTCATTAACATGGCAACATATGCTGGCTCCCAAGCACAGGAAAGAGAAACACCACCGTCATCTATCAAACCAGAACCCCTGTCTCTCCCCATCTTCCTTCAAAAATTTGAAAAATGTTACTCTCATCTTAAAGACGTAGAGGTTTGATTAAGAACTGTGGACAGTCTCAGTCTCTTCTTGTGCTAATTTCTCTCTCCAGTCTCATAAAAATCCAGCTAAATCCCGACGAAGGTAGATCCATGTCATTCGACGACGGCAAAGGACATGACTTTGATGTCACACCCCCCCCCAAAAGCCTGAGCAAAGGTAAGACTACTTTTAAGATAAACCAGGCAGTATATCAGAAAACAAGAGAAAGTGAAGAGGGCTGAAACGTGTATACATATCACCTTGCAAGTTGCAGGTGTGAACAAGGACAATAAAAGCATAGTAAGTCAAAGGCAAACTCCTGAAATTAAAACTATTGCTGCCAAACAGAGCTGTAACTGGACAACGCACCCTCTTCGACTCGTTTCTCAAAAGACAAATGCTGTTTCAAATACATGTGAATCTTCACCAAACCACCACTCTCACTTGCAATCTCTTGCAATTGTAATTCGAAACAGAACTAAGATGCCGCGTTTCTTTTAAAAGTGGTACAGATGATGCGTTCTAACCACAGATCCACGTAGGGGCACAGACACAGACTTTAATCCGCCTCTGGTGTGATGGACGGCGGAGATTGCACCCGTCCTGTGGATGTGGGCTGGGTCGACGCAAGGCATTGTGTAGCTGTCAGAGACGTGTCAAGAGGAGCTGAAACCAGAGCTCTCCTCGCCGTAGAGGTGTGTTGTTTAACAGCCACACTATTACAGTGCTCATTATGTTAACATGATTGAGGTGCCGAATTATGTTCCATCTTAAAATACATACAGGCTCATGAAGCTCATCTTTCACCACAGCGCTGTCCATCTTTGATTCTCTCTCTCCCTCTCTCTCTCTCTGCTGTAATATTAGGGATCAAGTGTCAATGTTTTGACACAATAACTCAGACACAGAAATGATTCCTATAAGGTGACAGGGCAATTAGTCTCCAGTTGGATCTCTGAGGATAGGGAGGACCTGCCTGTCTGTCACGTCAAAAAGTAGGTGATGACAGGGTCTAACACCACTTTCCAAAATTCATCTTTACAGGTCCCACCCATAATGCCTCACACCATCCACACAAACACATACATAAACCCTCTGGGGGGGGAAGACAAAACTCCCTAAGGGAGCCCAAACATTTATGTGAACAGAGGGTGTTTTCTCAGTTTCCTCAAAGGCTGTCGCATAAAGCCAGCGATTTTGCTCCTGGGTGTTAAAAAAAATGTAAATGGCAGAGCATAAATTATAGTGTCGGAATTTAAAAAAAATGCTTTGTGACAATCAGCTTTGAAAAGACTAGCTTAATGGTTATTTCAAGCTTGCCACCTTAAAGCTGACAACAGGAACAGCTTTCTCCATCTCTCTGCTCCTGCTACATAATGAGCTCAACTCCTGTCAGTCACCATGTCAAACTAAACCCAGGCACTATTTGTCTTTGTTGTACTAGTGATGTTGGAGGCTTATTGTACAAATATACATCTTATCTCTGCACTTCTTCACAGTCCTTGAAAACAGTACCTTAATTTGGTGAAACATACGGAACAAATGTGTAGGGGTTGTAAACCTGTAACCATTTGAAAAATGCATAGTTCATATTAGTTTATTTAATATGGACAGAACAATAGCATTGGAACTGCAACATCCAATTATGCACAAGAACCAGATGCACTGTATTTAGTGTTTGTAGCAAAATGCTAATTTACAACACCTGTCGACAGGAGGCTTTTTAAATGCAATTTAAAAAGGAAGAGGGAAAGATAAGAAAACTACAATACAGATAAAAATATGTATAATACAGGTGTGTCTGTACATTGCCAGGACAATGTAGTTTTAGCCACGATTTAACACCTGGGAAATTTGGATATCGGCAAATTGTGGTAAAGAGTAATGCAGGTTCTACTTACGGTACAAAAAAGCATTTAATTTATTCTCAAATGTTAGATAATCACAGATTATGTTAGTTGTTTATCATCTGCTCATTTATTTTCTTGGGCTTATGAATGTTTGACAAAAATTGCAAATCTCTAATACGTGTCAGGCTTATTATTGTTGTAAAGCAGGTCCACATACCTGAAACATACTACAGGACATTGCCATCTATTGACTAGTTTAGGAAGCGGTGAGATACAGTATTATTAATAAATGAATGAAAGTAAAGAAACATCTAAAATGGATAGAAGTCAATAAACTTTATCCTACAATTTATGGACAACCCTAAATCAAGTAGCTCTCCACCAAGTGGCCAGTTTAAAAATGACTTGAGCTGAGAATTGAATATGTAAACATATCCTGTGATCACGACGCGACAATGTCTCATATTACACGTTCTGCACTCTGTATGTGGAGGTGAAGCTAGCAGAGGAGGAAACCTCTTTATTTCCCATTTCATTTGCTGAATGACACTTACAGGCTTGGCCTTATGCTATGTTCCACTGCACCCATTCAACAGTCTGCCCAGTCTATAAAATACACAATAAATTCAAAAACATGCAACATAAACGCAACCTTTGGTTTGCAGACATATGTACACACTCGCATACGCACACAGACACTCACACATACACCTCCGCCCACCCATCAGTCTGTTCATTCGGCTGGCACTAACTCTAACAGGCTTCAGAGAGATTGCAGGCCTGAGCTGTGGGCGTCGGGGAGAGTAGTAATAGAAAAGCAATGACAGTGGTTTCAGCAGCCGAACCCCTGCTCACTCTCTGGTTTTATCACTGTTCTGAGGAAATATAGGTGTTGTCAAAAGCTGATATTTCGACCAATGACACAAAATGGATGTGTGCAGCCTAAAATGTAAACAAATATAGACTATGTACACTCACAAAGAAAACCAGAGACAAACTGAGAGATGGTTTTGCATTATGCATAGAGATTCTGTTTGTCATTTTAGGGTGAAACAAACTTTCAAGCACTTTGCTATAAACACATTCTTCATTTATTCTCCATTTCCAGACATCGTTTTAACCTTCTTTTCCTTCCATAGAGAGTGAGTTGTAAAATTGCCACCAGGAACCTCACTTTGTAAAGCAGGTAATCACAGGATGTAAGAGAAAAGAAGCTGAAATTCATGACACGTTCAACAAATATGGGCTTGTATGATGTAAACATACTCACATATGTGTGGGTCTTGAACACATCTGATGGAGAACTTGTGCAGACTTTATCTCCCTCCAGTCCAATTACCCTTTTACAAATGTTCATATTTGGGTCAAATGAACTCTTGGCAATTACTATATCACCCCTGAAAAGACAAATTAGACACAATTGCTTTGTTATAAAGTGATGCAGGAGGAATTCATTCACAGAAAAAGCTAAATATCTTGAATAATCGATGTTGTAATGTGTATTTGTAGGAAATTATTTTTCCTTTACTCCATTGATAAACGAAAAAAAGAAAAAGGAAAAAAATGGTTAAAGTTAATCAAATATGTAGATTGTGAAATGGTACATATACAGTATATATAATGAATATTCCAACACTGTTACTGTCTCCTCTGTTTGTGGTGAATCAACTGACTGGAACCCACTTTTGTATTTTGCAAAGATGACGACTCATCCGCTCGGAGAAGATAATATCATGGTTGACAATAGTTGGCTCCATGGATGGACCAGAGCACTGAAGCAGAACAACAAAAACAGAATTATTTCATGTTTAAATAAGATAAATTAAAAATCTCATTAATTCTGTTACATTAATAATACCAACCACCACAAATTCTCCAATGTATTCAAAGGCACAATGTGCAATGCAGCCATACTGGACCGTGTAGCCCACAAAACCCAAAGTGTTCCCCAGCACGCGGCGGAACATCTCCACCTACAGTACAAAACAAAACCAGAGGTTATGGCTCAATGTAAACATGTATATAGTTATCAGATGCAATCTATATACACTGGGGAAGAAGTGATTCAGTGCTTGATAAATGTACGGTAGGCTTATGTCCAGTACAGGATTTCTAAAAACAAAAGCTGTTTGGGGTTTAATTGCTAGAGGTGTAGACAAGGTTGTCACAGTTGGCCTACTGCTAAGATGGCACATTCCCTGGTGTTTCATTCTCAGAGGCTGAGCAGCCAGTTCACACCAGAAAACTGTCCTGAACTTTGATCCGCTGTAGGATGGACCAATCAACACCTTGTGCTGAGGTGATGGACAAACACAGAAACTGTGACACATCCAGCCAAGCAGCTCCGCGCCGTCTGCTAGCTAGTGCCTGACACTGCGCTGCCTCCACTGCGACCGCAATTATTAGAACAGTTATCAACTTCTGTCAGCACCATAGAAACAGATAGACACCCAAGTGTCCAACCACGCGCCCTGCAAACACTCGGCCACGCAAACACACACAAGGACGATCCATGTGTCTTCCGAGCAAACATCCCAGACACACTCGGGTTATTGACTTTTACTCAAGCTGCAACCTGTTGGATGGACAGAAGAAAGTAAGTCAATCTTTACAAAGGCAGTGTGTGTACGCGGGCTCACCTGCACACACACACACACACACACACACACACACACACACACACACACACACACACGTATGTTTAGAAAAGAACAGATACAGCTTGGCTTAGAGGTGAGTCTGTACTTCATGCATTTTTGGTTTTCGGCCGCTGCCCTGCCAGCCACCAAAGGGTCAAGAAATATTCTTCTCCATCTCCCCCATTCCTTCTGTCTCTTTCCCTATTTCTCTCTCCATGTCCTCTCTCCCTCCCAGGGTATTATTAACCAAAGCAAGCGGAGCGGAAACCAAAGCCCCAAATCCTCGGAGCTCTGGGAATGACTTCCCCAAGATGGACACGGATTAGACCCCCAATTTCTCCCTTGCCCCCCTTTCTTCCCAGGTCCCCAACAGACCGGGTGTCAGGTGGCTCTCCCAAGCCCTGCCAAAGGTGTTACCCCTAATCCCATTACCCCCCTCCACTCTTCTCTCACACACACACACAAACAGACACACAATGCTCTCTCATTCATGCCAACTATATTCCACCTATTAAACCCTCTATCTATTCTTTCATCCCTAGCATGGTTTGTCTCTTTGGCCCATTCGACATCCTCTCTGATCCAAAAAAGACCAACTCCATCCTTTCACCTCCCTGTGTGCTGCGACTTCGCTCTTCCCCCTGTTCCATGATCACCCCTGGCAACCCTCGGCTTTCTGCTGCCGCTGCGAATGACGGTGCTCGAGCAGGTGAAGGGAGACACACATGCGCTCAGCACAGGGCCCAAAGGAAGTGCCCCTTTCCATTCGCAGCATGCTCCGGTCTCTTGTTCGGTTCCACAGGAACTAGGAACTCAGTCCTCCCCCAGCTGGTACAATAACACCTCTGGCCCTATAATGCCTGTTTTGGGAAGCAAGTGGTCTTGAGGTTAATGTGAATCTCAGTTCTGCACTAAGGCAACATATTCAGCCATATTTGTCTTGCTCTCGGCTTCCTCCACCAGCATCTCTGACACTGCGGTACTGTAATGCACTCTCAGACATGATCTCACGTGTTCTTCCTTCTGCTAGGCTGGGGATCAGGAATCTTTGCTAGCACTCATTCGCAAAGCACAGTGGACAGCCTTCTGGTACAGCTGCCCTCATATCTCTGTTTCAGCCCCCCCCCCACACACACACACACAATTCCAGTGGGCATTCATCATAGGTAGGGATTAAGGGACTTTGCATAACAAGATCACACGGCCAGTGACTGATATCAAGAGAGTCCATATGCAGCCGCCTGGTTTTCTGAGGCACCCTCTGTCATTGATAGTGTGTCTGTGTGTGTGCATGTGGAGAGATGTGGCATGAATGTGCACAGACAATAGCATTTCCTATGTGTTTCATGAAAAAAAAGTGTACATGTGAGCTGCAGCGACTCCTTTGGGATTCAGGATGAGGTGGACATCAACAGAGACCCCTGATTGGAACTCTTTGACCTCCAATTCTCCAGAGCAAAGCGTCAGGCAACCCACACCATCTCTCGGCCCTAATACCCAGCATATGTGTGTTAGGGGAATACCAACATTAAATGAATGCTGTATTACAGCTGAAAATTAACACAAAGTCTCTCTGTTAATCCAGGATTACACGCCTAACATGTTCATGGGAAAACAAAGAAAGTCAGTCCAGCCTTCTCTGCAGAACCATCTGTGGCCACTGGCCTCCCGTGGTCATAGCACACTGCTACGGTGGCGAAGAGAGGGGACCTTAAATGAATAGCTGCCGATGGAAACACCTCATTGTGTGTTTAACTCTGTGATCCTCTTACTGAGGAAGCTCCAATCCTGAGTATTCTTGGCATTCAATGTCCACCCAGCTACCAATATTTTGACACGAGACAATAAAACATGAAGGAGGTGTAGTTCCATAAAACAAATTAAGAGGTTACCTGAACGTCGCTATGGCTGACACATCCACAAGAAAATGCAGAGAGTCTATCAACTGAAAAGCTTTTCGGAAGTTGTTATTGTTCTTACATGCTCCCCGAGGATAGTAAAAATTAAATTACCTAAATATTCTTATACTAAAGAAAGGGTTTATAATTTACACTGTTGACTAACAAATCAGTGCAAATTACGTTTCCAAAAGATTGCTTTTTAAAGATAACAAGTGAAGCGTTAACATCACTAATTGAACAAATGTCATTAATTCAATAAAAACACGTTTTTTAAAATCATATTTTATACATTTTAAAAAACGCATTTTGGTTCCAACAAGGACAGCAATTTGTAATGTTGAATTTTAATTTAATGCACACAGATTGGCTTATTCAGAAGCAACCAAAATAAATCAAACAAATAATAACATAAAGTGAACATCACCATACTAAAAAAAAATATACCAAATTATAACTACATTATTGAAGCCATAAGGAAATATTCAAAAAGGAATTACTGGTGCTGGTCTCAAGAGGTTTGAACCTGCCATTGACTCAGTCGTGTTAATTGATATACAAGCCCAGTCTATTAGAACCACGACAATTTCAATTCAAAACAACGCACAAGGGCCTGCAGTGGACTCCTTACACAACTAAATTAGGAAAACATGGGCTGAGAGAGAGCTGCGCAACAGGGGGGCTAAGAGGCTTACAAGTCCCTTGTCAGATATTCTTCTTCTCCCTGAGGATCCCAGATGGAAGGGAGTCTGGAGGAGAAGGCAGCACCAGAGAGGGGACGAATCCCACCTCTGATGTCCTCCGTCCTCCGGGCAGCAGAAGGCAGAGGAGGGTGGGACATTTGTCCTGTTGCGCAGAGCTTGATTTGATCTTAATGTGAGCTATATAAAGGAGGAGGTTTGGCAACCAGGGGGGTCTGTTTCAACTATCAGTCCAATCAGAGATAATCCTGCTGATTCAGACACAGACACCTGGCTGGATGGAGAGTGACAGATGTAAGAGTCCAAGTCACAGAGTGCTATGTCTAGCCCCCATCTTTTCTAGGTCTGCCTTCTATCAGAGGCTTATTTGAAGCGACTGATCTCCATATTGCTCTTTTCATTGTTGCTAACGGCAACACAGCCGTGAAACAGCTGAGCGAGGTTACTATTTGAGGAGCTGAGGGGTTTAAACCTACAATCAATGGGTCCGCCAGTGCAAATAATAGCCAAGTGATATGAATACAACTGCTATGAACTGAAAGGAAGTGTGGGTTTACAGAGTCCCCAGCCAATTACATTCATTACTGAATGGAAAAAAAAAAATCAGCCACTAAGTCTTATTGTATTGACCACGAGTGAATGCGCGCTGCTGGCCTGGTGCTGAAAGAATTGAAAGATCTTATCTGGTGTTGTATCAGATTCACAAAGGATTTTGTGTTTTGCTCTGAGCAGCTCATTATGGCACCTGATATCAGTTCACCTCAACAGGAACACAAACCTATCATTTTTAAGAATGTGATTTCCTTTAATTCTTAATGAGCATGCTTCCTGTTTTATATCAAGCTAAATAAAGTTATGTATGTCATCAGCAAAAAAAATCTCAGGAAACCAAAATAAAGCCATTCAAACAATATGAGATGTTGAATAAATGGAAAAAGTCAAATCCTTTAAGACAAAATTAGCTGTGTACAAAACCCATCCTCTGCTTATTGTACTTGCACCCTTAGAATATGACTTTCCTTTCAAAGCTAACATAACAAATATGGTGCATGCTGATGATAATCTTGCCTCCTCCAGACACAAGAGGTCTACTGCTGCTCGCAGTTCTTCACCGATGGCAGAATTAGACTGAAGAAACCAAAACAGTCAGAGCAGGAAAAATCTGACATGTTATGACTGCTGCCATTATATAGCTCCATCAGATACAGAGACTGAAAGAGCTGACAAAAACACTGCAGGAAAAACACACATGAACAGATGACACATTGAAAATGAAGAAAATTATGTTATTTCTGTACATTAGGCTGCTGTGTTTACACTTCCACACAGTGCATTGTGCTTCAGAGTCCAATGGTTAAATTGGGATTCAGGAGAATTAGGAAACAAGGTGGCTGGCAGTGTGCAGAGGATGTGGTGAAAAGTTTCCACAGCAATGTGCTCCAACATCCTGCATGTTGCGCTGCTGAAGCGGGTTCTCCTCCCTCTGAAATGCAGGTCAGTCAGCGCATCTTATTTGTATCATATAGGCTTTCCACAATGCCCAGTGTTGTCAGTCATGATATATTCCCTTGGTCTCCTGTCAGCACAGATAAATCTCAACAGTGCTGTCAAAACAGCAGGACTGCCTCGGCTAAGAGCATTTGTAAAGTGAGCAGTTGGGCGATTGCTTCCTCTGGAGCATTACAGTATCCTGTGATCTTGTGCTGCCCCTGGCCTCTCTCTAAGACACACAGCTTTTTATAGCTGTCTTAAAGATTACACTGATCACTTATCTGTCAACTAGTACTCATACTGGACATACCGTTCTAAAGAAACTGACAGAGCACTCCGATTTCTCGAATATGTGAACGTTTCTATCATCATTTTTCATAGCAGACAATTTGAGTATACAGGAAAAACACAGGTGAATAATATTGCGACATTAAAATGTCCTGTTGTAGTGTGGCAGTGATCCAGCATGTGCAATAGGAGAACCCCACAAGCAAAGCCACTGAATGGAATTTATACATCATGTATTATTGTATTAATTACACCTTTGCTTTTCCTAGTGTGATATGTGCTGAGCACATTGCTGCATTACATTCTGCGTTTAATTGCTCAACCTCATGCATAAGTATTTTAGTTTTGTTAATGTTGGACACTTCAGCATGCAGCAATTGTAATGTGCTTGTTCATTTTAAATAGATTATTCTATGACAAAACTTGATTTTGTGTTGTAAAATAGTCATCTTGTATTTGAATGCCAATTTCATATGTTAAATAATATCAATAATATATTCTTGATATAAGGGTGTATGTACCACTGAGTCCAGGTTATACCAAAAATCACATAAAATGCCATTGCTGTACTTAAATACATATTTATAATGATGGCAAATCCTACAACATTTGTGTTGTGTGTCAAAATCAAACAGATATACCTACATATGTTTTTTTCTAATTTACCATTCATAGAAAATTACGAATGGAGTTCAAATGTTCCAGTTTATTACAGTGTTTTAGGAAAGAAAAGTATTCCAAATTAAAAATGATGATGCAAGTAGTCCATCGTCAGGTATAAGCAGGAGTGGTCGGTATTTGAGAATAGTGTTCGTTACTCTGTGATCACAACTTTCAAAGTGAAGGTGACATTCAGAAGAAACTGATGCTACCACTTCTATCCACAGTTATACTTGAGCCACAGTGGATTCCTTCTGTACATCTGTCATTCTTGAACTATTCCTTACTTCACTTTTATAACTGCTGAACTCTCTGAAATGAACTTCACATTACATTCACTCTCATATAACTATATGTAGTGATTTATATACTGTAGAGCTGTTACCACATACACAGGCACATGAAGCTGCTCTGTATATGATGCAATTCATGACCCGTTTGTTACATTACGTTGTATAAGACCCCATCTTAACCTAAAAATTAGTAGATAGTTTACAGATTGATTTATTTCGTATTTATTCTGACCTGGCATAGAATAGAATGGAGATGCGTTAAATGATCAAAACAGTGACTGAGATACATTATTTTGTAGCACACTGATATAACGCAGCCAACATCACTATAAATTGATGTGCCATTTGTCACCAAATATACTGGCACCAAGCATTTCCTGTTCTTTTAAACATTTGGGATTAACAAATCTGTTGTTTGCATTGTAGTACATTCATATTCTGAATTGCATTTCGTTAAATGCATTTAATATTTGCACATACTTTCGGTTATTACAAGAACATTCTTCAAATTCAATTCTTCAACAATTCTTCTTTACATACAGGCAGGACCCGTATCACCCATTCACATGTTAAAGTGTGTTTAAAAAGCTGTACTTTTTAAAATGCCAGGAGACACACTTTCATCATGCAGAAAACCAATTCAGTCTAATTACTGCTTATTTAAAAACAATGATAATACAGGATAGTATAGTACTTTGGTCAATTATTCGCTGCCCTCTGGCCCCTGAACAAGGGACTAGACTGGTAGGACAGAATATAATAGAATAGAATAGAGTAATGAGCATGCAGCTTGTTCTGGAGCTCATTCTGAATTCACATCCAGGTTATCTAATGTCATACAGTCAACGAACAAGGTCGTGGGGGGAGAAACCCGCAGTCACGGGGTTTTCTTTGAGCATTGAAAAGCTCCTGATTAACACCAAGCAAACAAAAGCTCGTGTTGTTCGTGTAATGCCCAGAGATACACCAAGACACGGAGGCTGATTCATAGTAGCGGAGTTTTACTCACCAATGACTGAGTCAAACCTCTCACCGTGCACTTCACACACACACACACACACACAAATTGAACTTCCCTTTGAGAGGTCACGTGGGCGGCACTGTAACAATCGCTGCCGCCATTGGTCGAGATCTACCAAGGTCTTTTGCGATTGGACGTTGCTCGGTCAAAACACTACTGAGCGTCACCACGTTACTAGCATGATGGCCGCGCCCGTGGAGAGTGTGTGTAAGCCCTCGGCTGAACGCTCGCCGTTCAGTGCCACGAGTTTTCAGAAGAAATCCAGGAGCAAGTTGATCTCCATACCTGGCACCAGACCCTCGGTTCAGAACGGACAGCTCTTAGTTTCCACCGGTGTCACCTCGCTCGACTTCCTGCTCGGTCAGTGGTGTAACGCTAGCGCCTAGCCACACCGCTAACGGTGTTTCCATGTCGGATACACACACTGACAGTGGTCATGACACAGCGTGGTGATTAATGCATCTGTTCTTCAAGCAGAGGAGGGGGATCGCGTTGCATTATCCGAGTATTAGCCTGTAGTTGTGTGCTCCGATGTTTCTCTTGTCGGAGCATCAGGTGACTCTCTTAACTCCACTCTCTGTTTGAAGACCCAAGTAGCCCAGATGACTTTCAACTCACTTAATTGATTCCTAATGATACTTTCCTCCAGTTATTTTAACATTAAATATGGTCCATGACATAAAATTGACAGCTCAACAAGTTGACTTATCATTATTATTATTATTATTATTACTTTTATTATTATAACAACCAAGTCCTTCTCAACTCACTGCACCATATCATGAGGTGACAAATGATGATGTTGAACAGATATTGAATCCCTGGGTAGTTAGGGATTGTTTTGCCGTCATATCGTTTTCTTCTTCTCTTCTACAACAAAACTGGCTGGCAGGTAAAACAAATTAACAGAGTACTTGAAATGGTTGTACGTCTGACAGCAATGTCACATGCCTGGTTTAACTCCCCTTTTAATCTGCAAAGACATTTCAAAGGGGTTAAGGTCAGAAGAGTGCACTTTGAATGTGTCGTTTTATGTATGTATATTGTGATTGTGCTCCAATTGAGCAATGGTGTGGCTACAGCCGAGCTGTCACTTGTTTGTCCCTCTCTCATACTAAGTGAAAACCTCCGTGATCTCAGATTATCAGCCATTTACAGGACTCTCCTGGCCCATCGGAAGTCCCCAGGACATTGTGGGTCAAGTTGGGTAGTAAAATGTTGTTGAAGGAAATGAATAAATGAGACTTCATGTAAATTAATGGAACATTTTGACATACGTATCACAGTAGGAAAAGCACAGTATTCCATTTAGTTGCTTTGGTTTAATGGTTCAGCTAATGTGCTCATCGTCACACTCAACACTCACTACAGTGACTAGTTAAAATATCTGCTGTGCGTGGGCACATTTAAGGTGAATACACAGTTGTGGAGACCAGAAAAAAGAGTGATGGAGGAAGAGAGAGACAGACAGAAGACAGACTGTAAATGTGATTTTTTTTTAATCTGATATTGTTCTTTTTTCAATCCCCAAACAGGTGGTGGTTTGGCAGTTGGAACAGTACTTCTCATTGGTGAGCTTCTCACTTTTCAAATAAAATATTTTTTATTCAGGAAGTGGTATCATTATTTCATGTGGGTTATTTCTATTTAAACACGTTATTTGGGCAGAAAATAAGACCGTGACGAGTCAGTCTTAAGTATAAACCAAGTATTCATCAGCTATGGAAGAATGGGCATTGTTATTACATACGACTGACTCAAATTTGTCATAGCTTCATTTGTTAGACCTCTGATTTATCCCAACTAGTGCAGTTTGAGTGCCCTGAGGGAATATTTCATTGGCTCCTTCTAGGGCTTGGCAATATGGCCAAATTAATAAATCTCAATTTATTATTATTTTTATAGACAACTCATGATTTTAATTGATTATTTGCGAGACAGATATCTCGCAGCAGAGGAAGTTCTAATCGCAATTTTGGAATTTTTTACATTGTTTAAAACTTTGAATAAATTGAATTAATTTGATACATTGCGTCACTCTAGATCATTCATAGCACATTGTTTTGGGTTGTTATGCTGATAATTTACTACATTGTTATCAGATGCCCAAGTGGAAAATATTAAATATTTATAAATGCGAGCAAATTATATCTCAGTTTACACAATCTGTGGTCATTTTTGTGTGCGTGCGTGCCTGCACGTGTGTAACTCCATTGTACACAGTATACAGAAACAGCTGGCTCTTCCTGAATTACATTTAGCCTTTTTTGTCTTCTTTTGGCTTCACAAGCAAGTTTAATGTGTATTTACCACAAGTCTTAAAGCAGTGATTGTTGTAATACCTGAAGTAGGGCTGGGCGATAAAACGATAACGATATGTATCGCGATATACACGTAATCAATATCAATAGAAAATCCGTTTGATAGAACGTTCCGATAATTTTTTTTTCCTCGTTGGAAGACCGGAGGAAAGAGTCTAGCTACGCCGTCCGCTAGATACGCCGGCACTCGTTCTCTGGTACCTAGCAACGTATGGAGTGACACGCCTAATAGTCAATCATGTAACAGTATCACGTTTGGTTGCGCCATCTCGTTGTCTCGTGTTTGTGTTTCTTAGGTCATAAAAATTATCAATAATTATCGATATCGACCGATATGAAACACTTATATCGTGATACAGTTTTCAGCCATATCGCCCAGCCCTAACCTGAAGCCATCTTCGTCTACGTACATTAATTTGCTCTGACTGGAGCCGTAAAAGAAAGTGATGAACCACTGTTACAGCGGATGTTAGTTCAATAGTTGTCTGAGCATCTGTGTTCATAAAAAGACATCTTATTGGAAAGTTCATATTGCTTCTCTTTACTGAATTCTTCAAGCCTTCAGATTTTGGCCAAAAAGTTGTATAGATTCCAAATGACTTTTCACTTAACTTTCGCTGAAATTTAGCTTTTGCCTACAATTCATATGTTCCTGTAAAACCAAAATGATCAAATAATACTGTCTGTCTGTTCTCAGGCTCTTTGTGCTTAGCGTGTTACTACTGTCTCTGGAAAATAGACTAATGACCTAAAGGTCGCTAGTTAGAATCCCAGGTGTTCACACTTCCTCTGTGATCCTTAATTAATATGCTCATCTGCGGATGTGTTTTCGAAGTTTTCAGAATTGCATTCAAAGCGAGTGGGTTTTCTAGAGACATAAATGTCTTCCAAAGTATTATCATTATTATTATTATTATCATTCATCATAGGCTAGGCCATATGCACTAGTAGACAGTAAGGTTAAGGTAGTCTTGTTTTCCCTTGAAGCTGTAATTTGTGTGGCCAAGGCCTATACCAACTGATGATATTGCTTTGCCCTTTAATTCATCCCCCCAATCGATGCAGGAGTCAGTGATTACACACTAATGCGTTCTTCCCTTCCATTTTGTGAATCAATGTACGGTTGGTTTCATCTGGTAATGAGAGACACAGTAAAGGTGAAATGTGTGTGTGCGCTCCCTTGTGTTTGTCTCTGAAAAAGTGGTGTGTGTGCGTACAGTGTGCTGTCTGTGTGTCTGTTTTGTTATGTGGGTGGGATGGGGGGAGTGTGTGTTTGTTTGTGTTTGTTTCAGGCAGTCGTCTCCTACAGTCTGCCCCTTTAGCCGTGATGGCCCGTTTGTGAGACACAGACATAAAATTATCAGACTGGTCGTTGTCTGCCTTTGAAGTGTCTTGAGCTGTCCATCCTGATTTGTCAACCAGAGGGGGATCAGTCCAGTATGGCTTCTGTCTGAAGATCTCTCATCTCTTGTGTTTTTTTCTTTTTGTAAGAGAAGGAACAAAGCTACACAGCTCTTATTATGTTGACCATGTATGGTTTCATTCCATTAGTTAGTTAGAGGGAAGGGATTTTCCTGTGTTTGCGCCCATAATAGTCACAATTAAATTTGTTTTAGAATTTAATATTTCACAGCTTTGAGGTGCACTTACAATTTTTTTTTAAATTGCAAATTTTGAGCACAGTTTTAATAGTGATGTAGAAAACAATAGAACAAGTGTTTTTAAATTAGATGCAAAAATGATTATCTGACAATACAAGTATTACTCTGACAGCCTATTATTTTATACTTTATAAAGATGTAAAATATTTTTTTATATGCAATGAAAATCACAGTTGACATAACATGATAGCATTTTCAAACATTGCAATAAAGGTTGATTATATTTTGTTACATGCCAGTTAATTTAGTTCAAATTAGATCACATCTATATTGTCCTACAAGGGGATGTTAATTTTACAGCAAGGCAGCTAAAAAACATAAGCTGCCTTGCTGACTATTGAAAACAAAGTGCTAATACTATTCAAAACAGAATAAAAAGTTTGTGTGATAAAAACGAAGAAAAGCTCCAATCATTAGAATAGGGAGAAAAAATATTATTTTAAGTATTTTTTAGCAGTTGAAGAGATTTTGAAATTCAAACTGCCACATGTGAGAGGCAATATTAGACACCTTACAGAGTTCCCAAAAGACCAAGACACCTATCTACAAATGACAAGTGCACTGGGAAAAAATTATAATGATAAAATAATAGTTTTACTGTGTTGTGTTGAACTGCCTCAAAAATCATAGCACCATATGCCTGAAATCGACAAACTGCTCGCTTTAGAGGAGCAGCTGTCACACAAGTTAAAGGCTTTATAGATATGACAGACAGGTGAGGAATAAGTGGGTTGACAAAATACTTCCAACTGGGAGTTAACTAAATCAAACCACCTTTTTTAATCTGTGTTTGTTTCAAGTCTGACGTCAATTTTGAAGCAATTATTTGTTTACCTGCTGTACGGCCACTAGGCTGCTCAGTACGAATAATAGAGCATCATAGACCAAAGACTCATACAAGGGGGAAAACACTGTCTGACCTAGATATTTTGTCTCCTCCCCCTGCAGCTTCAGCAAATATGATTCAGGACTCTTTCACTCCCACTCGCCTGTTTGAAGGCAAATGAAACAGAGGCCTTTCCCCCTTTGACAAACCTTAGTCAGAGTAAGAAAAATAATGAAGGGGAAAAAAATCATCCCGTGACTGTCCAGACTGACTGATCTACCTCAAAGATATGACCGTCCCCCCACCCCCTGTTGCTCCTATACCCGACACCTCCCACCCCCTCCTCTTACCCCCCGCCTCAACAGCCTAATGACTCCTGGAGGTTCCATTTGTAAGGCTCCCATAGAAACACAACCACAATAGGCCCCATCTTGAGAGGGCCCATCTGGGAGTCTTTGTGGGGCCTGCTGAAAGCCACAAAGGCCTGCTGACCTAGAAACCCATCAATAAGAGAACAGGGAGCCCCACCGACAACAAATTGAAGAGCCATGGAATTTCCTGGGCCATCCTAAGTCCGTAGGTGAGGACATAGACAGCGAACGTGGGAGGGGGGAATTCCCCGGATGTCCGAGGATGACACGTCAGGATGTCATTCCCAAGCTGTCAGCTGTAGGCCCATTACCTTAAACTGTCATTGCTGCCTTTGTCCTTGTGCCCACTGTTTGTCATTGTGTGAAGAGGCCTATGAAATCTTTACAGAATGGTGATTGTGACAGGAAGCAGCAGTGGCATGCTGGGTAGCATGCATGTGCCCTGCTCGGGAAGGGTGGGGGGGGTTATGGTGATGATGCAGTGTATTTTTGGGGAATTTAGGGTTTGGAATAGCTGGGTGGCTGCTCTGTATGCACCGAGAACACCTTTGGAACGGTATGTTTAATGTTCACAATTAATTGGCAATCCATTCAATGCCTGAGACACCGCTGTAGATGAGACCCTAACTTGTGTCGGAAGTGTCTTTGGAGATTCATCCAGATAATAGTTATCCAACTGGACTAAGTTGTAGACTCTTGGAGACTTTCACCTCGCAGTTCTGCTAGAACTGATGAAGCCTCTTGGATGAGAGCTGAAACGTCTTCAAGAGTCTACAACCAAGTCCATTTGCTCCAGATTCAACCCCCCTTTTGGATTGTGTTGTCTAAGTCTTTCTTACATCATATATGCCTTTTAACCTACTTTTATGATAATAAATACACCTGATCTGGTGTTTTGGTGGCAGTGGAAACATAATAATGAAAGGATGCCATTGCAATTGGAATTCACACAGAAAGCCGAGATTCGAGTGAATCAGGTGTCAGTGTGTGTTTTGAGTGTTTTGAGGACAAGCACCAAGGTATCCCACTTCCGCCTGTTCCTGTCGGTTGTCCTGAAAATTGTGGCACAGTTGCATTGAGTGGGAAGGTACAGGTGAATGCTTAAAGACAGGTGCCTCCCTCTCACCTCTGATGCTGGTTGGGAAAATGACAAGTGAAAGTGGACAAGAGTACTCTAAAGACCTTAACAAGAGAGCTGAAAATGTCTTCTCCATTTTGATAGTCAGATCACACCTACATGTTTGTGCCATGTCGATTGCCTCCTCATCTGTTCCTAACAAAAAGGTAGCCCGAGTGTGGTCCTTACATCAATTGCAGTCAGCAGCTGTGATGTGGTCATGAGCTACTGGATCGGAGGTGTCTGAATGAGACAAGATCCGATGTTAGACTTGAGGTGGATATATTCTTTCATAGGGAAGATGCTGTACCTACTTTATCATTAAATCCTTTCCTTAGGCCTTGCTGACAGTGTTTGCAGTATGGCATTGAATGACACACTCAAATCCTGATTGTTGTTTTCCTTTGTTTGTTTTGTAGAAGAGGACCGATATGATAGCTACTCCCGCATGATCTTGAAATACTTCCTGGCGGAGGGAGTCGTGTGTCGACATGAACTTTTTGTGGCAGCGGCTCAAGATAACCCTGACGACATCTTACAGGTATGAGAGGAGGTGTCATCTAATCTAAGGCCTTTGGAAGGAGTTTGTTTGTTTTAATACAAAGTATGATTTTATTTCCAAGCTACAAGTCTTGACAAACCATCCCACAAAAAAGCTTAGATGGCCTGGATGTGTCTAATTCAGCATCACCTCTATACACAGCTACATTGCTGTCAAAAATAAATTTCTGAAAAACTTTAGTGCACTTCATCAGAAAATGTTGGATATGGTGTTTTATTATCACAGTATATCAATAAACTACTAATGTACAGTATTCAGCTTGGTTCACACCGATCTAATCAGGCCAATATTCAGCAGGTATTATAGGCACACAGCTTTCCACAAGATGTATCTGGGTCAGCGAGGCTATCTGAAAGGTCGAGGGTGGTATGGTTGTCACATTGTCGAAATGTTTCCCGATGCATCACTTTGTGAAGAGAGCTGTAACCCCAAAAGCTGACTGTTGCCCGGTATACAGGAGGAGGGCCTCTCTCCCACTGATTGATAGTGGGAGGGGTCGCAGCCTCACCCTCTCTTTACATATCAAAGGCTTATTAAGAGACGGAGACTCCCAATGGGGATATATCACATCATTTAGTGTTTTTCCTGCTACATTCACAGTATGCTAATCTTCAGATGCTAAGGTTGGACTTAATGCATTACAATAACATGCACACAAGAAACCAGCTTTCCAAGAGGAAGCAGGTCAAAGTAGGAAATTGGAGAACAGTGTTCACATGTACTGCAACACCTCGGTTACTTAAAAACCCACATTTACTTGAATCAGCTCTACCACATTTTTGAAGCTAAATTGTTTTTCTTTTTTTATATTGCACACATATTTGAGAGAGTCTAAATTTTACAAATGATTTATGGTTCTATTTTAGAAACTGACTAACCTTGACGTATTTCAGTTTCAATTTTAGTCAAACTTGTTTTTGATACAAAGACACATAGCTTCAAGCCTCCCTCATCCCTCTGCATTGCCTCTACAACAATGTTTCCTGTCTATACTCTTTGTCATAAACAAGTGCTATTGTAAGAACCCCATTGGAAACACAGTTATTTTATACATTGACAAGTAATCAGGTAATCAGGACTCTCTAGGAAAAAATTATCAGTGTTACTTAATGGTTTTAACACGTCATGACAACCCATGAAATTTGAAAAAAAAATTGAATTTGTTTTTCCCTATTAGCATATTTTAATTTACTGTGTTCATTGAAATTTTGTTTTTGCACAGGAACTTCCGGCTCCTATATTGGATGATGTCGCCATTCACAAACCAGCAGAGCAGCCCAGGCTGCCTTGTGAAACTCATGACAGTTTGGATTCCATGATGATTGCATGGCGTTACCAGAATCTCCCAAAAGTACAGGTAATGTGGTGATCAAATGGTTGTTTCTATCGGCTATTTAATGTAATAATGGAATTGTATTTTCATCACCGTACATGGTAGAATTTTGGTAACTTTTTGATCCTACTACTTTTATTAAAAGTCCAACAGGTTTCTCTGCTAATGATGGTTTGAGGAAAAAATAATGCTCGCTCTCTGGTCTTAGTGGTTTGGCAATTGTCTCCACCACTAAATCCATCAGCTTCTAAACTCCTTTGTGGAGTGAATAAGGCCTTAGCCTCTCCTTTCAGAGCTGTACCAGATTACTCACACTTAGCTGGCGATAGGTAGGCTTTTCACTGGTCCCCAACTCATATACACACATACACACACGCCTGCACCCCTGCTTAGCCTGGGAAACAAGAGTACTTTGCAGCCTGTGCATTGACATGTCTGCTCGCTCAACCCTACGACCCAGACCTGCTCCTCTGTCTCTCCCCAAATCCCTGCCTTTCCCCCTGCTAGGGTCGGCAGCCCTACACTCTTTCTTCCGCTTTGAGCAGAGTTGACCCTCCCCTTCTACTTCTCTACAGTCTCCCCCCTTCGGTCTATAATCCATATCGCTATGTGGATTAACAGCACACAGTGTGTCCCTGGGGATCCTCTCCCTCTTTCTCTCTCCCTGGAAACTTCTTTATATCTGTGTCCTTTCCTCACCTCTCCCCCTTCCCCTGTAAAATCGTCTTTACAAACCACTAGTAAGCCCCACAAGAGGATTTGCATCTCAAATTCACCCCCAGAGTCAACGCTTACTTTCCCCTTACACACACCTCTCCTGCCATTGCACACTGTGTCGCTCTCCCGATGAAGACATCAGATCAAAGGTGAGGCCGTCAGGGCGGGGATGGAACGCTAAGCGGGTTGCCTAGCTCACAAAGAGAAGATGAGCCCCTGACCCCCCTGCCCTGCTGACCCCCTCGTCCCGCCAGGAGAGGGACACACCGGGGGCCCTAATCCAGATTAGGAGTAGATTAAGGGCCCCTCTAACAATGGAATCCCTGGTTTTACTGAGAGAGAAGAGCTAAAACTCTCTCTTTCAGCTGCAGGAAAACATCCGCCTTCCCCTGCGTCCCTGACACGTTTGCTTTCACAGTCAGAAGTGGACATTTATGTGAAGAAATGATTAAGAGTGTGGTCGTAGTGGTTATTTAACTTCTCTGCTGCAGGAACGTTGAGGAATGACCCATAAACAATGCAATTGCATTACCATAGTGTTGTGGAGCACAGTCATTTAACATGTTAGAAACACAAATAAGATTATTTTTCTCATGACCTGCTTTATTGTTGTCTGAAAGTAGTTAAATGGACACCATTTTTTTGCAAGATGAAAATATCTGTCCAACCAGAAAAAAAAGCTCTTTAGTTAAAGGACTTCAGTGTTAATATTCTTTACCCCAAGTTTGACTTGTTGACCTCCTCAGAGTGCCCTGGCATCCTCGTCCCGGTTTGGTCACTACTACGACGTCTCCAAGACGATGGAGCCAGAAATTCGGCAGGCAGCCAAGTGCCACCGCTTCTACCTTCCCGAACATCCCACCGAGTCATCAACCACACGCAGGTAAAACGGCAAGACATCGTCCGCAGAACGCATGGAAACCAATGAGACACCATCCGCAGAACACAGGCACACAAACACGACATCATCCACTTAACAGTTACACAAATAAGACACCATCCACAGAAGTACAGGTAAGCAAATGTGGCATTGTTCACAGAATACAGCTAAACCAACAATGCCAACAGACGACATCTTTTAAAGAGCACCTATATAAGCTCTGCAACCAGCATTTGCGTTAGACAAAAGAATACAACTCTGGAGGAGTCTGATTTCTCCCCAGTATGTTTAAACTTGTCTACACCAAAAGTAGAATGAATATGCAGGTTTTTCATGATACGGATAAACCTGCTATAAAAAGACAAATGACTCCTTTCACATTTTTAGCGTTGATAAATACTTGAAATCGTCAGCGAATATGGCCTTGGTGGACCTGATATTAACATTTGTCTCGAGTGACCCGATCACAAATGGACAGCTCTGAGTACGTCAGTTCACACCTGGCATTAGAATGTGTCTCTGGTAACCACTTGTGTTTGGATCTCGCTTTCCCGCTCTATATGCAAATACACAAGTACATAATTTCTGTTTGCACAGACCAAATTATGTTGTTTTTGGCCAGTCCAGCTGTACAGACTGGTCCGTTGTCGGTATGTGTGTGTGTGTCGGTGTGTGTGACAGTGTGACGGGGAGAGAGAAAGAGAGCTTGGCAAGCAGGGGCTGAGCGCTCCAAGCAGCTCTACTGTGCAATAAGATTTTACTCATTTGAAAATAAACTAGAAAATCATCATGTGGTGGTCAATCATATTGTGGCAGTGGCCACATATAATTAAATGTATGGGAAACACTGAGAAGTGTAAAAAATAAATGTGGGTTCATCACAAAACCGCAGAGGATCAGGACTCGTTTGCGTTCACACAGCTAAATGCGTCAGATCTCAAATCCACCCTCAAATGGGTCTTGGGTGCGTCCAAACCTGTACTTATGGCTGTCCATTTGTTATTAGCAGGTCTGAAGAGGGCCTTTGTTACAGTGGTTACTTTTTAAAAATATCTGTTTCATTAGTCTTGTCAAACTCAACGCTGACTAAACAATGTTTGAGCCCTGCTTGAATAGAGATAGGTGGCAAAAATAATGCATCATAGCATTGCACCAGAAAAGGGGCGAATATTAGCATGTCCACCCAGGTCATCACAATGCTGATTGTAGCTGGAGCTGATAAATACTTGTTACTAGTGCAGAGTCACTTGACCCAGGGAAGAAGACTGTCGGTTGTACTGTTTCCCCCTGAAGACAACAACAAGATAGTAGTACTTGAGGTGTATTTTTCCCCTATGTGATATGGATTATACAGCGCCCTTTGCTTAAGTTGCACACTTATAAGAATTTAATGATTGTTTTCATTATCAATTTTTCCCTTTTGCCGATGTATAGTTTTTTTCCATAAAATATAAGAAAACAGTCAAATAATGCCCAGCACATGAAAACCAAGAGCCCAAGTTACATCATTCAGATGTTTTGTTTTTAAAACTGCCAATACCCACATTTCAGAAGCTGGAACAGGTAATGTGTGGCTTTTTTGGGGGAGGGGGTAATTATTTCTGAAATCATGAAATCGTTAAACAATTATTTTTCCATAAATTGGCTAATGTATAAATTGTTTAATCACCAATAAAATGTGTGCATTTATAATTTGTAGTAGAAAAACACAATGAATAAAAAATAAATAATTATGTAATAACAATAGTTTTGTATCAAGTGTTACTGGGATTCGATTCGTTGACTTTCTTCCAAATATAAAAATGAGAATTTTCTTTTTTGGAATCACTGTTCGCATGCCCACATGAAAGCTTGTGAAATGGGGAAAAATGCATTTTTAATGGATAATAATATGGAATTTTTTAAGTAAGAATTAAGAATTTAAGAGTAATTCAGTATTATTATCCATTAAACGTTTGATGCAAATCAGTTCAAATCTGCCGTGTCTATACCCTGTACTTAATAGTTTGCCATTGGCCTCAGTCATTTACCCTTCAAGGCTGCATACAAAATTAGGGCCTTGTTTGCTCAGCGTCTGTTTGATTTCTCCTGCGTTGAGTGTACTTAGGGTTCAGAGGTCATGTAGGCTCTTTACTCAGAGAGTACCGCTGAAGACACAAGGGCACACGGAGGCACACTCACACACACGCTGAGCAAATACAGCAATCTGGAGCACAGAGGATGTGGAGGAGGCTTTATAGAATCCCTCTTCCTTTATTTCAGCAAACAAAGACTGTTTAATGGAGCGCCCATGCAAACACATTAAATGTTGTGGATATTCAGGGTAAAATATATACATTTTCACAAATGTTGGAAAGTGGGCATCATTTGCAATTTAGATCAGAAATATCAGTTTCCAACTAATGCTAATTAATCGGGAGCAAATAAAATAAGAAAAAAATCTTTGACGGTTACCACTGATGATAGCATTTTTTTGTCTCATAAGTGAGAGTGACATGGTAGTAGTGTTTTGCCGCTGTGGTGTCTGAATGGGTTATAGATCTCACAGACATTTGACAGCAGGAAACTACACCTGCACTGCACCATTGTGCCCCCAACGCCCCCAGCCCCGCCCCAAAACTGACACACATTAATACACACACATACACACACGCACACACACAATGAGCACATTACACACACACACCATGCAAACTCCTAAGCAGGATACTCCCCCTTGCACGTGTCCACAGCCCCATGTTGATACCCT
This sequence comes from Scophthalmus maximus, assembly GCF_022379125.1. Lineage (NCBI taxonomy): Eukaryota > Metazoa > Chordata > Actinopteri > Pleuronectiformes > Scophthalmidae > Scophthalmus > Scophthalmus maximus. The sequence continues at coordinate 15,195,493 of NC_061518.1, read as the reverse complement.
AGCTGTTAAATTGCTCCGTTTCACTTGAAGGCATAATTGGCACAAATTGCTCTCTAGGTGATACAGATCCTGTTGTTTAAGACCAAGCATGCCCTCTTCTCCTCCTTTCTTCCCTCGCCGGAAGAGGAATGGTGAGATAAAGAAGCTTCCCAGTGTATGATCCTAATTAGCCAACGCACTAGCCCCTGTAGCTAAGCACCTAGACCTTTTTTGGTACCTGAATGAGGGGTGCTCAGTAGGGGTAGCTAAAACACAATGCTGTCCTGCACAATGACTGCCAACCAGAGGCAACCTCCTGCTCCACTGCATGTCAAACCATCCCAGCCCCCTACCTCAGAGCAGGGGCATGGGCAGAGGGGCCAAGGAGGGTAGGCTTCCCTCTTTCACCAAGCCAGCTCTATCATTAGCCCCAGCAGGGTCAGAAGGCACCATTGTTAGGCTGAATAACTGAAATAGAGTACATGGACATACTTGGTGCGAGTGTAATAAACACAAGTGTGTATTACTGTTCTTTATGCAGGGCTATTGGTGTGTGACCAATCTATGTGTATCAGCTTCTGTAGCCTGCAGGTCGAATTGACAACTGACATAGCAGCCCACTGTGACTCACTACAGAGTGGTCATTACAATGGTGGGGCGTTCTTAAGTGATGGGTCCTGTGTAAAATGATGGGGTTAACATTCCCATTGGCCATCCTACAGGTACATGGTGGGCTCAGCAGTAATCCATCCCCTGACTGTTGCTTAACGTTGCTCCAAGGCATTGTATGCCCTTTGTCTGTGGTGCACATCTTACCCCTGATTAAACACCAAAATGCTGTTCCCTGTTAATTTTAGATATCATCCCATTAACCCCCCCCCCCCTTCTCACTTATCACTTGTTGTGTATATGTTTGTGTATACGCACATCTCGTCTGTCGCTCTGTCTGTCGCTCTGTCTCGGCACAATCAGATCCTCAGGGAGCTGACAGAGAACCAGTCATGTTGTAATTTAATCAACCAAATAAATTAATTGGATCTCTTGATATGGATCATCTGTCTGCTTCAGTGGCTCCAGAAAAGCCCAGTCAGGAGATCCATGCTGCAGTCATGGAGGATTAAGCTGCTGCTTGGCCCAGTTTTATCAAAATGTTATCATTTACAGTTTACCCCCTCCAACTAACCCTTTTTTGTTCTCTCTCTGGTTGTCTCCCCCTGATGTCCACTCTTTATGCTGTCCTGTGCTTTCTCCAGTCCTGTGCTCAAGTCCTACTCTGCGTTGTTGAGATCACTTCAAGAGGTCATACACAGGGAGGGCTTTGATGTAGCAGCCTCCATGGTAAGAATCACAACTGAATGAATGTGTTGAATTTCTTTCTCTAAGCCTGAATTTAGAGGGGTTTTTTCTGAAACTACGACCTTCTCGAAATTGGTAGTATCTCTAATTATTTTCAATGTGAACTTAGTGCATTATTTCAATAAACAGCAATCGTGTGTATACACTTCTGGCTAAAACAGCAAGCAAATCAGCTGAATAAGAACATTTCAGGTGCAAATTCCCCTTTTTTTAAAGTTTGAATAGAAAAGAATAGAACTTTATTGTCCACCCGAGTGGGAAATTGTCTTTGGCTCACCAGTGAACGAATACCCTCAGCCTGTTCAACCAATTGATACAAAGTGGAGTGTTAAATGATAATAAAACATGCACTTTTTATTTGAATTACATTTTGTAACTAAAAGTACATATCAGTCCATGTTGATGGACAGTGGTCCCATCTCAGTATTTGTGGAATTGTTTGTGGTTAAATAATCTGCCGCTAGCAGCGCTTGAACACTTTCTGCATTTTCTACATTCACTGAATGTCTTTGAACTCGAACTCATTTACTTGCTGGTGCTTACTTATGTTAACCAGGTGGCAAATGTCTGCTTATTGACTCACCAATCACAATGACCTCATCAAATTGTTATGCATTTCAGTTATAATGTGTGTAATAGAGGAGCTTTAATAAAAAGTAATAGTAGATCTGCATCTGTGACCCCAAGCTTTTCTGTCACATTCCAACTAGCACTTCTCCAGTCTGTTTATTTTGTTTTGCTCAGGTTGGCCTCACCTGCGTGTGTCTTACCTTTGACATGCATCTTTGTAATAATCATCATCAGTCCTCTACAATATGCCAAAAACTTTGATGGCCCCATCTGTCCAACTTGTCATTTCTATTATTTTTTTCATAGAGCCAAGTGTACGTCTGTTAATACTTTGATATGCCTGCATATGTGTGTATGTGTTTGTGTGTGTGGGTGAGTGGGTGGGTGGGTGCGCCTTGTTCACCTACATTCGGTGACCCCTCTGCTTGTCACCTGGAGCCACCTCTCCCCCTGTCACTCACATACAGGATTTACCTCCAATACCCCCTACCTTCCCTCCCGAGCGCTGTCACTCACAAACCAGATTAACTGCTGACATCATTAAAGCAGCGTGGCCGCCTGACATGCTGTTGGCACAGTCCAGGAATGCAGGCCGGCACAGGGCGACATGGGCACTGGCACAAGAATGCCTAGTACGGGTGATAGTCAGTGTGTGTGCGCATTTATTTGTTAATCTGCCATCATGAATTGTTAACAAGACGCAGATTTCACATAAACAGTGTTATGTAAATAACAGATTAGAACAAGGATTAGTCTCCCTGACCATATTTGTTTTGAGATGAGTGAGACAGGAGTGGCAGCAGGACGGTGTGTCTCGACAGAGACTGGCTGGTGATTAGGTTGTGCTCCCAGGCTGGCTGTAGTCTATATGGCTGGCCTCGGGTCCTTGGCTGGATTCTGCTGGCACTGTTCCCTCATTATTCTATAGGCTAAACTATAGGAGTTAAGTTTGGCTTCTCCTCTTGATGTTGCCACAGCAACAGTCATGTTCCCCCCCCCCCCCCCCCCCCCCGCTGGGCTGCACACACAGAAACAGATTTTTAATTCTGTGCCCCACAAACACAAGTAGGCAAAGCCTGCTAAACAAAGAAAGGCACAATCCAATAATGACACAAGAGCACACACAGAGATGTAAAATATTGGATCATATATAGTGAAGTACAGAACTGCAGCACTGATGTTGAAAGGTGGAGAGGAAGATGAACGTGGAGTCCAATGTGAGCGTTTTCCCCTGGGAAACTATGAGCCAACTGTGAAAAACTTCCAGAAACAATGGGGTTTATTTTTCTTAGATGCCTGTGATTCTGATCCAGATCCAAACGAAGCTTAGGTCATACTGTTGGAAGAGGAAGCAATGGGGAGTGGGGCGGAGGAGATTTTGGGAGGGTCGAGATAATAGAGGGGGAGGGATAAAGGAGAGGAGAGGCTGGAGAGAAAAAAGGAAAAACTGAACAGATTTTAGGCCAAGCTTTTTTAATCACTCTTGGCTCTCACCTCAGTAATCAGGAGCCATCCTGAAGAAACCCCAAATAAAAGGCAATTGTGCTGAAGGTTAAAAACCTCTCACAGTTTGGACAGGCTCCTCCATTCTCTCACTTCCAGTGATATATATCCCACCACTGTTTAGCCACTTTTTCTCAGTCTTCATGAGAGTGGGTTACCGTTGATCTCTTTTGGTGGGGCGGGGGTTTTCAAGAGAAGGCACTCCACCCTTACCCAGGCCCCCTTGGCTGCAGAGCATCGCTGTGGTGCCAAGAATGTGCTGGGGTTTCTGGGTGGCAGCCATATTGGAAGCCTGTCTGACAGGTCCATTGTGCGTTTGTCAGATGGCCTCTGTGATTGGGCAGTTGTGTCCAGTCACGTTTGGGCACTGTGTTCCGATCGTCTGTGCTGGTGGGCAGACTGTCCAGTCGCTCTCCCCCAGAGTTTGAGAACACTACCCAAGACATCAGCACCTCTCTGAAGTACTTCAAAAGCAGTTATTCTTCAATTGTCAGATGCACTCTGTGAACTTAACTTAAATCAAACAGTATATTATTGCATTAATACAGTTTACACAATATTACACATGTCCATGACTCTTAACACATTTGTTGCTTCTTTTTGTCTGTTCTCTCGTAGTCAAAGTCACGTAACATCCTGCGCATTGGTCTTCACTCTCTTGGTTCGGCCCTTTGGGATGATGACCTGAGTTGCCATGACAACCCGACACACCGCCACTCCCTCACTGCCTTTCTATATGGACTGCGTGCTTTGCTGAGGTCATCACTGTCAGTCGCTGTAGTTACAGTACCTTCACATCTCATCCAGGTAAGACGACGCTTGACACACAAGAACAGCTCGACAGAGATTGTGAATTTGTCAGCATCCACTCAGAATGCAACTTATCCGATCAGTGAATAAGGTACACACCTTTTTAAACCATTTAGAACAGTTTGTTGCTTCGATTGCCCTTTGCTTTGTCTTTTTCATTAATGGGGCACGTAGTTTTAAGTCTTTTGTAGTGGGGCCTCCTCTTGACCCTCTGTTTCAGTGTCACCCGTTATGACTCGGGCCTGTGAGGGGCCTCTTCCGCATCACTCCCCCAACAGACCCAGTTCAGTGCACACTTCGTGCAAAGGCCTCAAAATCTATGTTTGTTTATATGGGCCTTAATTACTTGAAGTTGTACACAATGACTGTGTGTGTGGCTCTGTATGCATGTCGCTCCTTGTAGTTGTGTGTGTTTGGGGGTGGGGGGTGGGGGTCCACGTGCATGGGTCTGTGTCCAGTCTGGCCTCTCAGTGTGAAGGTGGTGTCATCTGCTGAGGCATATGGCAAACCACAGCCCTCCCCCATACCCTCGACTGTAGAGGCACACTCACAAGAAAAGCCATCTGAGACTTTCTACGAAAAATCTCGTTCCATGCTTCGACAAACACTCTACTTCCTCAGAGGTCCTCATTCTGACCAACATCGAAGCAGCATCATCTCTGATGCCTTTAGACAAAGATATAGCTCCATGCTTAACTTTCAGAACAACTGTGTTGTCAAAACATGCTCTGGCTCCAGGCCTATGTACTCAGTGCACAGCGGCCTCGGCCTAGTCAAAAAAAGGTAAAGTGGCTAACTAGCAGATGTCAGCTGTGGTGGGAGCGGTCCCCCTGTCCCTCCCTGGCCTGGGTTCCAAACCCTTAATCTGTCTCCCTCCCACTTCTCCACCCTGGGGAGAGAAGTGAATGAGCGGAAGAAGAAGAGAAGAGGGGGGCGTTTTGGACTGAATCAGGTGTTTGGTGTCTAAGCCAACATATAGGTAATGAGAGGCTATTTAAGACGGGTTTTTTATGAAATTACCTAATGATTAGTAAACCCTGTGAATCTCACTTGATATTGTTGTCATAAGAAAAGATTACAAGTGGTCAACTGACGCCACAGATCTGTGAAAGCTATGTGTGTGTTTGGTACTTTCAAAATTTATATCCTAGTGGAGCATCTTTCTACCACTGCCTTGTTTCGATAATAAGCTTAGTTAACAGAGTGTGGCCTTTGGAAGAGTGTCTAGACTAGTAGCAGTGGGCTAGCTGGCCGAGAACGCACTGGTCCCTCTATCCATTATTGAGCAGCTTGGGAAGCTGAGCAAGTCGCTGAAAGCCTCCTCACAGCAGCCCTGTGCCACAGACCATCTGAAACATTAATTAGGCTTGTCCTAGTCCGGTCCTTCTCCATCATACTATCTCCTGCTACCACACCCTTCCCCCACAAGTAAACGTACACAAACACAAAATACACAGTCCTCCCTAAAATGCTTCCACGTATGCCTCACCTACTGTGCCAGTTGTGTTGTGTTGGGAGTAAGACCTGGCCTACGAAAGTATTTGGGCTGGTCAAGCACAGGTGTTTAGTACCACAGCCCCCTGTGAAACAGATACAAGAGAAGACTTCTTCACAACCATCAATATTCAGTTAAGCGTTAGTAATTTGAATTTAACTCTTGAACCCAACTGCATTTTTTATTTCATCTTTTAATTTCTTTTTGATACATTTATTTTGTGTGAATGAAATGGGTCTTAAGATTGGACTATTTCACTCAATGTAAGACAATACCTGAAGTCTGATTGTATCACCCTTTATACATGTGTTAGTTTACAAAGTGATACAGTACAATTTTTTTTTTCAGTAGCATGTAGGTCTATACAATCTACAGGATACACACACATATTTTATGAACATTCTGTAATCCATTTTGAAAACAGTTTTCATAATTTGTGAAATGATTGCTTATATTACCTAGCTGTGTTTTTTGTTGTGTATTTTCATTGACATTTCCCCACTTTCCATTTTCATTGTATTTTTACAACATGTTCACATCTATGTTTACAAAAATGACATGTAACCAATTGTAAAGGTAAAGGCAGGAGGAAGCCTTGGAAGTGATGTGTATTTATTTAGTCTTATACAGTATAAAGCCTCTCCTATCCCTAGACCTTAGAGCAACAGAAATTTCATTCCTGCCTCCCTCAGTGTAATGTTTAGAATTTTGGGTTAGTACTTGGTTGATTGTTTACTTTTAGAATACTACATCTGCAATATAATATTCAAACACGGGCGCAAAAAGTGTCACGTTAAAAAAAAAAAAATTTAAACAACAGCGATCAAATGGGTTATTCAGTAACGGGGGGGGGTCCTGTCACGTCATGAGTTTTACCCACGTAGTCAGGGTAAGATACCGCAGAGTAGGTTAGACGCTGTGCCCTCCCTTTCACATGTCGCGGTCGTCAGCTGAGGCTGAGGGTGTTCAGGGGATGTACACGATTGGAATCTGAGCTAATTGAGCCACCCTACACTTTCAGTGCAGAACTAAAATTATTATAGTTTGAGCCCCTTATCAATAATAAACAACTTTTTTTTATGTTAGTGATTCCTTGATCACCTACTTAACCCCAAGGAGCTATTGGGAGTGTGTGCCTGTCTTACTGACCTAATTCTGCTCTGCTGCCACAGCTCTGTGTGGACACTTAAGACTGCTCTGACTTTAAACTTTTGTCTCTTTGCCAAGGAGCCTCGTCTTTGTATTTAAGTAAGCACAAAGGAGCCTGACCTAGTCAGGCTAGCAAAGATGACGTTTTAGGGGGATGTTTCACTCACACGGACACTATTGGTCATATTGTGGTATTTAAGTTTTGAATAATTTGTTGTATTAAAACTCCTTAACTCTGGCGTTAATTGCTGCACGTGAGTGACCTCAGATACCCTGTAAGTGCCAGTGGTACTGACTGGTGGGATATGCATACTTTAAAAGTAGGACAAAAATGAAAAGGAAGAAAGAGTGGAGAAAAGACATGAAGGCATGAAAACTGCATTAGGCGGTGGCAGCCAACACAGAGAAAAGGATGTGAATGATTCAAGAGGCAAAGGGATTAATAATGCAGGACTCCCTCCATCCCAATGTCCCTCTTTCTCCCTCCCTTCCCACTCCCATTACCCCCCTGTCTCCATCCTTTTGTATATTTCTCCCTCATTCTTTCCATCTACTGTTTTTGCCCCTGATATGCCCTCCTTGTTGTCAAATCACTGACCTGACCAGTAGGGGGAGCTCTCATCACCAAGCCTCTGTTGCTTTCTCCCACTTCTCTGTCCTCCCCTGCTGTGCACTGGTTTGAGAGTGTGCACCAACTGTGAGCCTTAGTAAAAAAAAAAATAGTTGTAAGTAAAAATAATTTGTAATAATTTAAAGTGTGTTTCTCATTGATTTTTCCGATCTTTTTCTGATTCTGATTTTGCGTGATGTAAGGTGTATGTCCATTTGTCTGCCCTGACATCACCTGCGTGACCTCCATCAGTGCTCTTTCCCCTCTATACCTCATCACTCTCACCTGAGCCATGGGCAGAAATGTCCTGGCCACGGGAAATGATGACCTAATTTAATTGCAACACTGATGGCCCGTCAGGAGGCTTTTAATTACCTGCTCATGTCTCTCTCTCTCCCTCTCTCACCCCCCCCCCCCCTTTTCTCTCTCCCCCTCTCTCCCTGGTCTCCCTCGATCCTAAAGGACAGAGCTCTAATGGGCAGCATAACCAGGCTATGTGACAATGCCATAGCGCTGGAATCATTCAAAGGCTCTGAGAGAGAGACCAACCCACTCTACAAAGATTTCCATGGTAAGAACACACACACTCACTTATCTTTCTGCCTCTTTTCCATCAAATACGCACACATACACACAGGCAGTGCATTAAGGCTGGGGCTGGGCTGTGGATGGAGGCAGGGCAGCCCCCTTGCAGGCCAGGCTGTCAGTGCGCGTTAGTGTGCTGCTGCTCAATCAGACGTGCTCCTCAGTAGACAGGCCGGGGGGGATTCAGCTGCCACGCTGTACCCCCTCTCCCTCGCACCCTCACCCCATCCATCCCTGCCTTCCCCCTCCAGCAGAGCCTATCTTCCTCTCTCCCTCTCACCTCGCTCCCTCTCCATCCCTAGTCCCATACCCCTGAGGCTCTGGAGCAGAGCAGACCAACACTGGGGAATCGATATTCTCACCATTACTCTTCCTCTCTGCCCCTATCTCCCTGTCCCTCGCTCAATGTCTCCACGGTCAGCATGCCTTGCTAATAGATGGAGGGCAAGGCTTTCTGTCGGAGAGGCGGACACTGGTAAGAGACGATTGAAGAGAACGAAGAAAAAGGCTACTCTTCCGGTCCTCACCATCACTTTTCCTGTGCAGTTTATCATTCACTACTTCTCCTGCTCGCTTCCCTCTTTTCTATCACTCTATCGAAAACTCCATGCATAAAGGTCAGTTTAAGCAAGTGGGGTATTTTTAGCCGTGCCTCTCGAACTCTCCCACTCACTCTTGCTCTATTCCTCTCATTTCCTCACTCCCTCCCCTCCTTGGGTTAGACAGCCCTGGCTGTGACAGATGAAGGGATGAGGAGTGAAAAAATTCAATGGCAGATTTTGGTTTCCTCCAATAGCATGTTTCATTTACAGAACACATCCCGTAGTGATTGCATTCTACTGCATTGAAAAGGCAGGTGGCTTGTAGACCTCTTCATTGTTTTGGTGCCTTATTTTGTAAAATCGTATAAATTACAAAAATGTTCTTTAGAATCCGCAGTTAATATTATTTGAATGTCTTGTTCAAAAAAAATATTTGCCCTCTGTTTAACCAGCCAGAGAAATTCTGGATGGATTATGAAATACATTTATGTGTATGACTGTTTTGATGTGTGTTCATGAGTGCAACGCATCTGGTACAAGTGTGAGAGTGCGTGCGGATGGGCGTGCGTGCGTGTTTGCGGCAGCAGTTCAGGGCTGCTCAAAGCATGCTGGGAAGCCTGTCACTGCAAATCAGGCAAGGGGAAATCACCCAAGTGCACAGAGGAGAGAACCCACCATCCCCCACTTTCTCTGTCTGTCTCCCTTTCTCCATTACTCCCTCGATCTCTTCTTTTTCCTCTCACGCTCAGTTATACCATTTCACTTTTACAGTATATTTCCACTTTTATGGCAACACTAAGTTTGTAGTGAATAAAAATGAGCAACAAAAAGTTACAAAAAAAATCCTCCACAGCTTCCATAGTTGTTTTAGGAGTCCTTAGCTTGTATGTTTGTCTTTGGTCTAATGTGTCCCAGTACATTTTGGCAAATTTCCTGAACACTAGAATATTATTTGGGTGAACCTAATATAAAAATGTTTGTTGAATTCTTAGTAGTAGTTAGTGTTAATTCATAGTGAATTTTGCATCTGTAATTCAGAGGAGGAAAAATATATATATATTTTACACATATATAAGAAAGCACACATCTGGCACAATTATTTTCTTACTGACACAGTGTAATAAAACAAATGCACACTGTGGATGGAACAGGAATATCTTCCTTGTACTTGGTGTTTTGAATCCTTAACTTTTTTGTTAAATGCTCTGTTAAGCGCTTTCAGTTTTTTTCTTTTTTTCGCAGGCCTGCTACATGTACGACAGGTACCTCACCTGAACTGCCTGGCAAATCAACTCCCTGATCACAAGGACCTGGCCTTCAAGCTCAAGAGAAAACAGTTCAGTATTGAGGTATGTTGTCTGGGTTTCTCAGTGTACCCAGGTTCTTCATAAACAAAACAAAGTATTCACTGGTTCTACCCTCCTATTGTGATTTTAAATGCCATTTCTCTGTCAGACTTTTTTGTTTTGTTTTGTTTACTGTCCCAATTTTACTCTCCCAATGTGTTTTTTTGGCAGTGTGAACTTGCTATGTAGCCATTAACCTAAAAAAAATGTATCGCCTTCATCATGTACATAGCAGTGCTGAACTTAAGCACTTATGACCTTGAGAAAGTCTCCAAGCTCTTTCAGACCTTTGTTTGCTTTTATCTCTTATTGGGTGGCAAAATCAAAAGTGGAGCTATTGATTATACACCGCTGCTGCCACACTTACTCCAGTGTATCACCAAGAGGCGACAGAGTGAGAAGAATTTCTGTCTTTATGCATAACTTTAAAGGTACAGTTTGCATTTTTTTTATGTAGTAGTATGAATTGGATGTATGGACACGGTCCCCAGCCATTCATGACAGACCGAAATGGAGCAGCAGCGACAAACAAGGTTGTGCTCACAGAAACGGATGACGCCATAACAGCTTTCAAGAGAGCACACAATGTACAGTAGGTGCTGCTAGCTTTGTGGGGCAGGTTTGCTGTCAACACCCCGTGACCTGTTGAGAAAAGGGAGCAGTAAGCAACAGCTCCACCTTTAACTATGGTCTATAAACTGAGTTGAATGGGAGTGTGAAGGGCCTCCGCGGCATCTATTGAGATACATTGCAATGAAGGCTGAGATTTAATTAAGCATCATACTTATGCAAAAAAATTAAAATGATGCTTCATAACTTAAAATGTTTTGATCAGCGGCCTTGACCATTTTGAGCGAGTGTAGAATACATGCCTTTCCATTTCTTCATTCGTTTTGATTAATTATTTTTTTCACATCTTTCTCTTTCTCTTCCTGTCAGACACATCCATTTTGCATGTGTCACATCATCACTCTCTCGCGGAGCAATCAATCTGTCACTGAACTACCACTCTGGGGACAAATTAAGGGGCCCTCCTCTTAGCTCAGGCTCATGATTGGTCCTCATTACATTATCATTACCTTATCACACTCTCTGGTCCTTGGCTCTTAGTGAGTCCTATTGTCTCAGGCAGGGGGTGAAGGGGAGGAATGGCCTACCCCCATGCCTCTACATCCTACGATCAGCCCCTTCTCATTTTCTGCCAGCCTTCCCCAACCTACTAACCTTTTCTCCTGCTTCCATCGGCCCGCTCCCCCTCCTTTCTCTGACCCCCAAATAGGCCACTCCAGTATAGATTTATAAGGTCCATAAAAGTCAAGGTGGTTATCCTCAATGGTCTTTTAATTAGGCCTCTGTATTGGGCAGGCCAGGGGGCTGAGGCCTCGCGCATCCTTGTAGCTCTATGGGGCCTGGATGCCGTGTCATATATCCCAGCAGCACATTGTTAAGACCAAGCTTTGTCTGTCGTCCTTGTTTAAGGCGCTTTATTGGAGTTTTTTTGTTGAACCACACACTTGTATTTCCCTCAGCACGCAACATTAAAAAATTTAATTTCTAAAAAGCCTGTGAATGTTGACACAAGAGAGTAATAATATGAGATGTCAGTCACAATGCTTGGTCGTGACACATTGTTTCCTGGCAGGGAATTTTCCAGAGAACGTTGTATCATATCACCAGTCATGCATCAAATCAATCAAAACACACATTAGTCATTGTAGTACACTGATATGTTCGCGTGTTATGTTCTTCAGCGCCGTGATTGGCTGTCATTAATTAGCAAATCACCTGAGATGGAGGTGTCACGAAGGTATGAGTCGATGTTGGCTCTTCATCTCTCGTTGCAGTATACCTGTGTGTAAGATCACATACGGGTAAACTGTTGCACTCGCTGACTCCGTGACTCATTGTAAAACTGTGTTTGACCTGTTGGTCAACTGCCTCGGCGGGCCGCTGATTGACACATGAGATGATGATTGGGTTCTAAGCCCAGTGTCTGACATGTGACAGCCCACACCATCCATGCTAATCACCTCATTTACTCAAGCAACAGGACTTCTCTGCCTGGGGCCACATAATACAGCGTTCTCTCACTGAGTTTGTTCCGCACTGCTCAGTCCGTCGTCTAGCCCGACATCCTTCACGGTCGAGATAAAACACTTCTCCTGCTGCTATGCGCTTCTTTCAACTTTTGACTCCTTTTCCATATTTGAGAAGCAGCAAACTCAGCTAGTCTTTGTACATCATCTATCTGGATTAATTTGTGATTGTTTTGGTGCTGAATGACAGGTGATTGACAGTGCTAGCTCCTCACCAGCTGGGTCAGGCAGCTACATGTCATTCCCAACTTCACATGGAGTCACGCTGATAGCTAATTTCTTAACTGCTGTTTGACTCACGCTTCTATCACGTAGCGCTTTCGGAACGCGGAAATGTGTTTGTTTGCCAACCAGCAGAGTACAGATATCGCCAATAAAGACGTGCTCTTTAACTCACATATTAATTTTTTTTGTAATTTGATGGACATTTTTGTATTTTCATTCCCCTGACCCAAACTACCCACCGCCATCAAGGTTTTGTTGGTTCGCTGATAAGGTTACCGTGGTAACAGTTGACGTTTCTGAAAGTTCAAGCTGCGGTTGATGAGCAGTTATTAGCCATGATGCCTGAGGCCAGAATTAACCCATGGCCCTGTCTGAGCAGGTAGGGGGAGTGTTAGGTGTTTAGACAAGATTAACACATACTGATAGACACATACACAAAATTGTTTGCTCCCACACATACGGATATTAACATTCATGAAACAGCACAAGCGCATACTTATTGAGAAACGCATGCACGCACATATGTGAGAAACTTTCACAAACACGCATATGAGAGAGAATTTTCCCACACACTAATATCAAGGCTGCTCTCAGTAATTTCACAATGGTAGATGCTTTGAGGATGAAGGTCTGAAGAATGCAGATGGTACGTAATTACATTCTCCTTACCTTTGTCTGACCCTTTAAACTGACAGGCAATGCGCCTGTGGGGTACTGGGGTGCTAGAGGCAGGTCATGGGGTCAAATACAGTATAATACAGGGATTTGTGTCAAATTAGTCTGAACTTAGAGAGGCTATTTAGAGGTGTCTGTTGCACTAACAAGCTATGTCACTGTGGCTGTGTAGTCTGTACACCTGTATTGGCTTATGGCATCCAGTCTTTGAGAACTTTAAATTGTGTAATAATGGTTTTTGGTTTTGGTGGTATTTTGAAGTCCTTAGTGGAGAGAGTCAGTATAAAGCTGCTTTCAGACATACACTGAAGTCATGACATTATCCTGAATGTCTCCGGAGTGGCTGTATGTGAGGATGCAAATATCTGGATAATGTTGCCTCAGACATTGTCCCGAACTTTTCCTGCCAGCCCCCTAGTAAAATCTTTGGAGAATGTCCATATGAAGCCCATATAAGAATACAGCGAAGAAATCTCTGGTAGATTCACAGCAAGTGTGCTAGTTGATAATTGTAAATAAAAACACTGCTTTCCACAGTGGAATTATCACGTCACTTCCTGCCACCTGCATACTCTACACACAGACATCACAGAAATATGTGGACATTTTCCTGCTGTTGTGACAGCGCCTGACTCTGAGACAATCTCCCGATGCGCTCGTAATATGTGAAGACAAAACTTTTGCAGACTTTTTCCGGACTTCATGTCTGAAAACAGCTTGAGAAAGATGGCATCAACCAATTAAGGAAATTCTTGTGACTAGTGGGGCTGAAGCAAGGAGGGAACAGAAAAAGTGGTTATGAAGATTATAATGGTGCTGAAAAGAAAAAGACTTAAGGAGAAGAGGAAGGCGAACTTAAAGAGTCCGAGGGAGGTGTGTGGAGTAGGTTAATGTCTCTTGGCATGTCCTCAAAACATCTTCAAGAAAACGCCTGTGTCTGCCCCCTGTTGAAGCCTGTGGGTGCCAAGGGAAGGGTGTTAATGGACTTATGTGAGGAACAGAGCGAAGGCTAGGAGAGAAGGGGGAGGCATAAGCAGAGAGAAGCAGTTAAGTGATTCTCAGGTCAGGTCTAATTAAAATGAGGGCTTTTCCTCAGAGGCACCAAACCGCGTTATTGAGAGAGAAATAAAAAGGGAGGGAAAGAAAGAATAGTCGAAATGCAAAACAAGTTAGACAGAGACCCAGTCCTCGGGGGTTGTCTGTGTATTTGTTTATATGTTTGTTTGTGTTCCATGCCTGGTCGTATATCTGCTTCCCCATGTCTCGAATAATGCTTGGTACTAAAGATCGGAGAAAAGCCAATATTGAAAAGAATTTGTACAGAGAGAGAACTAAACTGGGTCATTCAATACTTCTCTTAGTAGATAGTAGACAATGAGTTGACAAATAGAATTGATACAAACAATAGGGGTTCCTGCATGTCTACCTATTGGTAGCATGCAACTTTAGGCTCTCTACACATCTGCATGTGATTCCTACATCTGCGTTAGGAATCACCATCAGATGGGAGTGGACCTTTGGAATAATATTCCACTTCAATAATTAATACCTCCTCCGTTGGTGCACACCAGCCCCTGTCGCATTTTGGAATGAGGTGTGCTTATGGTTTGTGCATATATGAGAGCGAGAGAGGGGAGTGAGCGCTTGCTGCAGGCCTGTCAGTGGCACGCAATCGTACCCTTCAGCCCAACAATATTCACAACATACGTCAGATTTGCATTTATTATTTAACAGGGATTCTATCTATTCTGCAAATGTGCATGCGTGTTTGAAAAGGACCAGCTTGTAAGGTCTCTGCTGAGTCTCCAGTGTGTGGCGAGTATGCAAGCGTGCGTGCGTGTGCAAGCAAGCAAGTTTTTGTTAGGGTGTTTGTTGTGGTATCTGCACAATGTCATGTGTATGAAGTGATCATTTTGTGAATTATAATATTTTAGAAAACCAAACCAACTTAAGTGATATCATTCTACTTACAACAAATCTCATTATGACTCTTATGAAGTGCAGACCTGGCACCCCACAGTGACATAGATTGTCTGATGTGAAGTCAAGGTACTGAGGTACAATGGTGCAGAGGATGTGCTTGTTCCGACAAGGTCAAGGTTCTGAAATGATTAAGGATGCCAAAACAGCCTCAAATTAGCTTTTTTGTTGTTGTTAAATGACCATAGGGAGAAAAAGTAGTCCTAGTTGGGTTTGCTGCATTCGAGTCAAAGCTCAGTGAGAGAATATCTGGGGCTTTGCCAAATGTGCTGCCCTCTGTACCACATCATCACAACGCCGAAACGTTTCTTGCAAACGGACAGTGTTAAAGCAAAACAAAACAGGGCACATGTGCTCCTCCTGCCAGACTGAGTAAGAGTGTGGACTGCCTGAACTCGCCCTGGAAGTGAAGCCGCTTCATCAGTGATCAGTGAACCCTTAACATGGTCCATGCTCCACTCAGCCCCCATCAGACTAGACTGGCCACATTGGACTCAGACCTGATTAAAGTATCCCTATTTGTCTTCAGCTCCCATTAGAGAGAGGAAAGAGGCTGCAACTTGCATGCCACCCTACATCCATGGGGTCTCGGTGTACTATAGGGTATGTGTAAGTGTGCTCAGAGAGGGTCCCCATTAGCATAATGGCAGTGACTGGGGAACCATAGCCCCCCTGGAGCTTATAAACTGGGTCTTCTCTGTATCTGTAGTGTCTAATTTTGCCTTAGGTCGATGAACTTTCTGTATTTGTCTTAAAAACTGTTGGCAAAAGTGACAAATGTGTTTATCGTAAATGCTGTGCAAAACCTTTACTGCTTTTACTTATAGTTGGACATGATTCATCAGTGGTAATATTCTTTGGATGCTTGGTTGTGTTAACCTAATACTCGGACTTGTTGGTTAATAGAAACAAATTAACATTTAAACAGCAACAAAAATATATGTTTCATTATATATATATATGTTTTATATATATGTTTTTTTAAGCGCCTAAAATGGAGAAATTTGGAAACGCTGCTTGCCCCGTTTCTAATATCAAAACTCCAGGGCTGCGATGCAGTATAGGACAGGCATAAATAAAGATTGTAATTGTAAACGTTGACACAATCACCCGCATTAACTGTACTTCCTAGTTGGTTCTTATCAGTCACAATTCCACTACCCGTGGTGAAGGCAAAACATTGTAAACATTTGTTACTTGTTACTGTCAGCAACAATTCCACCCCGACATCTCTCCGACAAAAGAAATCCCTCGTCTTACTTTTCATTATTGTTCTTCCTCGTTTGTAGTTTTATCTTAATAAGCAACTCTGCAATAAGCGACTGCAGAATACACAACTCTGCTTCCTGTTCACACAGGCAAACGCTTGCCCAGTGTACATGAATGGTCACGTGATATATGTTTTCAGGTGTGTAAATCTGGATAGGGATTAAAACTGATACAGAGTTACAACCCTCTTCTGGACGGAGATCGTTTTTGTTTTTAGCCTAAGTCTCACTGCAAATGAAACGACTTCATGCATATCCCAAAAAAAGCTACATGTTAGTATTTGACATTCCAAACACGCAGTGGTCAATAGTCCAGATGTTCAGCACTCCAAACAATCTCTATTCTAAATTTGCAAACATTCTTACCATTATCACTAAGACTAGACTAAACAGTGGCGAAAAACAGCGATTGTTCCGTTTTCAAATGGAGCAGTCTCGTCACAGCTGTTGGTCCACAGAGAAATTGCCATCATGGGCACAAACAGCTCCATGGTCGGAGTGGTTCAAAGTTGGAATGTTGATCCGGAGCAGGAGCATCAAACTCAGGAAGGCTCTCTGCTTGGAACCTAAAAATAACTTTCCCACACTCTCACCGCACAGTGTCCTGGGGGTGGGTGTGGTGTGGGGGTAGTAGTGTGTATGTATATCTCTCTGTGTCTGCTCAATGTTTGTGTGTCTTAATCTGTTGTAACGTGAACAAATTTCAGATTGAAAACGACTTTGTTCTCTAAAATGTCTTCTTCGACAAACTTTCTGTGATCACTTGTTGTTCACATGTTTTTGAATATGTTTTGCCAACATTAATCCCGTCTTTCCTATTTTCTCCCCAACAGCGTGCTTGACACTTAGCTTTTACCTTAAGGCTTTCTCTGTCAGCAATCCCTCGATGAGTCCTTGCTTGATGAAAACAAATTTGGGTCTTTTGAACCTCTTTCTTTCCCTTTATCTCCAAGCAAACCATAAAGACATTTGTTTTAGCTAATCATGGGAGCTACTTAACCCCTGCTACTGTGAATATGGTTGTATTTAAAGAGGATTCACCCAACAGTCAACACAGAGTTGTTTAAAGCGCTGTTGGCCATTGAGAGAAGTTGGCTGGCCGCTGAATGTAACGGCGCTCATGAATTTTATGAGGGCAAGTGTCCCCGTCCTTCAGAGTTCACAGGTGGCTATTGAAAGCCCTGGCCAGATGATGGAGGATAGTTAGGACACATATAGAGCACTGAATAGGCTTTAATTACACTCAGTAGATGAGTCAGAGGGCCATTGGAAGGACAAGCCTGCACTTCAAAAGGCAAGTTAGAGGGCAAGGTGGTGGTGCCTTATTGAAATTTTTGTGACCCCATCCATGAATCAGCACTCATGTGTGAGTCAGGGGTCTTGTGTTTATGCAGCAAAAATAGAACAAATTTCTGTGTGTGTGTGTGTGTGTGTGTGTGTGTGTGTGTGTGTGTGTGTGTGTGTGTGTGTGTGTGTGTGTGTGTGTGTGTGTGTGTGTGTGTGTGTGTGTGTGTGTGTGTGTGTGTGTGTGTGTGTGTGTGCACTACCTAACACACATGTGAATGTGTGAAGGTGGGGGAGGCACTGGGTGGGAGAAAACTCCAGTGTGTGGCTTAACCAAACTTTCCTTTTGTCCCTAACAATGATGAGTGATGATGAGTGACAGGGGTGTTAGGAGTGGGATCTGGGGAACAGAATGCACCTAAGCAGTGCCTACCCTAACCCACACAAAAGGCAGCAAAAGGTCAAATCTGAGGCAAGCTTCTTATCCACTGGCACATAATATTGCACCACGTTATTTATCACATAATGCGCTTAGACATTTCATGTCTCTCCGCTGTGCTCAGACATGCAAGTATTATTTTGCAGTTTAAATATCATCTGAGATAACTTTGAAAAGGGCTGTGCAAACCTTTGGAGCTAAACAAATTCTGTCAGTTATTGATAACTAAATGTGTTTTGCATTGAGGCCCTTAAAATACCTCTTCCTCCTCCTCCTATTCATTCCCCATCATTCAAATAATAATAAGTTGCAGGAAGATGCCCCCTCTCCTAGTCTTAAGTTGCCTGTATTAGCCCAACCAAACTGCATATCAGTGTATCCCCTCTCTATGAAGCAAGTAAGAGAACATAAACAGTTGTTCTTTTGTTAAGCAAAGTCTGTCCATTCTGCTTACGCAGCCCAACTACACACACACACACACACACACACACACACACACACACACACACACACACACACACACACACACACACACACACACACACACCCTCCTCTCATCCCCACACACACATAATGCCCACTGCTAGCTATGGGATGAGGACGACTTGCGTGCAAGTATTTCCCAGGAGGCAGTTGCAGACTGAGGGTTCTGAGGCCCGGGGATGGCTCTAGATGGCGGTTAGCGAGGAACCAGTATTTTTTTTTCTTTTTTTTTCGCCTGCACTTCTCCTACCCCTCCCCCTTTCTGAGCTCAGGCAGTGATCGTAATGGGGGGTGACAGCTCACCTCTCCCTAGCGTGCCTACGGTCCTTGGAGCGTTAGACCCCCCCGCGTAACCCCACCACCACCCCCAAGTCCCGGAAGGCCACAAAGGTTACTCCATATGTTAGTCTGAGGATTCTTAGGAATCTTTTTATCAATATTATTATTATATTTACTGTCAAGTTTGTATAAATCAAATCTGCTCGATCCCCTCATCATGAATGTATTTGTAGTACCCCGGTGTGGGGTGTCTTTCATCGTTTTGTTTATACATTTTTATTTTGCTCTATCATCCGCTGCCTTCTGTTCTTCTGTGTGAGTTGTAGCTCAGTGGTATGAAAAGATCCAGGGCCTGGAGTTTCACATCTGAAGGCTTCATGTTTGGAGAGGGGAAGTGATCTGATGACCTGATGTTGTTCGCTCACTTACACAGACTGTTTGTTTGGAAACGTCATGTACACTTGCTTCATCACCCACTCTGTGTGTGTGTGTGTGTGTGTGTGTGTGTGTGTGTGTGTGTGTGTGTGTGTGTGTGTGTGTGCGTGCGTGCGTGCGTGCGTGCGTGCGTGCGTGCGTGCGTGCGTGCGTGCGTGCGTGCGTGCGTGCGTGTGTTTTGCTGTGCCTGTGTTTAGCATGCACATATAGTGCTGACAGTGTATCTTTACATACCTTTGTGGTAAGCGAGACAGACAACTTGGCTTAATTACTCGTTTCAAAAATTTAGTAGAAATTCAGTATTGCTTGTTTACTCAAAGGTATGATAGGAATAATTTGCGTCTCTGATGCGGACTTCAAAGTTTTCACTTATTGAGTGACTTCATTTCCTCATGAGAAATAACGCTCAGAAACGATCCCAATGAGCGTGGCTCTCTAGATAAATCTCATAGGACATGAAAGTTAATAGCCTCCTTTGATGCACATCCTTAAAAAACACTCTGACTTTCAGCAGTCCTTGTCTGAGCTTTCTGCCTCAACAGAGGTTTTGCGAGGGAACACAAAATGTACTGCACAGAATTATAATTAAATCAGTAGTGAATTTCTTGCACCGTGCAATCAATTGCACATCTTGGTGTTTGCGTGTGCCTCTGTGTTTTTTTAATCCAAGCAAGAGTGTTAAAGCCTGTGCAAGTCTTGGATAACTTGCTTGCAAAATTGCATAATGAGGAGTGTGTGACTAGGAGGAGGAGGGTTTGCATGCTTAGATGGGCGAGGAATAGCGCACAAAAGCATGTGTAGTGGTGAATATTAGAGTAGGCCGAGTGTTAGCAAGGTCACTCTTTGTACAGAAAGAAGTGCTTTCCCATCTCAGCCTCGCCTGCTCTCCCTCTCCCCCCTCGTTTCTTTTTGTTGAAGGCCTCTTCCCTGCACTCCTCTTTTTTTAATCATATTTAGCTTTTTAAGAGTGTTGCTCTTAACTGCCTTCACATTCACCCTTTTCACCTCATTAGCAACAAGACACAAAGTCAGCTTGGCATCACATAAGCTGCTGCCTGATTTTAAGAAGATGTAATCACGGTGAGCATTCAGTTGCTGAACCTCGTTTGTGATACTGAACCATTTGTCATATTTGGATAGAAGTGCACAGACACTGCACTGCTGTGGGAAATTGGGAATCAATCTACAGGAGTAGAATGTGCAAAATAAGTGCTAAAGGGGGTGTGTGCGACTTCCCAGCATATTCTCCAAACACCCTGCAGGCTGAAGAGGAATCCCAGCCGCACCCCACATTTCACCCCATGTGATGCTTGGAGACGCGTCCGGCACCTACCCTGGACACGCACATGGGCCCTCTATCTTTTCTCAATCTGGTGTACAAGCGCATTACCACTTCTGGCCTTAATGACAGCCTACATATCAGAGAGGAGACATTGCCCTGGTGTAATCTGACTCGTCTTAATTACAGACACTAACCAGTAATAGGCTGCTTCCATAGATATCAGCCATTAGAGCAGTGTCTCTGACGGGAGAAGTCTGATTGGCTACGAGGTAGGTGATAAAGAAGCCATGCCTCATTTACCTCCAATTTTTTGTTCATACATCCCTGTATTAAAGTCAAGCGTGAAGATGGCAAAGGCCTGTGTTAAACTGATTTATGTGCTCTCCTGTGTGGCGCTAGCTAATCTGCTCCTCCTGATTGCATTGTCAGCAATCAGCGCTTTCTCTACAAGTAAATGATTTCACTGTATCGAAGTTGTTTCAGCAAAGTTAAAAGTTTTCATTAAACAGTCCCTCCTCCGAAACTCATTAAAATTGATATCAGTAGTGCATTCTTCCTCTCTCTGTTGTGAGCTCGTAAAAGGATCTTCCCCAGGCCTTGGGCTTCCTGTGTGGTTTTCCTTACAAAACCTCAAACCAACTGCTCTTGTCAGCTAATTGAGCTAAACCACAACAAGTCTCCTCGAAAAGACTTTACAAACTAGGAACAAGATGTTTTTCTTTCAGCAGACTTTTACTGTTTCCTCTCGACTATTTGTAATCGTCTGACTTTCTTGTCTCTCCACAAGTGCACACACATTAAGTGGTGACCAAAAGGACACTGATGATAGATGAAAGACTAAGAGTCCTTCCATCTCAACCATTCACATTGCCTTTGTTAGCACCAGAGCAGCATGTGATCTGATGACTTGATATGTTTGAGCAATTCCACAGACGGCTTCACCATCCATCTCAAATACCATAAAACAAAGTCAGACCATTAAATATAATATACCCATTATTAGTATGGAAATTAGAAACAGATGCTATAGAGTACTGAAAGCTTGTCACTTGAGTGACAGTTAAAGAAACTCCTAGTTCAGTGCACTGTATTTAAGATATGTTTGATGTTTCACCACCTCCATATTTGGCATATTATCCTCGGGTGGTGGCTCAGACCTTGTTGGTATTTAAGACAGATTTCAACGAATAGTACTGGATCGCGGTGGAGGTTGCATTTAAGGGTGCAGCTCCCTCAGAACAGGGAGGTGTCGTCTGCTGACAGATCACTGTCTGGATGAGAGAGCACAGCAGCATCCCACCTCATTACCGTAGCAACACACTAACCAAGGGACCGACACACTGCTCGCTGTGATTAAGATGTAAATTTCCTCTAATTGGAATGTAAATTCATACATTTATATGAAGACGTCAGCTGTCAGATTGCAATATTGTGTCCTTTTTCTCCCTCTCCCCTGTTCCCCAAGCAGGGACTAGGTGCCTGTAATCTGTATCATACTCCCACAGCCCATCTTGGGATTTGCCGTTTGTTTAGTGGCGGGCCCATTGTCCTGCCTCCAGCCTGTCATTGTAATACTTCCCATTCATGTTTCTGTGTTTTGTTGCAGTCTGATTTGCTCTTGCTACCTGTGTTTGTTCCTCCATGCATGGCTGAGCCGCCAGGGCTTTGGGGATGGGGAGGGACTTTGAGACGGGGCTGGGGTCATTGGGTGGCCGTATTTTGTGTGTGCATTGATTACTTCTGCTGAATGTTCCTCAATGCAAATAAGTCTGCCACTTTGAGAGGAACCACATGTATCTGAAGTAATTAATTTTACCCTTGAATGCCAGCTGTGGTGTTGGTTTGATGTGCTCCAAATTGAGCCTTCTCACCAAAAAGGTGTTAATTTAGGGATTTGGCAGATGAAGTAAGTGTGTTTGCCAATGTATATAGCCCATAAAGTGGTTCATAGTTTTTGTCCTGCTAATTCGGAGATTGTGCCGTCATGGGGGATTGTGAGATTACATAGTGAAATGACACATTAAGACCCAATCACCTTTAAATTGTCATCATACAGAATTATGCCCACTCAAATATTATACTAAGTCTCATCATAGCTTGCTTGCCACAACCCTGTATATAATAAACTGCATAACCTTTCTGACATATTCAGAAGGGATATTTCGAGTGGATGAACAGATGACATGTTTCTACATGTTTTAACTGTGATAAAACTGTTATACAGACTTGTAAGGGCTTTAAAAGTACCCTGCATAATTCCCCTTAAAAGTTTTGAACAATTTCTCCAACAAACTGGGAGAAGAAAATATAAGATAATGACTTTACTAAGTTTAGGTTGCTTTATTTATATGCATACTGACTGTTCAAACATGTAAAAATTGAGACCAGATACTAGTCCTGTTTTCCAACAACAATATGTGTCTGAACAGGTCAAGTTCCTCATGGTCCACAGGTGCAAAAGAAAAAAAAGAAAATTTCACATTTTGTTTTTGACGAGTTTTGATGTTGTCTTTCAGAAATGGTTGTTTGACCTAATGTATAACAATTCAATGGATGATACTTTACCCCAAATCTGCTTTCTATCCAAACATCTGACTTGTTCAAGGTGTGCTGCCAGTGTCTGTATTGACAAAATACGGATATATGAGAATCTAAAATATGTGCGTTATTGCAAGTCATGTGAAGGTGTCATAGGCTTAACATTGTATGAAAGAGTTTGCACAGCATACTCTGCATTGTTCAACATATTAAGCATTCATAATATTGACCCTCAATGACTTCAGTTCATCATGAGTGAATTAAAAATAGTTTGCACAAGTCGTGAAGAATACAAACAAAAGCAATGATCATTTCCTTTTGTTTGTCTGTTTGTGGATTGTACATAGCATCAAGCATCTCTGGGTGTGTACTCGAGGATCCTACATGTCTCCTGTACATTCCTGTCAGGCACAGGTAGTGTGTGAAACCTCACAGGTCACGCAAACCTTTCGACTGAGGAGGTTCAGATGCTGGAGTTTGTTGTTGGTGTGTTTGCCAGGGCAATTCCTCAATTTTTCACACGCTCTCACAGGAAGCTTTGGCTGGTGATATATATCTGTGCGTGCGTGCGTGTATGTGTAAATGGTGCTGCAGTGTTTGACAACAGCATGTGCTGATGTTGTAGGGATGCAAGTAATTAAAACCCTGGAACTCCCAGGAGAAACCTCCAGGCAACGCCAAGCAGGGAAGTAAAAGAATAAGAAGAAGAGAGAAAGGGTGAAGGGTCCCTTCTGTTTTTAGGTGCAGGTCATATTAGCCGGACCTGCTCAAAAGACACAACGGTTAGTAAAAGGCGAGTAGGTCTTGACAGGCCTCGCCTGTTGTGTTGTCCGTGACAGAGCCTGGGTTTCCCATGCAGTCTGATTGAGCGTTGAGCTGTACACCAGGAATCCTGACAATGCTGCCACAGCATGTCGACACTACTCCACCCACCTGTGGCACCAGACATACGCGCTGTTCCCTCCCTCAATTATCCCTCGGTCAGGATGGAATCCTAATAAACCTGCTCCTTTCACTTCCCATCCATCACCTTGTGTTTATCACACCGAATCAACAGCGTGGAAATCTGACAGGTTCACAGCCGTTTGTTTCTGTTAACCAGGAATCTGCCTCTGGTCAGGTGAACCGGCCCGCTCATTGTCACGTGGGTTCATTTTCAAGTTCGGGATGCGCTAGTACACCCTGGTGAATGTCGAGCAGCCTCTCAGGTATTACATCCTCTTTCCACATCACCCTCTGCAACTTACAGTCCCACCCATCGCCTGACTGTTCAGGTGTCAGAGGAGGAAGTGAATCACCACATCAGCCCTTGGGTGCAGAGATATAAGTGGTTCACTTATGCTGCTTTCAGACACGCACCGAAGTCCGGACATTTTTCCAGAATTTTTCCGGAGGGTCTGTATGTGAGATATGCAAATGTCCGCCAATGTTGCTCATTGTCTGGAACTTTTCCTGCCCAGCCCCCTAGTAAAATTTCCGGAGAATGTCAGAGTGAAAACATGTGAGAATACAGCAGGAAAAAATCTCTGGAGAATTCTTAGCGAGCGAGTGGGCGTGTTGAGGACTGTAAACAAAAACACTGCTTTCCTCTGCAGAATTATGCCTCCTGAATGCTCTACCCAGACGCCACAGAATGTTCCGGAATTTTTCCTGCCCGTAGTGACCACCTCTGACTCGGGAAAATCTCCTGCTGCATTCATCGACTGTGAATGGCAAACGCTAGAAAATGTGCGACCACAATTTTTTGGACGTTTTTCCGGAATTCATGTCTGAAAACAGCTTTATGTTCTTATGCTCTGAGCACGCAGCACACACGGCACTACATAGCTGCTTTTTTAAATTAAAAAAACAACAACATTTCAAGGTGTTATTCATTGAGTTATATTTTATACAGCCTGTCACATATTCATTTAGGCTTCAGGCTTGTTTAGGCTTTGCTCACCACAGTCACAGCGCAGACATACAGTACAAGGGAAGGGGTAAGGAGGAACTGGGGCAGAGAGCAAGAGAGAGACAGAGGAAGAGAACCATTTTGTCCCCCAGGTATGACAGAGTCACTCATGCAGAAAGATCCCACATGGAGGGAGGTGGGCAGAGCGATGGGGGGTGGGGGGCATGAAGGAACTCTTGGCTTCCTCTCTCTTTTGTCCCCCCCCCCCCCTTCCCTGATAACACATCTGTCTTCCTTTCTCTGCCATACACCTTTTCTGCATCCTTTGCTCACCTTGTCACTCTAACAAGAGACCTTTTCACTTTTAGCAGCTGCTTAAATTGTTTTCTCACATTTTGTGGAGGCCACAAACTGTTGTCCATCTTCTTCACTGGCCATATTTTGTCAAACTTTATGGGAATGGAACTCTTTGGCTCCTTGGGGTTTTTTTCATTGTCTTTTTTAGTCAATGTTCTTTGGCCCTCACACACACTGCTGTTACGTTACCCCAAGCGGTCCATCTTACATGCAAATATGTGTCTACTCTACAGTGATCACCATTATAGTCCGTGGCAGAGCTATCTCATGGCTGCATGCATTAAAACAATTAAACTTTGCCCCTCCCCCGTCACAACAATCATTTGCGGATGTGTTGGGTGAAATTTAGCAAGAAATTATCATTTTCTGAATCACTTCACTCTGCTTGCTTGGTGTTTGTTTCATTCTTTCTCTTTCTTCGTTCCGTCTTTGAGCTCTTTAAAAGACTTGGAGCCCCCTGCATGTTCTTCTTTTTACTTCTTTTCTCTGTACTTTTTTTTTCATCATTATCCAGCAGCACTTTTCTGTGCGTGCAAATGCTTTCTGAACGGCGTCCTTTCTTCCCTTTCAGGCTGGATGTCATTGTTGCTGCCTGTGGGCTGGGTGTATTTATTTAGGGGTAATTGGTGTGTGGATGAGTGAGGTAATGAGGTGCATCCACACTTGGCTGCTCCCCTCCCTGAGAGCCTGAGACAGACGTAGCCTAGCTGGGCTCCGGCTTGAGCTGTATCACACGGCTGTCTCCTCCACACAGGCCAGAATGGCTCTTTCATACCCAGGTGGACAAACACAATCACTGGTGCTGATACCTCAATGAGGCGTCTGCAGTGTGAAGTGGTGTGTGTGTGTGTGTGTGTGTGTGTGTGTGTGTGTGTGTGTGTGTGTGTGTGTGTGTGTGTGTGTGTGTGTGTGTGTGTGTCTGTGTGTCTGTGTGTCTGTCTGTGTGTCTGTGTGTGTGTGTGTCTGTCTGTGTGTCTGTGTGTGTGTGTGTGTGTGTGTGTGTGTGTGTGTGTGTGTGTGTACACGTGAATGGGTGCATATCCTTGTGTGTGTGTCCATGTGCGTGTATTTGTGGGTGGAGAAAGGAAAAAAACAGCACTTGGTTGTTTGCCTGTCTCTGTCTTGAGTCCTTGTTTGTCTTACGGCTTGTGTTTGTATAAGTGATTTTCCCTGTGTGTTTGTAAGTGCATGTATATCAGGCTGAGTGGGTGTTCAATGGAGCTCAAGGAGGACCTTTGGCTCTCGTAGCCCCCTGCCAACCTCAAACTGCCCCTGATGTCCTGCAGAGTTACCTAATGATTTCACTTACACCTCCCTTATCTGTCTGGCTCGTGTGGCAGCAACCGTCTGACGCTTCGGTCTTTACATGCCATTTGCTGCCTCATATCGTGTGAAATTCAATTGCACAGCTCCAACTGTAGCCAGAGTAGGGGGATCTCCCTCCCTTTCTCTCTCTCTCTCCCCCTCCCTCCCTCTCTCTCTCTCCTCTGTCACCTCCGTCAATATGTAGATACAAACATAAACAGTGCCACCTTCACACTTTTTCCTTTTTGTCTCAGAGCAACCTTGCATTTTCGGGTTTTAATACGCCAAAATAAACACTTTGTTTCTCCACAGTGTGACAAACTTTGAATGAGCCGTTGTTTCAAACAGCTGAAGTTTTCAACAGGGCAGCTTGGATATTTGAGGCCGGCCCACAGGTGTACGGCAGATAATATTATGCATAGATTGTTTTGTTGTTATCAGGGTAATTGGTGTAGACCTGCCAGCCTTTGATAGACACACAATTACTGTATGTGATGCATAAGTGGACTCATTTTAGGGCAGGTTTTGGAGTTGCTAATGGTGCCTTATTCAGCTTTGGGCTGTCCCCAAAAGTGCCGGGCCAAATCAAACACACCGCTCCAGGGTAATTGAGGCCCACTCCGCACCCCCTGCAGTGAGCAAGGCAGAACTGTAATCCCCTGACAACTCTGACTTGGCCCCAATCTGGCAGGCCGCCCATTTCCCAGCAAAACGCCTAACTCTGCATCGGGGAGAATGAAGAGGCTGGATGGATTGGAACGCTTTCCAATTTTATTATCCTTTTCAACTCAACTCCGGTCTGTATCCATCTCTGTGCTCACCCTTATTTTTTTATTTCAAACTATTCTTCCTAACATAATTGGGCACTAATTACACACATCAAACTGATATTCTCACTCATTAGTCTAGTTTTAATCAAAAGTTTTTGACAAATAAAAGTAACCCCCTAACCACAGGAAAGCTTTCACTTTTCTTTGTAAAACTTTGTAAAAAAAAGTTTCCACAAAATGAATGCTCTGTAATTACAAAAAAATGTCAGCAACATTTTCGCTTGACATTTGTGCATTCTGTTCATTTTGTCAGCTGCAGTTTTGTGAAATAAGAAAGGACCATTATTTTTGTTTTAACTGATGGTTAATCACTTTATTAACCAACCTGCAGATACAATTAATATAGATTATTCTTACACTTCAAGTCAACTTTAAAACAATCAACTCCCGATGTGCCCATATGTGAGGTTTTAATGGTGCAACTTTTTAAATGATGATATCTTTTGGACCTTCAGACTTTCGAGTTTTATTCAATTTTCTATATGGATTTTAGGTTTTTCAAAAGTAGGGTATATTATTATATTGATTATTTTTCTTTATTATAGCCCGCACACCAGGAGCAGGGCATTGTTTTCACCCCTGTGTGTGCAACCCATGGACGGATTTCCACCAAACATGGTGGGAATATAACTTGGGAGGGTAACTCCAGATGATTAACTTTTGGATTGGTTGTGAGGGGGCGGGAGGGAACACCCACTCAGTACGCTCTTACAGAGCAGAGACACTGTTAAGCTGGGGGCTGTCTGCTGCTGAGATCTGTCTGCTTGTCGAGTGAACGTGCACAGTAAAAACTTAACAGATGTTTAAACGGGCCACTGATGCATGTGGGATTTCTCCCAGTGCTGCCGATCGTCAGTCAGACTGTGACAGACGGGTGAATGTGCTTGTGACTGAGAGAGAGAGAGCAACCGTGAAAGCAGAGCAAAGGGCACTGCACATAGCTCTACAATGAAACAACAGCATTATATAATGAGTTGAATTTAATTTGAGTTATTTTTCATGTAGTGTAAAAATTAATTGTGAATCTATGGCAGGTCAAATATAGTATATATAAATAGTGTATATACAACACGCATGCACAGGGTATGCATCAACCCTCTGTTCCTTTTGTATTATTCTTTCTACCTTCAATAGTATATTCTTACTGTAGAAGCTAGAAAATGTTGTCTTCACAGTTGATATCTAATCTCGTTATCTGTTAACAGGATCCTCATTTAAAGGATCTAAGTTATCGCTGCTTAATATTAGGCACAGTCATTGAACACCCCCTGCACTTGTTTGTTGTAATCTGATTTAACATAATCTTGATCCACTCTAAGAAGCTAAAACAAGTCAACGCTCACACTCAGGAGGAGTTTTCTGTTTCTTCTTTTATGTGGGGAATTTTTCTGTCCTGGAGCCGCTAGATTCTTCAATGTTATTATCACATTCAATGTTAAGATCCCTCCCAAAGGCTTTGGTTTGACCCACACCTAATGTAACAGGCATGCACCGTCAGGGCTAATTAAAATACCAAGTTTGACTTGTGATGCTTAATTGCCCAAAGAGTAACAGAAAGTCTTCATCAGGTATTTCATATGAAGTATCATATTTTATAGAAGTTTTAAAGCTATATGCGGAAAAGTCTCATTTTTTTTTATCTTGCCATAACAGGTCTTTAATGGATAGTAGTACTGCAGATTGAAAATCATAATCATATGAAAAAAGGTAGATCGGTAATTTTGTTCTGCTTTTCTTTAGTTAAAACCCTTTTTGTTTTTACAAATTTTTTCAAATCCAGATATCCTCTGCTTCTATCAGGGTCATTTGCAGTGAGGGTATCACATGCGTTTAGCACTGTCTCTCTGATTTTCAACTTTAGCGTGTATTCTCCCCAGGCCCTGGCTCACTGTTTTAATAGCTTTAGTAATGCTTCACAATTAACACTCAGCCATTGCTCTAGGTTAGGCAATGGCTGATGTGTTACAGGCTAAATTAGAAAACACACAACAAGAATTCCCCATCACCCACAGTGCTTCGAGGACCTAGAGGTTATGGGGGAAATGGGAGGTGGTGAATTTTTTGACAGGGCAGCCGAGGTGATTTCTCATTCCCTCTGACATCTTGAACACCCTAAAGGTGGGTTTGCCAACAGTCTACCCAGGAAGCACCTCACCTAGCTGTGGCTAAATTTACACAACCACCTGCCCACAGGGAGCACACTGGAGAGGAGAGCAGGGATGGTGTTGGGGTGGGGGTGGAGGTGGAGGTGGAGGTTAAATAGTGGGAGAGAGAGGCAGAGGGTGAAGGAGACCGAGGCCATTATCAGACCTGGTATTAATACCCGTCTCAGGTGATCCAATCACAAGTGGACAGCTCTTAGTGCATCAGTTCACACCTGGCATTAGAATGCTTCTCCACATGCGTCTCCAGTGACCACTCGTGATCAGATCTCACTCCCCGCTCTATATGCAAATAAACACATTCATCAGTTCTGTTCGCAAAGCCGGTCCGACTATACAGATGTATACCGTTGTCAATGCGTATGTTTGTGTTGGTGGAAAAACACTTTTGGTTCATTGGGGAACTGTAGCGAACTGTAATTTTCCTCAAGAACTTTTGCAGTTTGTACATTTATGTTACCGATGAAGATTCTCAGTCATCCAGATCATGTTTATCCAATCATGGAATGATACATTGTGACTGATGAGACCCAATTAGGAAATGAATGTGGCTGCATCATATAGTTCCTAAGAGTCTCAGTTTCTGCCTGTCCAGACTTGAACGTAACTCCAGATCTTTCAAACTTAAACTGGGCCAGAAGTCTCAATTTTAGGTTCTCAAAAACTCCGGAGTAGTTTGGACACTAGGTGTAAATGTTGCAAAAGTCATTTAAAAACTTAATTGTATTAGTGTGGATGTAGCCTGAAGAAACCTCTTGGGTGAGACATGAGACGTTTTCATGTTCAACCATCGATTAAACTTTTCTTGGATAAGTGGTTGTATCAGTGGAGTTGGAGATTGGGACAGATTTGGGATTTCAAGAGTTACAGTGCAGTTACAGATCAGCTCAGTGGATTAGTCTAATCAAGCATTTCAGTCCCAGATCAAAATGAAAATGTTAAGTTAACAAGTGATCACATTTTGGGAGGGATCAAGATGCGGATGTGAAGGATTCTTCACCAAAGTGAGATGATGAAATAGCGTATTGGTTGGGGATTACTCAGCCTTGGCAGAGTGCTCTTGTTCATTAAAAGGAATGATTATTTATTGGAAATAACAGATTTTCCTTAGCAACTATTATTTATTATCCAAGACATTATATTGAAACGGCTGTTTAAGTTTTAGCCCAGATTAGACACAAATTAGTTTCATGTTTGCCACATTAACTGAGTTCTTTTTTATTGTGCTGTGATATATCAACATTATTCTGAATGGCAAAGAATCAACGACTCTAATCTTGCCCCTGTAAAAAACTGTATATTCCTGCTTTTTTTTTAAATTTTGCTCAAAGACTCTATACATTGAAGCTCTCAAGACGGACAGTCGCTTTGAATGGTAACAATTCTAGATGCTCCCCAGTGGCAGAGTTCAGGCTGTTTGCCTGTGGGCTGATGTGGAGTGAACGGCCTTAGAGGCTCTGGGCTGGTCTATGTGTGGCCCGGCTGGTCCAAGTCAGCAGTAATGACTGGCTTTGGCCAGCATGCCTGTTAATGTGAATGGGGTTACTCTGGGCAACACCTTTTCAGATGGGTCCTATGAAGTCCCCAGTATGGTGGTCTTTGTCCACACAAGGGCTGTCCTCTCAGCAAAAAGGGCTTCTTTTTTGTGAGGACTATCAACTGGTGATGGATTATACCCACCCCCCTTTATTCATCCAAGCCGACTAACAGACACGGATGCATGCATACATACTCTTGTGCGTATGTACAACCACAAAGACATCAAAAGTGCTATAAACACATCAGCACATTATCTTACACGGTTCCACAGTCCTAATAGTTAAAATGCCATATGATTACACCTTTCTTAGGTGTGTACAAATGGTTAAATATCCATTGACACTATTAATTCTTAATCATGTGGACGAATTTTCTTCCTGGTTTATTTTCTCTTCCTTTCGTTTACCACCTGTTCTTTAACGTTTCTCTGTTAGAATGTATTTCAACTCTCCTTCTCCTCTCTTTGGCTGAATCTCAAGGTCAGCAGCATGGGTCGATGTTGGCAGCATTAAAGTTGTCTGTGCTCCATTTAGATACTTGCCAATTTCTTGAAGATCTCAAGCAGGTAAACCTGAAGCCATGAAGGATCATGTACAGGGAAATCCCATTGAAAAAAACTTTAACAAGTGGTTCTCCCACACAACTTTACCTCTCCATTGTTATATATGGCCCACCTCCTTTACTGAGGAGGAGGCATATTCTGCCATACTAAGTTGCTCTTTGTGGCACTAATAGTGCTACGTTCAGGTCAAGTACAAATAAGCAGATGGTGGATAATTTCAACATCATCAGGTATGACAATGGACATATTTTAAATTTAGGTTATATGTTGTTGTCTTTTGCCCTATTTCACAACCTTTCTTATTCATATGTGCATCATTCAGTCGTGGTCTCTTGCAAGCGCAAAGACAGACTATTCCTCTGCGAGCGTGATCACCCCCGCCTCTCCCAAGGGGTCAGCCACTTACCCACGCTGACACGGTAACCTCCAGATGACCTTTCGCTTTGCCAAATGTTATGCCTGTAAACTGTGTGAACTCCACTGCCACACAAACGATAGAGAGAGAAGTAGGAGTTTCGGTTGGAGGGAAGGTTGGGTTTGGAAACCATAGTTGTACTGACCTGCTTTGTGTGCTCATGTTGTAAATACCTCTGTTTGACACATGCATAGGCAAGCGGCAGTGTGGGTCCTTAAGTCTTTTTGTACATGGGTTTGCGCACTTATAGACTGAGTGAAACACAGAAAAAAATATGAATAATACATGGCAAAATATCGTTGGTAATTCTTTGGCTTTTATTTTTTGGTGACTGGAGCAGTGGCAAAGCCAGGGGCCAGGAATAATTGAAAAGTTAAGAAAATATGCCTATTTGCTTTCTGCCTTTTCATCATGAGGTTGCATTGGAGACATTGGAGAAATATTGGTGACTTTAGAAAGTCACTGCTCCAGACTGAAGGTCTGCACTTTTTTTTTTTTGTTATGCTCAAAGTGTATTTGAGTTTAAGTGTATTATAGTAGGGCATCTCTTGCACCAGAAAACCTGCTCTTACCAAAAGTGTCAGTGTTTTTTTTTTTTTTCAACCTGAGCCTGTTAATATCAGATTCATGGTTTGAGGGGTAAAATGTGTGTTTGAGGGGTGGAGGGCACAAGAGGTCCCCCAGATATGCTGTCATAACCCATGCAGCCGCACTCTTTGTTATGGGCCTATCTGTAGTGAAGGCAGCACTTAGACATGTTTGTACTCTTCGCCCTCTATCCCTCTCCCTTTCACTCCAGGCACCATGTCACTCCAGGGACGGACCAGCACTCCCTGGCTGTGCCCAAGTCCATAACACCAATGAACCCCTCCCTCTCACTACCCATCACCACCGGGGTCAATGTGCCCTCACCCCCTCACCCTACAACGCCCACGGTCCATACCAACACTGCCCTCCAAAGAGAAACAAAACCGAACTGAAAAGAGACAAAATGGCCCCACGCTGCTTCCCCTGTCAAAGCTCTTGACAGGCCCGAGCAGAGGCCCCCAGAGGAGGGTTCAGTTGAAGATGATGACGACGGAGATAATAAGTCAAGTTGTTGTGTTACAGCACAGTTGCACTTTGGCCCTTGTTTGTCCATTTGGTTATTCAGAAGCAGCGCAGAGCTAGCTGATTCCCATGCATGTCATGTTTAGCAACATGACATACTATCAAATGCTGTTTTACATCCGTCTGTGGAGCGTGAAGGGTAAGTTGAGGGCTAGTTATTCAAGACGACAGAAACAAACATTCCATTAGGTTTAAAAATGTTGGGAGCTAATCAATTTCCTGTTTAGACATGCTCACTTTTAATGAAATTCTGCCATTTGCTAGCCCATTCCCATTCTTCCAGTGTTATGGAATATAATGACACTCAAAATGCTTACTCATCCTTCTGCCTGCCTGCTGCCTACTCTGTCAGATGCATTATCCCTGAAGCAGAAGACACGAGGAGCCTGTGTCTGTCTGTCAGTCTGCCTGACTGTGTGTAGGCCTGCTTCTCAGATGATCCTGGATCAGGCAGCAGGTGACATGACGGGCAGGTGACCGTCACCCAATAACCAAAAAGAAACTTGAGACGAGCGCCAGTGTATTTCACCTTTTCATGTCACTCTTTACCTCGAGAAGCATTTACGTTTGCTCTATTTTCAAGCAGCATGTTTGTCAACGGAACAGTGTAGAGAGCTAAAAATGGATCCGACCTTACATGTTGAGTAAAATTTAAAACTTGATGTATTCAGCTGATGCT
The DNA here is from genome assembly GCF_022379125.1 of Scophthalmus maximus. Classification (NCBI taxonomy): domain Eukaryota; kingdom Metazoa; phylum Chordata; class Actinopteri; order Pleuronectiformes; family Scophthalmidae; genus Scophthalmus; species Scophthalmus maximus. Next base: position 15,161,714 of record NC_061518.1, on the reverse strand, counting down.
GAATTGGTTGAGATTTAAGCTTAAATCCCTTAATCACCAACATTATAAGCTAGTGATAGTTAGGGATGCAGGTAGAAAGTCAAAAATGCCCTGATAGAAAAAAAAATGTATGGACATTTGTTTGACAAATAAAATGATCACGTGAGAAACGATGAAGGTAACTGAAAGAAAATAAAAAAGGATTTTTTTAAAAACTCTAGATAAGACAAACTCTGAGGGATTGAAACGGTCCCGAGTCAACAGGTTATTCTTAGGGTAGGGCCGGGGATCGTGTTGCCCACTGCCACAAAAGAAGAGGAAGGTAGAGCTTCTTCTCGCTTTTGTTAGGTGCAGGTGGGCTAGAATTACCAAAGTGATGGGATTTATACTTGGTTGTTCCTGCATATTTTTTTTTCTTTGTTTTTTTGTTTTTTTGCTGGCAAGGTAGCGGAAGTATTCTCTGAAATTACCAGAGTAAATGTGATGATAGTCACGTCTCCAATAGAAAAGTACATCACCTCATTATGAGGGTTTTGGTGTGCGGACGTTAATACTGGTAGTTCCTATAGGTTCAGCAAATGATTTCCCACACAATGCAGTGTAACTTTAGAGGTGTGAGGGATTACGGTGCTGGGAGGTGATTTAACTTGGTTTAGTGACTGGATAGACCGGCGTGTCTGGGAAATTTCTTCCAATTTTGCTCCGCTACCATTTTGACCCTTGGCTGGTTGTAGAAATGGGACTGGAAATGGAGGACATTGACCCGGTGTCTTGGACAGACGTTCACATTAGTTTACAGTGACTGCACCGCAGCTGTGCTTCTCAGAGAAATGGAAGGTATCACATCTGGTGTGACCACTGTATATTAATCCTGGATGTGTGGTATATGAATCCAGTATATTCTTTAAAATCGTATGATTGCATTGTTCTCCATCAGTACCGCAACAGAAATGTCTTATTTATTCATGACTGCATACGGGCACATTGATTATCTGTTGTTCCTTCTGTGATTGTATCAACTTCAGCTCAGTTTTGCTGTGTTTAGTTTCTCTCATTTCACTGACTCAATAGAGCCTATAATGTGCTGACCAAATCACAACGGTTATTGTGTTAAGTAGGTGTTTATGGTAAATATCCTGTCACTTCGTTGAGCATGTTCCTACATGGGCTAATCTGATTGGAACAGCCAGACCGGTCGTCATGTGTTCCAACAAGGTGTTGGGTTTCCCATAGTTATAAGCTGTACAGTTACACGGGCCATTTCAAAGTGTGGCTAAAACTCTATGGAAGAAATGACTCGTTAAATTAGCACCTAATACTCCAGTCATTAGCAAGCCGTTACCACCAGTGGAATGCCTTTGATGGCACTGCTTTGTGTGAGCGGGTCCCACGTAAGCTCTTGTTGGATCTTGAATAATAACTCTTACATAGCATTGTTGGTCAAAATGTAAGAAAACCAACAGTGATTTTGTGCCTTTTCTGACCAATAAAACTTGCTCCACGTGGAGATTGTAACCATCCAGTTACGAGTTGCACGAACCGACGTACTCCTTAAGAACCGGGTCTTTGGGGTGTTTAGTAAGCTGAGGGGAATTGTCCATTACGGGGAGATATTAGTAACCCTCTTAGGCAAAGCTAGTCTGTGGGCCGACCCTGAGGGCTCATTTCAAGTGCTTAGCACTCGTTTGGAGCTTTGTCACCCCTCACCCTGTTGCCAGCATGGCCCCAGCCCCTC